>NC_063334.1:103787056-103825792 GCF_021869965.1 Rhincodon typus
TGGAGGTGCGGCTTGAGGTGGGAGGAGGGGATAGGTGGGAGGAAGAACAGGTTAGGGAGGCAGGGACGAGCTGGACCGGTTTTGGGATGCGGTGGGGGGAGGGGAGATTTTGAAACTTGTGAAATCCACATTGATACCATTGGGCTGCAGGGTTCCCAAGCGGAATATGAGTTGCTGTTCCTGCAACCTTCGGGTGGCATCGTTGTGGCACTGCAGGAGGCCCAGGATGGACATGTCGTCTGAGGAATGGGAGGGGGAGTTGAAATGGTTCGCGACTGGGAGGTGCAGTTGAAATCTGATGTAAGTTTTCAAAATCATAAGCCTCATCAGAGTGGATAGGGAGAAACTGTTCCTGCTTGTAGAAAGATGGAGAAATAGAGGACAGAGTTTGAAAGTGTTCTTCAAAAGAAGCAAAAGTAAGGCAAGAAAAAATTCACACAGCAAATGGTTAGGGTCTGGAATGTATAAGCCTGGAAGTGTGTTGGAGGCAGGTTCAGTTGAGGCAATTAAGAGGGCCTGGGTTATTGCGAAAATGTAGAAGTTTGGCACTAAGGCACAAGCTCACAGCCAGTGTAGGCAGGATGGACCAAACACTGTCTTTCTGCAAAGTAACTAACCATAGTGTGTTCGAAATTTTATTCCATACGTATACTTTCTCGTAAATGACACTAAGTTTTTAATTAACTCTGCCAAGACTGACATCAGTATAGTTGCGAACAGCTGTACATTGCCTAGATAATGACTGCTTAGTCAGCAATTACACCAAATTTGCTTTAAGTCCACTTTAAGTAAACAAAAATTCATTTCATGCCACTATGCATTTTGCACATTTGTACATTAAGTATTTAATGCTGTTCCTCAATTCATTTTAAATTTCCTCCACAGTGGAGTGACTTGGTTTAATCCCATGCAAGTGCACTCTGATGATGTGACTAGTTTGGACAGTGTTTATCACTACCCAGACACAGTATTGCCATTGTTCAATTCTTTTGTGAAGCTTGACCAAGTTCTTGCCTCGTTTTGTTTGGTTGACGTTAATTATGTCTGCTGCTTTGTCCCCAGCAGCTGTTAATGAGAACCTTGTGTTTTGGGTCAGTTATGTTGTCCACCAAAACAATCAGTTGGCATTACTCCAGTAATTCCTTCCTTACTCTGACATGGGACAAGAGCGCTTGTTTATAGTTTATAGAATCCCTACAGTGTGGAAACAGGCCCTTCAGCCCAACAAGTCCACACCAACCCTCAGAGCATCCCACCCTTACCTATCCCCCTAATAACCCACCTAATTTACACATCCCTGAACACTATGGGCAATTTAGCATGGCCAATCCACCTAGCCTGCACATCTTTGGGCTGTGGGAGGAAACCGGAGCACCTGGAGGAAATCCACACAGACACGGGGAGAATGTGGAAACTCCACACAGACAACTGCCCGAGGCGGAATCGTATCCGGGTCCCTGGCGCTGTGAGACAGCAGCGCTAACCACTGAGCCACTGTGCTGCCTTGACCTTTCATGGGCCTATGAGACTTAGCTCCCATCTTGTTTAATATCCGTGGGCCATAAAACTTCTTACCAACCTTGAACCATTTGTTGCTGCAAATTTGTCCAAGTTGCATTTTGCCTGTTCTGTTTATTAACTTCCTTTTTTTGTGGTACCGCACCAGGCCTTCACCTTGAATTTCAAAAGAATTCCTCTAGGCAAATTTTATAGATCATTATCTGTTTGGACTGCAAATCTTCCAACTCTTCGTCATTGTGCCAACAAAATGTATAAGATCTTTATCACGTGGTTTTTTGTTTTGTGTTGCTATGAATTTTGTTGCAAGTTGAAATACTACATTGTTGAGCAATATAACAGGCTGTCAGTGATTTTTTTTTTGTTATCTTCTGTGGGCTGATTTCCATATAGGCTTTTGCTAAGGATATTGCTCCCTGATCAACTCTTCCACAGCTGTTTATAGTTAACTCTGAAATTGATGACAATGTCCTGAAGTCCATGTTCCCATGATGCTCTTTCTCCATGAACTCCAGGATTAAAGATTCTGGGAAACTTCAAGCAATGTCACAAATCGTTACTTTTTTAAAAAGTGTTTCCAGCATTACTATGGAAACATGGATTTGATAAATATCACTTAGTATATCAATAATATATTTTAAAGGTGGATGCAATGGCCTTGTGGTATTATCGCTGGACTGTTGATCCAGAAACCAAGATGACATTCTTGGTTCACATCCCGCCACGGCAGATGGTGGAATTTGAATTCAATAAAAAATGTCTGGAATTAAGAGTCTAGTGATGTCCATGAATCCATTGCTGATTGTCAGAAAAACCCGTCTGGTTCACTAACGTCCTTTAGGGAAGGAAACTGCCATCCTTACCTGGTCTGGCCTACATGTGACTCCAGACCCTCAGCAATGTGGTTGACTCTCAACTGCCCGATGGGCAATAAATGCTGCCTAAAAGTGACACCCTCATCCCATGAATGAATAAAGAAAAAGAAAACCACATTCATATAAAAGAGTGCATTGTAATAGTTGCTCAGATGTGTTTAAATTCTGTGTGTGACATGACGCAGCAGCAACTTGTTCATGAGTTATTTCCTCTTCGTATGCCAAAAGATCTATTATTTGCGTATTATTGCTGACCAGACTATTCCAATGCAATATTATAAACTAGATGCAATTAGTATCTTTTTGCAAAAGACTTCTTTGGCAATTGATGAGTGTAAAATGTTAGTTTGAGGTTACAAAATTGGTTATCTGGAGACAAAACATGGAGTGGGAAATTTCCATTTTTGCCTAAAAATCGTTTGTAACAAAATGACATCATCGATTGTTGAGGGAAAATGCTGACATGTATCTGTAAGAGCAGAAGATGGAGCCATAAATGACACTATTAGTCAGCTGAGTTTGATGAGATGAGGTTGTTTCCTGTTTGAGTTTAACAAGGTCAAAAATTGAGATGTCCTGTGTCTATTTTTGTCTGGCAATAACTTGCTTAATCATCTTCTAGTGCAATGTCTCATCAGTCAATCTTGGGCACACTTTGGTATGCTGAAGATTGGTCTTGGATTAATTTACCTTCCAAGGTTTAAGGAGGCTCCGTTGAAATGAATATGGAAGAAATTTTAATTTAAAATGCAGTTTTTGGTTGTTTGCTATTTGAGTTCAAAGAAAATTTCAGTTATTGAGTGGAAACTGACATAAAACAGATACTACAGGTACATGGCCTTTTAAATGCTCTGTTTTATTGCCGTGCAAGACTGGTTTATTTGATAGTTAAAAGATGAAACTTCAGACAGCGCTAATGCGTGTAAATTAATAGAACACTTCAGCTTGCATAAATAGCTTGGTACAGTGCAACAGGAAGTATGCAATTGCTGTCAAATGCAGCTTGTTCTTCCTGGGGGAACGGGAGTTAATGCATGTCCTCTGGAACCAGTCCAACTTAGAGGGTTTGATGAAGTGAATTTTCTACACAGTCTTCTTACTTTGTTTCAAACTTTAACTTGTGGAAAACATCATTGTCATAACCTTGTTTGGTGCATCTCTCTCTTTGGTGAGAGAACTATTTCAAAATTAGCTTGAGCAGTGCAGCTTTTTAACAAGCTTAAAATTATTTTTTTAAGAATTCTAAAAATGTTAAGCTGCTACCTGGAAAGGTTAGTCTGTTTGTGCTCTCATACGGCTGCTGACTGGCCTGTGTTTTTCTGGACATTCTGTTTTAGTTTGATTTCTACCATTTGCAGTTTTTTTTTGTTTTATAATCACCGCTAGAGTCGATGGGCACTTAACACGTGTCTTCTGGCTCAAAGGTAGGGATACGACCCAATCACTACCAGGGTCTCATCAATTCACTTTTTCTTTCTGGTTCCTAAACTTGCAGCCTCTCTAATTGTGGTTCAAAATTGATATTGATATGTTTATGGTCTAGAACATGGGTCTTGCTGTCTCAGTTATCCATCAATGCATTCTGCATTTGCCAGTTTAAGCCATCAGAGAAAAATTAGCTCTAACACTAATAGTACTAATTAATTGCTACTATTTCATTGCTGCACCATGTTTCTAATCCCAGATGCCGGTGAGATACACAATCTTCCACAGATAACCAAAGACAGAAATGGCTTCATTACATTCTTAATGTGACAGAAAATATTGTTACTACAAAGAACTGTGCCAAAGGAAGAAGAACTTGTCCCTTTTATTTCTGACACACAAACTTGTAAGTTGGAGACATTGACCAGCAGCTTTGAAAAAAGATGGAAAAATTGCTCCACTTTAATCAACTGGTCAGCGCTTTCCTTGGGACCAGTGTCTAAATCATTAGCAGAGGTCTGATAGTGTGTTGTCTGTATGGTATCATGGCTGGGAAGCTGCCACCACTGAAAATCTGTGAAAAAAGGCAAGGAAGACTAAAAGTGATCTGCCACAGATCTATGGCTGACTGAAGCAGCCAGGCGAGTTCAGAACTGATAACAGTGATGTGAATTAACCTTGTTTCATCATCACAGCGAAGCTGATGGGATGGAATTCAGTAGTAGGAGTAATTGGAGTCATTACAGCACAGAGGGGCTTGTCAGCCAAAATTAATGGCTAAGTGAATACTGTTTGGGTATTTACAGCCTGTAAGGTAAATTAAAATAATTTGCACAAATGTTTGACTTGATTTAACAAATTAACATGGAAGCTTTGCGTTTCTAATGTTGGCTTAATTAGTTTATCCAGTGAACAGCTGTTCCATGTTCAGCAAAAATAATCCTAAATTTGAACTTTGACATTTATTGGTTTAGTTGGCTATTAGTTAACCTTGATGTGGTAGTATTGGGAGTTCTACAAGTAGCCTTTGACTTGCTAGTAGAGATTTGCAAGGGTTACCACTACTTCATTAGATATCTGTGGAGACAGGATCAGTAAAACCATTGGATTAAATATTCCATTAATGTTCAAGGTGAAGGCTTTTGCATAGGTGATAGCTAGTTTGCTAAGATATTGGATGTTATGTGATGAAATGTATCAAAGAGCTCAATGCTTTGAGGAAGGGGGAGAATTGCCATGAAATGTCTTGCGCAGCAATATGAGTGAATTAACTTTCAGTGTACCACACAAAGTATTTTTATTTCTAAAAACTTATGTCCTTGTGACTTGCTGTTCAAAATAATTTTTCTGACCTTTTAATAAATCTTTATTTCAAAGATGTTGTGTTCAGATGGATTTTTTTTCTCTTTCTACAAATAAGGAACTGTTAATGATAGATTAAATAAAATATTTGGAATAACAATATCTCTCAAACATTTTTAATAGCACAAATATGTAATATGGTATCATTTGTCAATGCCAATATTGCTGTTACAGAACATAGTTTGTAAAACATTCCAGTCAGCTGTGAAAGTTCCTTAACATACATCAAAAGTTTATTGTACATGTAGTCTACTATTGATTTCTGGATGTAAATAATACTTTCCTGTTTAAGTTTTCAGAATTGCTATATTTAGAATTTCATCTTGGCACTTTTTCCTTCGTTAGTAAATGAAAACCAATTCTAAGTGCTCTTCACTATAAAATACCCTTTTCTATCAAACTGACATGGAATAGATCTGCTGAGTTGCTCATAATGTAGAGAGTAGCTTTAAACCATGTGCATTGTTTGGAATTTTATTTTGGGGCATAAGCAATTGAAATTTGTTCAGTAGTTACTCCAGAGAAGTTAGACTAAACTTTGAGAGTTGAGCTTTTACTTCCATCCTGGTTAAATGGTTTTGTAAACTGCTTTGTCATGCAATAGAACAGCATTTTATGTAACAGCCAACTCTATTAATTACCAGAAATCACCTGACATTCATGTGTTACAATCCCAATAACTAGTGACTGATAACTAATGAACAGATTTTTACATTCCCAGTAACACGGGTAAAGGAATTTCATGGTGAAATTTCAAGTTCTAAGACTTCTACTGTAACAAACAGACTGAAAGCAACATTGATTAAACATTAGAGATAACAAGGTGTAGAGCTGGATGAACACAGGCCGAGCAGGAAGGCTGATGTTTCGGGCCTAGACCCTTCTTCAGAAATGGGGGAGGGGAAGGGGTTTCTGAAATATAGGAAGAGAGGGGGAGGTGGATAGAAGATGGATAGAGGAGAAGATAGGTGGAGAGGAGACAGACAGGTCAAAGAGGCGGGGATGGAGCCAGTAAAGGAATCCATTTCAAGCCCACCGACTCCCACAGCTACCTAGAATACACCTCCTCCCACCCACCTTCCTGCAAAAATGCCATCCCCTATTCCCAATTCCTTCGCCTCCGCTGCATCTGCTCCCAGGATGAGGCATTCCACTCCCTTACATCTCAGATGTCCTCGTTTTTCAACTTCCCCTCCGCAACATCGCCCCCTCAGTGGTCGAGAACGCCCTCGACCGTGTCTCCCGCATTTCCCGCAACTCATCACTCACACCACCTCCCCGCAATAACAACCAAAACAGAATCCCCCTCGTCCTCGCGTACCACCCCACCAACCTCCGGATCCAACAGATCATCCTCCGACACTTCCGCCATCTGCAATCCGACCCCACCATCAAAGACATTTTTCCCTCCCCACCCTTATCTGCTTTCCGGAGGGACCACTCTCTCCGTGACTCCCTTGTCCGCTCCACACTCCCCTCCAGCCCCACCTCACTCGGCACTTTTCCCTGCAACCGCAGGAAGTGCTACACCTGCCCCTACACCTCCCCCCTCACCCCCATCCCAGGCCCCAAGAAGACCTTCCACATCAAGCAGATGTTCACCTGCACATCTGCTAATGTGGTATACTGCATCTGCTGTTCCCGTTGTGGCCTCCTCTACATCGGGAAAACCAAGCAGAGGCTTGGGGACCGCTTTGCAGAACACCTACGCTCGGTTCGCACTAAACAACTGCACCTCCCAGTCGCGAACCAATTCAACTCCCCCTCCCATTCCTCAGACGACATGTCCATCCCAGGCCTCCTGCAGTGCCACAGCGATGCTACCCGAAGGTTGCATGAACAGCAACTCATATTCCGCTTGGGAACCCTGCAGCCCAATGGTATCAATGTGGACTTCACAAGCTTCAAAATCTCCCCTCCCCCTACCGCATCCCAAAACCAGTCCAGCTCGTCCCCGCCTCCCTAACCTGTCCCTTCCTCCCACCTATCCCCTCCTCCCACCTCAAGCACTACCCCCATCTCCTACCTACTAACCTCAACCCGCCCCCTTGACCTGTCTGTCCTCCCTGGACTGACCTATCTCCTCCCTACCTCCCCACCTACACTCCATCCCCGCCTCTTTGACCTGTCTGTCTCCTCTCCACCTATCTGCTCCTTTATCCATCTTCTATCCGCCTCCCCCTCTCTCCCTATTTATTTCAGAACCCCCTTCCCCTCCCCCATTTCTGAAGAAGGGTCTAGGCCCGAAACGTCAGCCTTCCTGCTCCTCTGATGCTGCTTGGCCTGCTGTGTTCATCCAGCTCTACGCTTTGTTATCTCAGATTCTCCAGTATCTGCAGTTCCTACTATATCTGAATCGATTAAACATTGCTTGATAGGCAACTATTACTCAAAAGTACAGAAAGTTAAAAGTTATTCATGCTTTGCCGCAACCACTGACCTCACCCTTCATACTTATCCATTACCACAGTCTTCATGGGTTAGGGTCTTCTAAAAAGTCATAACCACTGTCAACCCCAAATGAGTCACATCTCCTTGTTTTGTTTAGTAATATTGACTGATCATTGAACGTGCATCCCACAGTTTTTAGGGAATTTCCAAATTGACTACAGTGGGCCACAAGTTCCACTTAATTTCTCCTCTTGATTTCACCAGCGCAAATAACCGGGAGTCTTGACATTTCCATGAGATATACCATATTTGACCTGAGACTGTCCGTTGTCCTGTGTTCTGCCTGGTAGTTTGCTGAAGACCCTTAGCCTTCTCCACTTGGTTAACCACATAGCTAAATCCTTCTGTATCTGCAAAACTGCTTTCTGTGCAAAAACTTGAAGACTGCACGTCTGTGCTCGGTTAGCTCAGCTGCTCCTGCTTTTGTTTTCAGGTGCACTCGTTTTGTACTTTGCTCCCAGTAAGTCTCAACTTGGCCCCTGTTCCCATGGTAACCAAGTCACTCCGACATATTGTCAGGCACAGTTCAAAACAAATCGTATGACCGTCTTCGTTCCTCCATTTTGCCTTTCCATAGCATAATCTATGTGACGGTTTAGCTGGGAAGTAAAATCCAGCAACCATTTACTTAGTGAAGATTTTGCTGCAGTAGGTTCACTTCTCTTCTCTTCTCCCAACATAAGTGCAGTTCCACCAACCGCTGGAGAACCAGCTTCAGCAAAGATGTGCTAATCCAAGGGTGGCTTTATTGAAGATGCTTTTTGCAGTCTTTGGTTTGCCAGCTCGTTCCAGGATTTGTTTGGAATAGTGGTCTGAAATTCATGACCCTCTCTTGCCATGCTTTCAAAATGCTGCATCAGCAATCCAACACTCCCTTTGTGCATGTGGTGTTTTATTTTTGAAACACATCTTTCCCTTTTTTGGTCTATATTTTTGCATATAATACACTAGTCTTATGAAATATCATTCTACAATTCTTCAAAAAGGTTGCTTGGTCTTCTTTGTTTTTCTTGTAGATGGTGACATGGCAGAAACTGCAGCTTGATGTTTGTGTAAAAATGAACCTGCACTCCATCACTGAAGTGGCTTGGGATGCTATTTGCTGTCATGTATTGAATTAAGAGTACCATTTTCCCTACTTTACAAGTTGATCTGAACTATAATTCAGTAAGAACTGTTTAGTTTGATTTAAATAACTTTTTGAATCACCTTATGAAAATGTGGCTAACCTGTGTTTTGGTGGCAAAGCAATAATTGTAGATTCTGCAACATCAGATTCTTGATGACTGATTTGGCAGTACTCTTGGCAGCAAATTGGAAACTTAACTTGCTCCTCTACCTCAGCAAACTCATGGAATAAAATTTAGGAACAGAAAATGTAGAAATATAGGAAATGAGAACTGAAGTGGGTGATTTGGCCCATTGAGTTCCCTCTGTCATTCAACATGGTCACAGCTGATCCTCTATCTCAATACCTTACTCCCACTTTCTTCTCCTTCCGCTTGGCTGATATATCGTCTAGAAATCTATTCATTTTTCTCTTAAAAGTATTCAGTGAACTTGCCTTTCCAGCTTTGTGTTGTAGAGAATTCCACAACTTCACCACCCTCATTTCTCAGACCAAAGTTGCCTACTGCAAATCTTGGGACTGTGATCTCTTGTGTCTCCACCTCTTTCTTCCTCCCTCCACTCCTCCCCCACAACAAAGCCAGAGGAAGCCTTGTCCTTGCATCCAGTCTGTCCAGCCCTGTCAAAATTTTGAATGTTTCAGTGACAGCCTCTTTCCCCCACCCACCTTATTCTTCTAAATTCCAGTGAATTCAGACTCAGTTGACGCAATCTGTCCTTGTATGACAAACCCAGGCATCAGTCTGATGAACCTTTGCTGTACTTCCTCTGTGGTAAGTACGTTTTCTTGGGAAAGGAGACTAGGTTTGGGTGGATCTGTCACTACAGGATTCTTA
Source organism: Rhincodon typus (assembly GCF_021869965.1). NCBI lineage: Eukaryota > Metazoa > Chordata > Chondrichthyes > Orectolobiformes > Rhincodontidae > Rhincodon > Rhincodon typus. Next base: position 103,796,652 of record NC_063334.1, read on the forward strand.
AATAACCCTTTCTCATTGCACAAAAACAAAACTAGGATAGCCTGGCTCTGAGTTGGTTCCCTAGTGTACTGGTCTAAAAATTCATCTTGTGTACACTCCAGGAATTCATCCACCACAGTATGATTGCAAATGTAACTTGTCAAAACTGTATGTAGGTTAAAATTGCCCATGCTTCATGTAGCACCCTTATGGTATGCATCTCTGGCTGTTTAATGTCATCCCCTACCTCATTACTCCTGTTTGCAAACATTCAGACATCTTCCACTAATGTTCTCCATCCTTTGTTGTTTTGCTTCTTGGTTCTGCCCATTCCTCATCAAGATTTCCTGCGTCAGTATCTTTGCTCACTGTTGTACTGATTTCATTAATGTTGCCATCTCAACTTCTTTTCCATTTTGACAGTCCTTCTTAAAGATTATATATCCTTCATTGTACAGTTTCTAGCCTTGGCACCCTACAGCTATGAATCCTTCATCACTATGAACTCGTACCCTTGTCCAACTACTTGTACTGTTAATTCATCTACCTTGTTGCAAACATTGCGCGTTCAGATATAGTGCCTTTAGACTTGTCTATTTGGCATTTTAACACGTCAATTTTTGTACTCCTCCATGCTTTGCTGCCCGTCCTTGCTTCCTCTGCCGTCGATTTTTGCTTTCTATGCTTCTATCTTTCTTTTTTATTTTGTTTCCCTTCATCTGGTGTCCCTGCTCGGGTTCCAATGTCCCCCACCACTCTCGTTTAAATCCTCACTACTGTACTAGGGTATGCCCCTTTGAAGATACTAGTTTATGCCCTGCTGGGTCCAACCTTTTCAACTTGTACAGATACCATCAAAACTAAATCTCCTCCTCCTGCTCCTCCATCCCTCCAGCCACACTGCATTTGGGTTATTCTCTATTCTTGATTTCGTTAGCATGTAGCAATCCGAAGATTACAACCTTTTGAGGTCCAGCCTTTTAATGTATTGATTGTAGGATTGCATTCTGCTTTTTGCCTACACTGTTGGTACTAATGTGGACAATGACCTCTAATTGTTCTTCCTCCACCTTCAGAAAAACCTGCAGCTGCTCATTCGCCTCCTTGCCCACCAGGAGCCAACATTTTTCATTTGCATGTGTGTCTGCAGCCGCAGAACTATCTATCTCTTCCCCTTTCTGATAGAAATCCTCTACCAGCATCCAGCCGCATCAATTCCACAATGATATGAGTTGTCTATGTTCTTGCAGCATTTTAAAGGCTAGTGCTCTTGCGTATTTTTTCCCCTCCCTCAGGCCATGCAGCTGAACCACTCCTGGTGCCACAGTCTTGGGTTTTGTTGCATTCCCCTGAAAAAGCTTGCCTACCCCACCCTCAAGCAGAATAAAAACACACAATCTGTCAGTGAGTGAGATAACCCAGAGGATTCCTGTACTATCTGTCTGGTGGTCACCCTTCCCTTTCTGCCTGTACACTCTTTACCTCTGGTGTGACCATCTAATTGTATGTGCTATCTATAAAGATCTGTCTTGTGGATAAGCCACAGTGACTCCACCTGCTGTTCCAGGTCCAAAATGTAAATCCGAAACATCCTACACACATGGTTGTTCTGGATGCTGGAAGTGTCTCTCAGTTCGCTCGTTGCACAGGAGGAGCACACCACAGCTGAGCAGCCTTGCCATGACTTACCCTTAAATTAGTTGCTTTACTTCAGCCCTTATCTTGGGGATCTTTACCTCACCCGCTGCACTTGATGCTGAATGCCTGCGTCAGGGGCGGGTAGGCCTCCCCCAAAAGACACCTAGTACCGTCACTGTCCCAGAAATGTACTCCAGGTCCCCAGTGACATGTGGAAGGATCATGGGGTAGTTGCTTCAGATGAGCTGTCACTGAGACATCGATTGAAATCCCTCTAGATACAGTAAAGCCTCTTGTGGAAGGCATGAAGTGACAATGCTTCTTATTTTCTGTTTTTTTTAATTCCATCTCCACCTCCAACTTCCTATTATGAACCATATTTTGTTCTTATGTAATTTTTTTTTAAGAAGTCACGCATGTTTATCAGAATATAGATGGTAACTCGTCAAAATATATCTTCAACAAAGACCCATGTTGATGTATTGCATAGATCAAAGTTATGGTAAATTGTGATCATCCCATATTTCCAATATCTTGATCTAATTTCCAGTCTCATATGCCAAAATATTTCATGCAACTGTCCTTGGAAATAACTTTCTTAACCAAACAGTTGGAGTTGCACGAAACACTGGGGCCGCTGATAAAAGGATTGACGTAGTTGCACCAATTGTGTGGTTTTGTAGTGCATGATGGCTGAGGAATGTGAAGTATTTGCTAGCCTTTTGTATTAATACATATGTGAAGATTTTTGAAGAAAAAGGCTTGAAGAACATCGTGTAAAACAAAACGTTGTTATTCTCCTGCTGACTGTGTACATATTTTTGCAGTGAATTGTCTTATTGAGTGATGGGCCTGATCCAAATTGACTTTCTTGCAAGAGGCAGTCTGTCATCTTTTGCTACAATTGTTGAACAGCGCAATAATCCCATTAAATTAAGTAGCGTCAAAGGATTTTGTGATCACTTTTTTTCTTGAAATTTGTTGCTAATGTAATGATTTCTAAATTAAATATCAGTTGATACTGAAAATGGAACTGGCAAATAGTTGAACAAAGAAACATTTAAATGACTTCTAGTTTACTGGAAAATTTGTTGCCTGCAATGTTGCTGGAGCTTAATATGTATTTTGAACATTATTGGTGTGGAATGGAGCGTACACTGACTTCTTTTTTCTACAGTTACAAAGCCTTATTGAGTCTGTGTTTTGTTTGCAGTGTTTGATCATGACGACAAAGCGTAATTTATTTGGAAGGCTGGTGCCATGTCGCTGTCTAAGGGGAGAAGAAGAAGCTGTCACTGTTTTGGACTATTCTCACTGCAGTTTGGAGCAGGTTCCCAAAGAGATTTTTCCTTTTGATAAGACCTTGGAGGAACTTTACTTAGATGCTAACCAGATTGAAGAGCTTCCAAAGGTGAGATATCTTTCTTTGGGAAAGCTTTACTTGCTGTAAACAGTAATTATAATCCCACTCCCCACACCCTTTGCCTGAGAAAGCACCTCCAAAGTAATTGACGAATTACAGTGCATCCTTACAATGTTCCTGTACTTGCCCTTCGTTAGGTGTGTTGCAGTTTTGCATCAATGTTCTGTTGCTTCCTTTATTTTTATTAACTGCTTTACTTCAGTAATGTGAAAATCTGATTCCATCGTCAAACATGAAAATCTACAAATAATCACCCAAAAATTTTAATTGTTAGTTTTCCACTGTTTGGCTGAGTCATCATAAATTAGTCAGTCATTAGAAACTCTCCACTCAATGGCCATTATCCTTAATGTTTGGTGTTTAGGCATGGAAGATTTGGTCTAGTTCACTGCTGTTACACGTTATAGCCCAATGATGGGCCTTTTGGAAATAATGGTAGATCAGCTAATGGTACGGGTGAAGACAAATCACTTTATCAGGTGTGAATTGTGCAAGTAGAAAGAGAATGCAGAGAGAAATTGTACATTCTTCACAAATAATGAAGGAATAATCTAAAATGGATGATGTAAGAGAGGTTTAAAAGGGGGGAGAAAAGCATTCGCCTCAAAGAATAGGAGCAGGAGTAGATCAGATGGACAACTGAGTCTGCTCCATCATTCAAGAAAATTATAGCTGATATTGGGCTTCAAGTCCACTTGCCTGCTTGCTCCTTGAATGCCTTGATTCCCAGGAAGGCCAACAGTCTCTTCTCTATCCCAACCTTAAATATATACAATGGTGGAACCCTCTGGGGTTGAGAATTTCAGAGATTTGCAATCCCCTGTATGAAGAAAGCCTTGGTTCTAAATGATAGCCTGTTTATCCTTAGCCTGTGCCCCTACGTTTTAGATTTCCTGATCTACGGAGGTAACCTCTGTTATCAATGTTGTCAAGAACTTTCAGAATCTTATGTTTAAATGAAGACAGCCTTTCATTCTTTCAAAGTATATGGACCCAATTTGCTCAGCCTTTCATCAAAGGACAATCCTCCTTATTCCTGTGGACAATATTTCATCCTGCAGATGGAGAGTGGAATTCTTAGCACCGAATAAAATGAGCAAAAATGAAAACCCAATACCATCAGCACTGAATTTTCCTGCTTGTCCTTTGACCAAATGAGCAGCATGTCACAGTTTGCACATTTTAGTCAACCACCAGCTGTTGCATCAGTCACCATTGGCTGTATTTCCTGTACGTAACCTACATCCTCCCTGCTGGCTGTCTTTCTCCATTCCAAGCACCACCTAAACCCCTGTTGATGAATATTCGGTGTCAGGGATAAGTCTAACTTATTTAGTTTTTTGTTTGACAGGAAGACCTCTCCAACAGCATATGACATGCATCAAAGTCTCCTTTTTTCCTTACTCCTTTTCCAGATTCCTTTTTCTTTGCCTCTCTTTCCTCCTTTCTGTTTCCCTCTTCCCCTTAATCTTTTCCATTTCCTCCATTTCTAATCTCGGTAATTGGAGAAAGTATTTGGAGAGACTGGAGAAGAGGGAAAGAAGTGTTTCTAGGGATGATCCTAGAACAGAGCCTGTTAAAATGGCTGGGGTGTGGGGGGGGGGGGCGTCTTTTGTGAAGAGAAGGCTTAGAGATAACTTGATTAATGCCTTTAAGACAGAAAAGTGCTTGATAGGCTAGATGTTGATGTTTCCAATTGTAGAGAGATCAAAACTAATTTTATTTCTCATTTTAGTTTGATAATTTAGTCAGCTACCTACTCTGTCCTATCATCCTGTCTAATCTCATCAGCCAGCAACCTAATGGTCAGGGTGGATAGTCCTGTGGTCTAAATGAAATGTCAACTATTTCATGTCTATTCTACTATGTGTGTGTGTGTGTGGGAGAATCTTCCCTTTCATGCATTGTAGACACTGACGTGGACCATTTGAGCTGTAAGACCTGTTCCTGTGTATTGTATAAATTGCTCAATTTCTGTCAATAGTGAATACAGCAAGATATTAAAACTAATTATTATATGGTTTGCATTTTGTTATTTCTACATACAAGGAACTGGTGAAACCTAACTCCTATAGAAACATTATGTTACTGCTACTATTAACTCAATCTATAAATGTTCAATTTATTTTGTAATCTAAGCCTGAAACAATTTTGTGTTGAAGCTGTTTGGCCACCTTCTGTGTACTGGAAGAATCCTGTGGAGACAAAAGAAAAACCCAATCACTAAAGTTTGAAAAAGAGTTATGTCTTTCCCAGGCCTGTCCAAATTTATGTAGCTCATGGGAGTCAGTGTGACAATTCTGTGATACAAAAGTTTAGGGTGCTTTGATAGTTTGAAACAGTGAGGTTAAGATATATGGAACTTAGGAACAGAAAAGCAACCATGCTGGCATATGAACTCATGTTGCTGATGCACCTGGATTCTGTTCCAGTGTCTTTAGGAACTTGCGTTTGTTCTCTCCACACTGATATTTCTTGTTTCTTTTACAATTTCTAGCTAACAAAGATTATGTTCAATCTTCGATAAAGCAAAAAGTTGCCCAGAAATTTGACAGGAATGCTTCAGGGCATAGGGAGCAAGGCCTCCACTTTTGGAACTATCTAAGATGCTCAAGAGGAAGTAGCTAGAGTTTTAAGTCTGAAATGTAATTACTTCATATCGAGGATTGTAAATGTGAAAAATGCCTTGCTCAGCCTAGTAATGGGAATGGAAGTAAAAGAACCTTCAAAATGAACTGAGGTGAAGGTCCAGGCTTGTCGGTGTCAATATGGTTGAAAAGCGAGATTCAGTAGGTCTCCCAGAGTTGTTTAGTTGACACTTGGTTTATGTTTTAAGAGCCCTAAGGATGAACTAAACCTTCGTTTAATTATTACCTGGGTTTCTCATGCATCACTATAGTTGGTGCGCATAGTTGTTGCTTCACTGGTGGACTTTTTCATTAGTTTTATGTTTAAGACATGGGTGAAAGAAAACTGGTTTCATTTCTTATTTTGAGCTTCACTGCTAGATGCTTATGTTCTGATTTCATTTTTATTGCATCTTGCTTTAATATAATTTTATTTTGACTTCTGCCATACAGCAACTATTCAATTGCCAGTCTCTGCACAAGTTGAGCATGCCGGATAATGATCTGACTGTTTTGCCAGCATCCATTGCAAATCTTATCAATCTCAGGGAATTGGATGTCAGCAAGAATGGTAAGATGCTTTTGTCGTATTTTTCAAGAGTTTTAAATATCAGATGGCAGATGTTTTTTGTAAAGCGACTTGAAAGATGAATAGAAAAGCCACTAGCTTTAGGAATGGCGCAGTCTTTTCTGCATGATCTGGTTTGAATAAACATTAAAATATTCTCTTTTCCTGGTGCTTTAGTGGGTGAGTGAGAACCATATGTTGTGTTATTTGACCATGCACACCAAGATGTTCCCTGGTTGGGATGTTGCCTGACCTGCTCAGTGTTTTCAATACATTGTGGGTTCCTTCTCCCTCCCCCACCTCATTGAGAACAATAGTTGAAGCTAAATGCCATACAGTTTAGAAACTAACTCGGTGCAGTCCTTGTGGAATCACATCTTGATAGCTGCAATAAAAGAACTGCTCCAGATCTAGGTCAGAATCTGAAATTCAGAATGCAATTTTTCCTTTAAGATTATTTTTTCCATCTGTGAAAAATTGATGCATTTTCAATAAGTTGAGCCAGATGTTTTCTATCTGTAGAATTGGACTGTCGTCATTTTATAAAATGGTGATTGTTACGGAACTCATTTGGCTTCTGATACAATGAAATTTCTGCTGTGCAAATGTGTTCCTTACAATACCAGTCACCTTGGAATGTGCATGCCGGTAGCTAATCTGTAATGTATGCTCTATAAGCAGTCTTGAGTTCACGTACTTTAATGGATATTTTGACGAAATACATCAGTTTTCTTTCATGAGCTGTATTCTATTTCTCCTGCGATGAACAATGGAAGATTCCTGAGGCTTTTTGTAAGAGTAGCTAATGGATTTTTTTTTGCTATTAGAAGGGCCCCAAGGATCCTCCTCTTCGTCATCTATGTGCTCCCATATGGCAACCTAATCCAAAGACACATGGTCAGACACATTTGTGAAATCTGACAACACTCAGCTCAACATATTTGCCGCCTCTCCTAATCCCTCCTTTCCCTAGTTATCAAAACTACTTGGCAGGCATTCAATCCTAAATTAAGCTGCAGTTTCTTCAAGTTGAATATTAAGCAAACCAAAGCCATTGTCCTGAACTCCTGCCACAAATGCTTAGCGCTGATTTCCAAACCACTATATCAATGACCTACTTGTGGAGCTGAGCTCCTGACCCCAATGTTAGCTGATATTATCTACATCCTCAGGTGCTGTTTCTCTCTCTTCAAAATCTACTGCCGGCACCCTGTCTCCTCAAAAGAATTACCCATGACTGTTCTGTCCTTACAAACTACAGTTGTTATGCCTCACAAAAGGTTAAAAATTTTATCAAAGTGGGCAAAGTCCCTAATTTGTGTGTCAGATGGACTCAATTTAACCAAAAAACATGGGCTAGGTTTCTTTTTAAAAAAAAAGACCCATCACTTGTCACAAATAAGTAGATTCCAACCACACATAAACAACTATGCCCTGTTGATGTTTAACTCTACTGGTTAAAACTCCAAACCCCTTCTAAATCCCCACACACATACAGTTGGTAGAAGAAAGAAAACAAAATACTGGGGAGGTAGTTTAATAGCACCAGTATTCAGGATTAAGAATGAAGTGTTCCTTTTGTTTCCAAGACCTCCCACTCTCTGATCTTTTCATTCAGTTTCTCTCACTTCACAGGAGGCTGAATGTGACTGGTTGTTGAATTATAAAGTCTCTGACTTGTTGGTTAAAAGCAACAGCTTACACAAACTGCTGGGAGAAAATATACTGTCTCCGTTCAGGATCTAGATATTTTTCTGGAGAGAGAGATGCATACCATACCCCCTTCCAGCAGTTCAAAGTCTTTTGCCAGTAGCATTCACACCACAGCTTGCTGAGCTAGCCAGAGGACCACCGGATCGTCATTGCCTGGCTAATGGCCTTTGGCATCCACAAGCTAATCAGCAACCTGTTGCTGGCCGAATCTCACACCCCCTGGTGGCAGTTGTCTGTAAGCAGCTTCCCCCTCTGCTTGATGAAGCAGCAATGTAACTGCAACTTACAATCAGTTTCAATGACTGGCTTTTTACTATTGCAGCAATTTCCTTTGCCAGTCCCTCATTTTCAAACAGTCGTCTTTTTCCATTTCAGTCTATAATTAAAAATAGAGAAAAATAGAAAGATATGTACTTTACACTGTCCCACCTCCAACCTGACTTTCCTTGCCCAAGTCTTTGAACATGTTGCCTCCCAAACACATTGTCCTTGTTCCCAGAACTCCATGGTGAATCCCTCCCACTTGGTTATCATCCTGCTATAGCCTACTGAACTAGCTTCAAACAGTGAGAGGGAAAGGAAGCATATCCGAATGTTTGGTCTCTTCCTGCTCCAATCCCATTACCCCCGGTGTCTCCCAAAGATCAATCCTTGGTTCCCTGCTGATCTCATTTACATGCTTGTCTCCTTTGACTCCATCATCCAAAAGCATGACATTAGTTTTCATGTGTAGACTGGTAACGCTTTGTGTTTTTCCCCCCTCCCCCCACCAACTCCTCAACATCTCTTGACTCCCCACTTGTTGCTAAGTTGTCAGACTACTTTGCTGATATCCAGTACTGGATGAGCAGCAATTTCTTGCTGTAAAGTCTGGGAAAACTGTGAAGCCATTGTTTGCGGTCCATGTTCCAAATTCATCTCCCTAACTATTGTCTCCACCTCACTTCCTGGCTGCAGTCTGAGATTGTCAATCTGTCCACACCCTTGGTGTAATGTTGACCCCAAGATGAGTTTCCAACTTTGTGTTCGTGCAATCTATATCCACCTCCAAAGCAACACTTGACTTTTTGCCCATCTCAGTTTCTCTGTGACTGAGACCCTCATCAATGCCTTTGTTATGTATTGACTTGACTATTTTGATGCACATCTGGTTGATCTCCCATGTTTTGCCCTCCATTATGGAAGATGTTGAGATAGTGATATTGTCACGGGGATGGTAATCCAGAGGCCCAGACTAATGCTCTGGGGACAGAGGTTCAAATCCCACCAAGACAACTGGTGGAATTTACATTCAGTCAGTACATCTGGAATCTAAAGATACTCTCAGTAACGACCACCATAAACAAGTAAACATTGTTTGTCTGAAAAATCCATCTTGTTGCGTAATATCCTTTGGGGAAGAAAATCTGGTCAAACTATCATGTGACTTCAGAGCCACAACAGCATGACTTATTCTTAATTGTCCTCTGAAATGACTGAGCAAGTCACTGTTCAAAAGGGATGGTACTGTCAGAGATGGGCATATTCCGTGAAGGAATAAAACAACAATAACTCCACCCCCGTGTCTTATCCTTTAGCGAGCCCTGACCACCTGTTACCCTTTTGATCAATGGCATGCATAGGCTCCTGGTCAAGCAACATCTTGATTTTAAAATTCTTATTCTTGTATTAAAATTCTTCCATGACCTTGCTCCTCCCTATCTCTACAGTCTCATCCAATCCTGCAATCTTTTAAGATATTTGCATTCCATCAGTTTTGACCTCTTGGGAAATTTGAATCATAAGCTCTTCACTATTATGTGTATTCAGTTGCCTAGGCCCCAAGCTCTGGAATTCCATCTTTACACCTCACTGCTTCTCTCTGTCTCTCACTTATGTTGTGACATTGTGACGTATTTGTAGATTGGAAGGCAGGACGTTAGAATTAGTTTGTAAAATGATATGGGGGGACGAGTGTGCGGTCCCTTTAAAAGATATGTTTTTTTAAGGCTTGGAGATTTAAAAAAAAGTCTGCAGGCAGCATCAGATGCACAGACAGTTCTTGAAATTGAAACATTTTATCAAAAGGCAATACAGTTGGCAACGCAACATTTTTACCAAGACAACCGGTTTTTGAATTTAGCCAATTAATTTAAACCAGGTCCTAGAAACCAAAGTCAAATTAAATTTAAATCTGATGGCTTTGACAACCTCGGACCAATCCTATTGTAAGAAATTAATAGGTCATCAAGGGTCTGAAAGAAAAAAGACCATTTGAAAATTGGTGTGAGAGCAAACTGCCATCTGTTAAGAGAACAGCTCTCAACAGCCATCAGCTCTAAAGAAAGAGAAAATCACTGGCTCTGACAGAAATCTCTAAGATCTCAGAATAAGCGCCATCTGAATAAAGGTGCTATAGCACTCTTAGCTAATATTCCTAACACAAGAATTTGATGGAGGAAGGTGTTCCTGACTGGAAGATAGCAGAGAAAGCAAAGAACATTCCGGAAGATTTATCCTAGCTGTAATTTTGAGAGATTAAGCTTTAATCTATTTATTTGTTATCAATTTGGTTTATATTAATGGGATTTGTATCTATTGGAGCAGCATGCTGTTAGAATTTTGTTCTAATCAGGAATAGTTAGTAGTTAAAGGGGGAGTTGTTCTGTTTGTTAGTAGTTCTGTTAATTTGTTCACTGTTAGAGTTAGATAAATAAATTGTTACTTGTTGCTTATAAAGTGAGTATCAGGAATTTCATTTCGTTTAACCATCCCCTCCGTAACACTTGCCTCTTTTAAGAACATACTTAAAAACTTACTCCTGGGCCAGACTTTATCTGATGGCATATCATTGTATGTGGCATGTTCTGTCATGCACCTGTGAAGTTTCATTATGTTAATAATGCTGTTTAATATGCATTCTTCTAATAAACTCTTTCACAAAGAATTCTTACCTGAAGCTCCTTGATGTCAGTCACATCCTGTCCACTTAAAGCCTTTGTTCAAACCTATGTCACTTCATACCTACTTCTACTTCTCTACTGCTTAATTCTACTTCTCTCTTGCTTAATATCCTACAACATCCATGACTGTATTTCATTGTCTGCTCACTAACTTGCTATTCACTCATCAGTCAAATGCCTTTCATTTCAAATACTTGATTCTTGCTTTAAATTGCCTTAGTGGGTGGGCCAGTGGGCCTATGGCCTGCTCTATTAGCACTCCAAGAACTGGATTTCTGTAATTGTGGCTTTGTGTCCATCCCTCATTCCTCTCTTCCACTATTGGAAGCTGTACCTCCAGTGTCTTTGACCCAATGTTTGGAATTCTCTCCTAAGCTTCTCCAATAGGCTGTCTCTTTATAAGTTGCTCCTTACAGTGAAACTTCTGGTAAAACATCTTCACACCCTTCCCCCTCTTCTGGACTTGTCTAGATTTTTATCTGGCTATGTTGCTCTGATGAGCCTGGAATGTTTGTGCATGTTAAAGGTGCTATATTTAATAAAGTTGTTGCTTGTTTTTGCTCCTAACATGTTAGGTTTACATTCAGTTTCATCTGCAGTTTTCTGTTCACTCATTTCGCTGAATAGAATTATAGAATACCCACAGGGTGGGAGCAGGCCATTCAGCCCATCGGGTTAGCACAGAATCTTTTGAAGAGCATCCCACCCAGACCTAGCGCCCTACCCTACCTCTGTAACCCTGCATTTCCCATGGCTAATCCACCCAACCTGCACATCCCTGGACACTACAGGGCAATTTAGCATGGCCAATCCACCTAGCCTGCACGTCTTTTGGACTGTAGGAGGAGTACAAACTCCACACAGACAGTTGACCAAGGGGGGAATCGAACCCGGGTCCCTGTGATGTGAGGCAGCAGTGCTAACCACTGAGCCAATGTGCTGCGCTTATGCAATTGGAAAATGTGTACTTTCTGAGCTGCTCGTATTGATCTTGCTAGATAATCTCACTTATTATCCTGGGCAAATTCAACAGTGTTGCACTGAGTTTCTTCATGTTATCCTTTAATAAATTAACAATGCAACCGCTGCCAACATCTGAGCTCAAAAGTGTCCTGCTCAATACTGCCACCTCTCAAAACCACAGACACAAAATTCTCTGAGTGGTGCTGGCCATTTTCTGGCATTCAGCCCTTCTTTATACATGTCTAAGCCATAATGTTTCAAGTTGAAGGAATTGTTCATGTGCTAAGGCAGTGTTCTGGTTGATGTTTATTTCTTAGCCAAAATTAGTAAAACAGACTGCTCGTCTTTGTTATGCAGCTACTTGGGAGTTAGCTGAGCACAAATTTCCTGTTGCATTTCCTGCATTCATTTCTTTGAAGGCAGACTCAAACCCTTCTGTATCTGTGTTGACTATTGCTAGCTCAGTTACTGTTATGCAGTTAGTTTTAAAACTGTGACAGTAGTTAATAACGTGATACTAGATTCCATGATTTTACAATGAATTGATGCTTCGCTAATTGCCTATCATCTCCTGTACCTGTTTACTACGTTTTTTCTGCCCATTGAAACTATTTAGCCTGCATCCAATCTACTGACACCACCTCATTGTCAATTAACACTGTCATAATGCATATCAGTGCTTCACACATCTCCTCCTGATGTTTCTTCCAGTAATCTGGCAATGCTGTTACTTTTCAGGCACCTTTGCAATTGCTCATCCTTCAGGTTCTTGTTCATTACTCAGGCATTTGGTTTACCAAAGAAACATTTTCCACGTGTATTCTTGGGTGATTTCCCCAGCCCTTCAGCTCCATGCAACTTACATAGAATCATAGAATCCCTACAGTGTGGGAGCAGTCCGTTGAGTCCACACTAACTCTCTGACGAGCACCCCACCCAGACCCACCCCATCCCCCTAATTCTGCATTTCCCATGGTTAATCCACCAAGCCTGCACATCTTTGGATTGTGGGAGGAAACCCACGCAGACATGGGGAGAAAGTGCAAACTCCACACAATCACCCGAGGGTGGAATCCAACCCAGTTCCTGGTGCTGTGAGGCAGTAGTGCTAACTGCTGAGCCACCCTGCCGCCCCAATTCTGCCATCTACCAAGACAAGGTTTGAACCTATCTCCCAGAATATTACCTGGGTCTCCAGATTACTAGTCTAGTGATAATACCACTAGGCCATCTCCTCTGGTTACCTTTGTGGATGTTAGGTAAACACAGTGCATTAAGTTATAAACAAAAGATTTTGATGTTTAAGGAGATTCCGATGAAGACGTGTAGAAATGTTAGCTCGTCTGTAATCAAGTCATTGTTGTGGGGGGCTTCTCAAATCTGGAAAATGAGCATCTCCTAATGAGTTTCCAAGTGGATTAGGTAATGGACTGCTTCATAAATTGCATTGTCACATGACCAGGAAGTAATCTTAAAAGAGAAGATTGTCCTTCTCTCTACGTTAGAAAGATCATATAGAGATGTGCGATAATAGTCTGTCTCCTCGAGCAGTCCATTTAGCAGGTATTTTACCAGACATGTATGTTCAGTTTTGAGTGAGTGATTGTATTTATATTTCACTTAGTGCTTGCAATATTCTTTGGCAAGGCAAGCTTTTATTGCTCACCCCAGTGGTGGTGAACTGCTGCACTTGAGTTGCTTGTTAGACCTTTTCACAAAGCACTTGAGAATCAACCATTTTGTTGAGAGTCTGTAGTCACTTAGAGGGCATGTGAGCAGAGAACAACAGATTTACCTCCTGAAGAGCTGTTAATGAACCAGTTGAGTTGATAATAATGATAATTTCATGGTAACTGTTCTTGAAATGAGTTTTACCTGTCAGATTTAATCAATTAGCTGTTGTGGGATTTGAAGTCTTGCCTTTGATGTTCAGTCCAGGCCTCTAATTCAGTAATAGAGCATTCATGTAATGGGACAATTATTATGCTACCATACATGGTAAAATTTTCATGGTGCGCTGTTGATTCGGTGATAGGAAATGAAATTTCCATTCGTTCCATTATGTTGCCATCAAGAGTCGGATCTTGACCCCAGTGGTGATTTGGATTTTTTAACCTCAGCAGAACACCTACTTGCCTTCATTGACTTTTTTTTTTGTTCACGTAAATAAGAATTGTACTTATCTACGAGGAAGGAGAATAAAGGGTCTGCCAGGGAATATTATCCCTTTAATAACATTGTGCCTTGAACATCCGGTTTACTCAGGTGATCTTTCCACTGCACTGTGTACTTCAGGCTTTGTTCTGAACTGCTTCATTAGTTCCTTTTATCCAGTTGGCTTTGACCTTGATTATTAAACCATACCAAACATGTAATCTGTCACTGTTTCTGATGTCTTGCACTACTGTAATTGCCATTTAATTGACAGCTTGAAATTGCTTCTAGAGTAATTTTATCAAAAAATCAATTGTTTGTTTTTATTTTCTCCTGAAGTTATCATTTTTACTTCAGTTACCCATTCTGTTTTATCAATATGCAATGTCGTGGGGTACTTGTTGATGAAGGCCTACTGGATTCAATTCCAATCCATGTTTTCAACTTCTGGTCCATGCCAGTTTCACGTTTTGCAGGTCGTGTCAAATAACAAGCGCTTTTCCTGTTCATGCAAACACACCATGGTTACCACCCATTCTGTTGACCTTCTCCACAAATGTGATCATTTCCGGAGGCTGTGCTGCCAGAAAGGTTTCCAAGTTTGAGTTCATTGACTCTTCTCTTTCCCTGACGCCTCCTCTTCCCTACCCCGAACAAGCTTACAAGAGTCTCATTCTTTTGGCAATTGCACTTTGATAGGTGAGTCTACACAAGAACTTATTTCGGAAATGTTTTCATGAAGACCCTAAGAAAGAAACCTGAACGAGACTAAAATTCTGAAACAAAAGCAGAATGTGTTGGAAATGTTCAGTAGGTCAGGCAACTTGTGTTAGGAAAGAAACAGAGTTAAGGTTTCAGATTGTGACCTTCCATCAAGGAACAGACAAAGTTTGGGATGACCTCATGTTTACAGAGCATTGAATGTGGAACAAACATGGGGAATGCTGGAGAAACTCTGCAGGTCCAGCAGCATCTGTGGAGAGAAATGGAATTCGTAGAGTCGCGCTCAGAGTCCCTTCAGTAATGAAATGTTAACTATTTCTCTTCATGGATGCTGTCAGATTGTTTGAGTTTCATAAGCATTCTCTGTGTTTGTTTCCGATTTCCAGCATCTGGAGTGTCTTGCATTTATGATGATAGAATGTGGGAAGCTGGCCAAGCGTGGATTAGAATAGACAAATCCAAGGTTAACAACAGAATGGGTGAGGTTTTTAGCAGCAAATCCCCTAAAGTAGGGTGGAGAAGGGAAATGTCACAGAGCTGGAAATGGTCAGTCTACATGATGGCTCAGATTGAAAGGGGGAATAAATTGGTGGTTAGGAAATTGACCTTGTTTGGGGACTGAAACAAAACCGCAATCTTCCATATATTTAATTGGAGGGTGTTTCTATTCATTCAGTACTGGCTGTCAGACAAACAGCCTGCGTTTAAAGACACTGGAGGGATTGAGAGAGGTGACAGTGAAGTAGAGTTAGATGTTGTCAATGTATGTATGAAATCTGACATGTTTAACATATAATACATTCAAATTGATATATCTCATTAAAGCTTGTGACTTTTGATTTGCAACATCTATCTTTGTGACTGAAGTTCATCTTTGACAAAGATACGAACTAAAGTCATACAGTTTTTACAGCACAGAAAAAAGCCCTTCAGCCCATTAAGTCCATGCCGGTCATCAAACATCCATCTGTTCTAATCTCATTTTCCAGCATTGGACCATAGCCTTGTATACAATGGCATTTCAAATGCCCATCTAAAGAGTTCCTGACTCTCTTGAGGGTTCACACCATGACCATGCTTTTAGGCAGTGAATTTCAGATTTCCTCCACTCACTGGGTGAATTTTCTTTTGTTGAATCCTCTCTAAACCTCCTGCTCTTTCTCTTAAAACTGTGTCCCCTGGTTATTGACCTCTTATTAAGGGGAAAAGTTTTTCCCTGTCTACTCCATCTATGCATTCCAATACTTTCTGCTCCTCAAATAGATCCCTCCACCTTCTCTCCTCTCAGGAAAACAACACCAGTCTTCTAATAGTGTAGTACTGCCACACAGTACTCTAGCTGTGATCTAACATTATGCACAGCTCCATCATAAGTGCCTTTCTCTTGTATTCAATGCCGCGACTATCCCAAATACCTTGTATACGTCTGCCCTGCTGTCTTCAAGGATTTGTGCACATCGAGGTGCCCTCTAATTCCTGAGGTCCTGCCATTCAATGTCATCCAGTCCTAATGAAGGTTAATACCTGAAACATTGACTTCTCCTTTCCTCCAGATACTGTCTGGCTTGCTGTGTTCTTCCAGCCTCCTGTTTGTCTACCTTGTGCTCCTTTACCTTGTTACTCCTCCCAAAATGTTTCACCTCATTTATCAGAGTTAAATTCCATTTGCCACTGTTCAGCCCATCTGACCAGCCTGTCTATATTGTCCTGTAGTCTATGACTTTCCTCCTCCTTATTTACCACACCACCAATTGTTGTGTCTTCTGCAAGCTTTCTCGTCATAGCTCATGTCTACACTATTACGTACATCATAAATAGCACGGAACTTGGTACTGGACCCTGCGCTACACCACTGGATGCCACAGGATTCCGGTAACAAAAACACCCTGCGACCATCACCCCCTGCCCCCTGTCACTAAGCCAGTTTTGGATTGAATTTGACACATTGCCCTGGATCCTATGGGCTCTTAGTTTCTTAACCAGTCTTCCATGTGAGACCTTGTCAAAAGCCTGACAGAAGTTCATGCAGAAGACATCAACTGAGCACTACCCTCATGTATGCAAAATAAAAACCGAAAGAACTGCGGATGTTGTAAAATCAGGAACAAAAACAGAAGTTGCTGGTAAAGTTCAGCAGGTCTGACAGCATCTGTGAACAGTTCTGAGGAAAAGTCACTGGACCTGAAAAGTTAACTCTGATGTTTTTTCTTCACAGATGCTGCCAGACCTGCTGAGCTTCTCCAGCAACTTCTGTTTTTGACCCTCATCTGTGCACCCAGCTGTCTCCTGATTGTGCTTCTGTGAATCACTTTTTTTGGATATGCGATGTGAATTGTTCTCATGTGGCATACGTTTGAGTCCCTCCCTTTGTATGGTGGAGAGGGCAAAGTTAGGGTCAGGAATCTGGGATGTTAACTTGAGTCATGAATGAAACGAAGAGTAGAGAAAGATTCTTGTACGAAGAGTTCAGTTATTTAAAGCAGGAATAGGCTCTAATGTTCGGTGTGCTAGAACAGCTCTGTTTGTGGATCTTGGGAGTCGGCATCAGGCAGTTCAGGGTGAAGGGACTGAGAGGTGGGAGGCTGGGGTTGGGTCAGGGAAGGCATCCGAAGGGGATAGGGTCAGTGGCTGTCTTGAAGACACTGGCTTGCTGTTCGGCGGGGTTATGGTGTTGGCAGGGGTAGGATATGTCAAGGAGCTAACATTTGACCTCTGCATGGTAGAGGTCAGTTCACCAGACAGCAACAATACTGTCCTTGTCAGCAGATTTGATAACGTTAGGCTTGGACATCAGAGAACAGAGTGAAGTGAGTTCATTGGGAGCTGGGTAGGAATTGAAATTTTTCTCCTTGGGTAAGTGTATGGGAACATATGGCAGAAGTGTTTAAAATATGAAGGGATCATGACAGACAAGGTGAGGAGAAATTGTTCCCACTGGTAGTAGATTTGATAATTGAAGGATCCCAAGCAATAAAATTGGCAACAGAGACCACACAGAGATGGGTCGTATTTTCTAAGCAGAGTGTTATGTTCTGGTGTACACTGTCTGAAAAAGCACTGGAAGCCAAATCAATAGTAAGTTTAAAGGGGAAATTTGGTGGACATCTGAAAAATAAATATTTTGCAAGCCAACAGAGCAGGAGATTAGGGACTAACCGAACAGTTGCTTCAAAAAGTTGACAAGGGTATGATGGGCCGAATAGTCTCCTCCTATGAGGTAGCATTCTGACTTTATGTAACAAGCATCTTGGCAATTTCCAGGCTTGACCTTCATGGTACATCCGTAGTCCAGACATTTGTGCTTTATCAGTTTGTTTTGTAATCTTTTTAATTAAAGTTCCAAAATTACTTTTCCTGGCGACAAGTGGCTAATTTAAACTGTTTTCATTTGAGTACCTAATGATGAATCAGATCTTTAAAAAAGCACACTTTGAATTCCAACTCTGTTTTGTACAGTTCTGAGGGAGGGTCGCCAGACCTGGAGCGTTAACTCTGTTTTTTCCTTCACACGCTGCCAGACCTGCTGAGCTTTTCCAGCAACTTTGTTTTTAGTTCCTGATTTACAGCATCCGCAGTTCTTTTGGTTTTTATCTACAGTTTGTTGTGTACCAAGCAAACTAAAATATGTAAATATTTACTTTTCTCCTTGTGAGCACTTACTTTCCATGCAAATTACTTCCTGGTTGATTGTATGGCTTCTCGTATGAGTTAGTTTGTTTATGGATCATGTTATCCAAAGTGTATTTGTATATAAGAACTATGCTGATACTTCTGTAGTTCATCACCGATATTGAGATAGAATTTAAAGTATGTATTGTCATTGAGTAGGTAATTCTTTACATTGAATGTTGTAGCTCAGCATTGAGTTTGCACGTGATTTCTGTGTAACACATTAAACTGTTCTGTTCTAATATTTACCTTGGAAAAAATAATGCTTCAACAGAATCAGTTGTTAAGTGCAGAATTAATTGGAAACAGCATTTGTAAAATACAAACATACGAGATCCTTCAGGGACTTGACAGCGTAGAGACAAAGAGTTTGTTTCTCCTTGTGGGAGAGTCCAGGACTAGAGTGCATAAATTCAGAGTAAGGGGTTGCCCAGTTAGGTCAGAAATGAGGAGGAATTTCTTCTCTCAGCAGCTAGTGAATTTGTGGAATTCTCTACTGCAGAGGCTGGGTTGTTGGGTATATTCTGTGATAGACTTGTAATCAGTGACTGAGTCAAAGTTTATGTGGAAAAGACAGGAAAGTGGAGGTGGGGATTATCAGATCAGCCGTGATCTCATTAATGGAATGGACTCACTGGCTAAATAGCCTACTTCTGCTCATACACCTTTTGGCCTTACAGTTATGGACACCATTATTACTCAAATATTGCTTCGTACTCAACCTAGTATTGATTGCTTAATTGCTAAAAATTTGATTGCTCAATCAAGATTTTCTTCTATTCTTGAATGGTTTAGTCATCAGCGCTTGGCTTCCAACGTGAGCCTTTGACCACGCATTTTTGAGACCACCCAGGTCCATCTGCAGCTTAGCTGAAATGATTGTCATTGCCTATGAACTGGTCTTTCATTCAGCTTGACACTTTGAAATCTCACCCAGAGCCTCTGTGTGGATGATTAGGAAGAAATCCAGATATATACTTGGAAGAAAAACAAAGAATGTATGTTGAAGAAACTGAGTGTTAAAAGTGGCAAAAAACAGAGCCAGTTCTGAAGATGGGTCACTGGACCCAAAACGTTAACTGTGCTTTTTCTGTACAGACGCTGCCAGACCTGCTGAGTTTTTTTTGTGTTTTTCTTTCTCATTTCCAGCATCTATACTTTTTTTTGTATTGCAAATGAATTTGTGTTTAATTTGCTTGACGCATTATGGATTTTCTGACTAGATTTTCTTATTTCCTAATGATAGCTGATTCATTTTGAAATGAAGGAGTAGAAGTAATTTATTCTAAAAAGATTATATGGTTAAAGTGCTTTGCACAGAGCATGTGGAAACAAATTTGGTGAAGCATGTTTAGTATCTTGAATTATTTTCATAAATGTGTGAATATTTGAACACTGCATATCTGTAGCTGCATTTTAATTGTGGAGTAATTTTTGCAGTAAATAAATGCCCAGGATTTGGCGAAACTGCAGAAATTGCAGGCAAGCTGTAGAACATGCAATTCAGGTAATTGCCACTCAGTTGAAGAAGTGTGAAGCTTTTAGTCTTATAAATGGAATTCCTGCTATTAGTGAGTATCTATCTACATTTCCAAGGTTACTACATAATGTATGCAAAGGGGAAATAAATTCATGCTCTGATTTGCATAGGTCAGTATGATGAACTACATTCATTATCTTTGCTTAATTCTATTAATTGGATGTAACAACAGTTTTGCAGGATTTGGTTAACTTTACAATCATAGCAATTACAAGCTGTTGACAGTGATATGACCTTAGATGTAATCGATGCCACAGGGCCATAATTTGCTGTCAAAGTAATGTGCGGGTAATGAAGATTGCGCTTATTTATGCAAACTCTGATCTGAATCTAGTATGTTGCCTTCCTGGTGTTGAATTCAAGGATGTAGTTGGCTGCAGGGCGCACAGAGTGGAGGGTGACTAGCCAATGGCTATAGCTTTTATTGGTTGGTACCAATGACAGATAGAAAGGAGTGAGTAGGTTCTGAAGATAGAGTTTGGGGAGCTAGGGAACAAGCCAGCAAGCAAGATCACAGAGGTCTGAAACACTGCTACAAAAATCTCCAGATAACTGCAAATGGCACGAGGAGATTTATGTTCAGGTGTGGACATGTCTTGCTGCTGTTATATAGAGACTTTGTGACACCTTGCCTGGAGAATTGTGGTGCAGTTTTGGACCCATTATGTAAGGATGGATATAATTGCTTTAGAAAGAGTGCAACACGGGCTCACCATATTAATGCTTGGGATGGTGGGGTTGATTTATGAGGATCAATTGAGGAAACTGGGTTCATATTTTCTAGAGTTTTACAGAGAGAGGCTGAAGACCGAAGGAAATGTGAGAAAAAATGTTTAATGCAGTGAGTGGCCTTAGGAGCCATTTAGCTGAGTTGGCTGGATGGCTGGTTTACAATGCAAAGTGACACCAACAGCATGGGTTCAATTACTATATCATTTGAGGACTCTCCTCGACCTCTTACCCCACCTCCTGAAGCGCGATGGCTCTTGGGTTAAACCACCACCAGTTATCTCTCTCTGAAGAGAGAGCCACCCTATGGTCTGGTAGGACCATGGCATCTTTACCTTTATCTCTTTAGAATCTAGAATACTTTTCCTCAGTGTTTAGTGGAGACAAGGTCAATCAGGCTTTTAAACGGAAACCAGATCATAACCTGAAAGAAAGAAAATAGCAAGGCTACAGGGAGCATACAAGCGAGTTGGGAAATAAATAGGGACATCTTGAAAAATGTCCATATTACAGAGGAGGTAGTGCTGGATGTCTTAAAATGCATTAAGGTGGATAAATCCCCGGGGCCTGATCACATTTACCCTAGAACTCTCTGGGAAGCTAGGGAAGTGATTGTTGGGCCCCTTGCTGAGATATTTGTATCTTTGATAGCCACAGATGGGGTGGCATAAGACCAGAGGTTGGCTAACGTGGTGCCATTATTTGAGAGGTGGTAAGGAAAAGTCAGGGAACTATAGACTGGTGATTGTGACATCGGTAGTTGGCATGTTGTTGGAGGGAATCCTGAGGGACAGGATTTACATGTATTTGGAAAGGCAAGGATTGATTAGGGATAGTCAACATGGCTTTACATGTGGGAAATCGTGTCTCGCTAACTTGATTGAATGAGTTTTTTCTTTGAAGAAGTGATGAAGAGGATTGATAAGGGCAGAGTGGTGGATGTGATCTCTGTGGACTTCAGTAAGGTGTTCGACAAGGTTCCTCGTGGTAGACTGGTTAGCAAGGTTAGATCACATGGAGTACAGGAAGAATTAGCCATTTGGATACAGAACTAACTCCGAGGTAGAAGACAGAGGGTGGTGGTGGAGGGTTGCTTTTCAGACTGGAGGCCTGAGACCATCAGTGTGTCACAAGGGTTGGTGCTGGGTCCACTGATTTTTGTCATTTGTATAAATGATTTGGATGTGAACATGAGGTGTTGTTAGTAAGTTTGCAGATGACACCAAAATTGGTGGTGCAGTGGACAGTGAAGAAAGTTATCTTAGAGTATAATGAGACCTTGATCAGATGGGCCAATGGGCCGAGGCGTGATAGATGAAGTTTAATTTAGATAAATATGAGGTGCTGCATTTTGGAAAGGCAAATCAGGGCAGGACAGATACACTTTTTATGGTAAGGTCCTGGGGAGTGTTGCTAAACAAAGCAACCTTGGAGTGCAGGTTCATAGTTCCTTGAAAGTGAAGTTGCAAGTAGAGAGGATAGTGAAGAAGGTGTTTGATATGCTGACCTTTATTGGTCAGGGTGCATTGAGTATAGGAGTTGGGAGGTCTTTTTCAGGCTGTACAGGATATTGGTTAGGCCACCTTTGGACTACTGCATGCAATTCTGGTCTCCTTGTTATGGGAGGGATATTCTGAAACTTGAAAGGGTTCAGAAAATGTTTACAAGGATGTTGCCAGGGTTGGATGGTTTGAGTTATAGGGAGAGGCTGAATAGGCTGGGGCTAATTTCCCTGGAGCATCGGAAGCTGAGGGATGATCTTAGAGGTTTATAAAATTGAGGGGATGGATAGGGTGAATAGCCAAGGTCTTTTCCCCAGGGTAGGGGAGCCCAAAACTAGAAGGCAGAGGTTTAAGGTGAGAGGGGAAAGATTTTAAAAGGGACCTAAGGGGCAACTTTTTCATACAGAGGGTGGTGCGTGTATGGAATGAGCTGCCAGAGGAAATGGTGGAGGCTGGTACAATTAAAAGGGGTCTGGAAGGGTTTGGCGAGATATGGGCCAAATGCTGGCAAATGGAATTAGATTAATT
Source organism: Rhincodon typus (assembly GCF_021869965.1). NCBI lineage: Eukaryota > Metazoa > Chordata > Chondrichthyes > Orectolobiformes > Rhincodontidae > Rhincodon > Rhincodon typus. The sequence continues at coordinate 103,819,350 of NC_063334.1, forward strand.
TAGAATATCTGGTTGGCATTGACAAGTTGGACGGAAGGGTCTGTTTCCATGCTGTACAGCTCTGACTGTCTGACTCTGAATGACACAAGGTGAATTAATTCTTCAGAAACCTGGTACAGACATGACAAGACTAGTGATCCTTCCGTGCTGTAACCATTCAGTGATTGAGCTCACGGACAGAAGACTATAAGCCAACAAGACATAGGAACAGAAGTAGACCATTCCACCCATCAAGCCCACTCTGCCGTTCATTGAGATCATGGTTGATGAGATAGTCCTCACCTCCACTTTCCTGCCTTTTTGCCATAGCCCTTGACTCTCTCTTACTGATTAAAAATCTCTCTCTCAGCCTTGAATACACTTAATGATCCAGCATCTACAGCTCTCTGCAGTAAAGAAGTCCACAGATTCATTGTCCTCCGACTTAAATGGACAATCCCTCTCTTTGAGATTTTGTCCTCTGGTCCGAGACTCTCCCACAGGCAGATAAATCTTTCTGCATCGACCCTGTTGAGCGCCCTAAGAATCTTCTGAAGTGTCATACTGGACTCAAGATGTGAATTCTGTCTCTCTCTCCACAGATGCTGCCTGATTAGATGAGTTCCTCCAGCATTTTGTGTTTTTTTTTTTTGCAGATTGTACCTACTTTTTTCAGACTTATCCTTGCCCCTTTCATCACAATATTTTGTGATGGTTAGCTCAAAAGTGGAATCTGATATTGTCACAGTGAGGGGAGGCAGGCATCTGACACCTGAAGGGCAAGAAACTGTAACTTCTCAGATTGAGAGATCGTGAAGTTAGTAGCTCAAGTAGTATAAATTAGAGTGGGTAAATTTAATGCCAAACGACGTACAGAAAGGTAAATAAAAAGCAAATGGCTGTTTGGATTAAGAGATTCAAAAAAAGACACCAGAAAAATAATTTGAAACATTATGCTCTGCCAGACAGATTAACCTACAAGAATGAGACTTCACGCTTGTAACAGTTACTTTTCGGTGTTAGAGAAGCTGACTGGCATTAATTAACAGGCATTAGAAGTGTACTTGCATTAAGTGAATGAGACTTTCCTTGGCAAGGCCTTGGCATAGTATGTGTGTACTACTCAAGGACAGTATCTTCATACAATCTAATACACTTCAATTGTGAGACAGACAGTAAAAATTCATTCTGAAAGCAGAGTATCAAGTGCGACCAAGGTGTAGAGCTGGATGAACACAGCAGGCCAAGCAGCATGCGTCTAGGCCCGAAACGTCAACCTTCCTGCAGAAGAAGGGTTTAGACCCGAAATGTCAGCCTTCCTGCTCCTCTGATGCTGCTTGGCCTACTGTGTTCATCCAGCCCTACACCTTGTTATCTCAGATTCTCCAGCATCTGCAGTTCCTACTACCTCTGAATCAAGTGCGACCATATGGTTACAGGAAATCGATTGTGTTGATGTCTGTGTATGTCTGGAACAGAAAGTCACTGTCACCTTTACTGACAGACACGTGCCCCATGCTACACTACTTGGTTCATCGTGAAGTCTATTCGCTGCCCTGCTGTGGCACTCTATTCAACACCCACCATGAGATTGGCTCTGTAAAAGCTACAGTCACTTGAAGCTCAAAAAAATTTACAAAAAACTTTTTTTTTTTGGCTCTGTAGCTGTCAATTTTGAGCAATTCCAAGATATTATGTGGTAGATCTGATTATCCCTCCCCGTTCATTTCATGGTGATCCTGACTTCCTGCACACTGCACCTGATCTGCTTTTATGTTTAGCACAAACATCTCTTAAGAACTGAATGACTGATGCACTCTGTGGTTTGGTAGGTATTGAGAATATATATTAAACTTTCAATGCAAGAAGAAAATGACGACAAGTACTTCACTCTGAGAGAACTATCATATGTAGAATAGTCTGTAATTTTTGTTCCACTATGTTCTAACTGTGCTGTGTTGCTATGTAACAAATGGTTTGACACAACCTATTTCCAGCACAGACTCAATAAGCTGAATGGCTGTGTTCAGTATTACTCTTTGTATGTTCAAGAAACAGTAACTTCATCATCACACATTTGAACGTAAGTCAGAGGTTTTGGTTAACTCCTGTTTAATCATGTGTTTGTATTTGCAAAATTTGTGCTAATGATATTCTAAAAAGTTACAAGACAAATTAGCATCTTGTGTCAAGCCCCCAGTATACAGTGTTGCACATTTGCTGTTTTAGCCTGAATAAAGAACTGGCAAAAAATCTGCTTGTGCCCAATTGCCACTATATAAAAGTTTAATGTTTTCATACTGAAAGACAAGCCAGCTTGCAGATAGATTTCTCAGTGAAATATCCCACTGCTGTTTGGCTTAATGGGTGGGTAGATGGTTGTGGTCACATAGTGTTGTACCCCTGCCAATTGTTTCTTCATCCTGTAATTTTTAGGAGAAGTTGTACAACATGCACATTACACATGGTGCGGTGAGGCAGAGCTTTAAACACTACATCTATAATCATAGACGCATGCTTTGCTGAACAAACTCTCATGTTTTAATTCAGCTTTTGATTAATGGTTTTATCAAGTTTATCAAGAGGAACTGAAATGGATTGCGCACAGTCTGTCTGTAGAAGGTTTTCTTTTTGATGGGATAAAAGATCACTGTATTGTAGCACTGTATCTCAGTCATGATATTGAGTAAAAAAGGCTGTCTTTCTTGTCTGTAGTATTAGCTTCTGCCAGGCAGAGTTGAGAACAGGCTGTGTGGAATAGAAATTTGGAAATGATTTCACATCTATCTCACTTAGAATATGCTCAAATTCCAGAACTGGTAATCATGACCAGTGATATACATTTACTTTGGAAAGTCATTCACAGATTGAGTCCCACAGAGTCCCACTAACAGTCTTAGAATTTGTTGTCTTGGAAATTATTTTTGTAATATACTGTCACCATAACTCATGTACTTGCCAATCACATCTTAACACAATTGCTTTGGAAGTCATTTTGAATGATAAAATTAATACGTATTTGGCAAGGGAATTTTAGTCTTGAATATTCCCACTTTAGATTGCTTAGTTCTTACTTGCATGATACTGAATCATTTACAACAATGCAACATGGGATTTGAATGAATTTTTGTTGATTCTGATAGTTCGGCAAATCAAAATTGCTGAATTATATCAGATTCTTCTATTGTTATCTGTATTCCTGTTGTCTGTGATGAAACTTTGCATGGAACTACAAATAATAAGAGCCTTCTGCTTTATGGAGATACAAGTGGCATAATTATTCAGTCATTGAATATCATCACTGAAGCAAAAACCACCAGCTCAATGTTTCTTTGCTTAAAAAATCCAATCATTTTATACCATAAAATTCAGCAAAAGGAATTCAGCTTTCCGAATATAAATGACTGAAAGAACAAGATTACAGCTGTATAATCATTCAGACTTGCTGTTTAAGAGGCCATGAAGGATTTATTACCCTGTAGACATGTCTATGCTTCTTAATGCTAATAAGCACGCTTTAGTCTAAACCAAAGAAAAGTTCCAGAAGGAAATCTGAAATGTCATTCTATATTTATCCATGGTGTTTATTTCTAGCCATAATAGATTCTCATTTTGTTCTACTGAATTGGCCTTTTGTTTTCCCAGAAAATGTAACGTAAACATAATGATTGTGCCTATAAAGCAGATTTTACATGTCTTTCAGGAATTCAAGAATTTCCAGAAAATATCAAAAACTGCAAGGTCCTATCTGTGGTTGAGGCCAGTGTAAACCCTATTTCAAAGTAAGTTACCACAGACTTTTTTTTCTTTAGTTCGCTCATTTATGATTAACCATCCACACACAAGATAATGTGTTTTGATACTGGTGTGGAAGTATAATACAGATAATGTGATTTGTTTTCCAGACTTTTGACCATTAATAACAGCACTTGCACAATTAGAATATGCTGCTCTGGCTTGAGTTCCATTCAAGAGAGTCCTTCCTTCACAGAAGTTTATGTTGTATCGGATGTATTGGGGGAAAAATGATTTGTTTATTTTTATCTCGATTTGTTTATATTGTTGGCATCTTTGGAAAAATGAAGGTACAAAAATGGATTTGAAGTATAGTTTCATTAATCAAGATTGTCACAGAATATTATAGTGGAACAATAGATAACTTCTAAAGGGGAAAGTGCCTACCTTGATGTTGACAGCATCTCTGCTTGCCTTGCCTCTTTGTGCTCTATTGGCTCATTCAGAACTTACAGGCTTACAGGAAGAAAGTTGAAATGTAGGACCTCAAAGGTAATTATCTCAGGATTACTACCAGTGCCACGAGCTAGTCAGAGTAGAACCAGCTGGATATATAGGATGAATATGTGGCTGAAAAGATGGTGTGAGGGGGACAGTTTCAAATTCGTGGGGCATTGGGACCGGCTCTGGGGGAAGTAGGACCTGTACAAACTGGTCAGATTACACCTGGGTGGGGCAGGACTGGGGCGGGCGGGGGGTGGGGGGGTAGGGGGGGCTGCAGGGGGATACTTGGTAGAGTTGTTGGGGAGGATTTAAAATAGTGTGGCAGGGGGATGGGAACCACAGCAGTTGGGCAGTAGATGCAGAAATTGAGGGAGAGGTAGAAACCAGGGCAAACATGATTAAGAACAGGCAGGGAAATGCTTTTGAAAAGAGCAGGGGAGGTGGTCTGAAATGCATGTGTTTCAATGTGAGAAGTATAATAGGCAAGGTAGATAAACTTCGAGCTTTGGTTAGTACTTGGAACTATGACATTATTGTGATTACTGAGACTTGGCTGAAAGAGGGACAGGACTGGCAGCTGGATGTCCAAGGATTTAAATGTTTCAGGTGTTATAGAAAGGGATGTAAAAGGGGTGGGGGAAGTGGCATTACTGATAGAGGAGTATCTCACATCTGTACTGAGGGAAGATATACCAGAGGAGTTGTGCAGCAAGGCAATATGGGTAGACCTCAGGGATGGGAAAAGTGAAATCACAATGCTGGGGGTAAACTACAGGCCTCCCAACAGCCAATGGGAGATAGAGGAGAGAATATGTAGACAGATTTTGGAAAGATGTAAAAACAACAGGGTTGTGGTGGTGGGTGATTTTAACTTCCCCAATATTGACTAGGACTCACTACGTGATAGGGGCTTGGATGGGGCAGAATCTGTAAGGAGCATTCAGGTGGGTTTCTTGACACAGTATGTAATCAGTGCAACCAGGGAAGGTGTGATAGTGGACCTGGTTTTGGGAAATGAGCCCGACCAGGTGAGTGAAGTTTCAGTGGAGGAGCATTTTGGGAGTAGTGACCATAATACTATGGGTTTTAAGTTAGTCTTGGAGAGATATAACAGCAGTCCTTGGATGAAGATGTTAAACTAGGGCAAGATAAATACACCAATATTAGGCAGAAATTGGAGAATATTGATTGGAGGTGGCTGTTTGAGGGTATATCTTTATCGGACATGTGGAAGTGTTTCAAACAGCAGTTGATAAGAGCTCAGGAGTGGCACATTCCTGCGAGAACTATGGGTAGGTATGGCACGTTACGTGAACCTTGGATAACCAGGGACGTTATGACCTTGGTCAAAAAGTAAAAGGAAGCATATGTAAGTTTTAGGAGGATGGGACCTGATGAAGCCCTTGAGTTGTATAAGGAAAGTAGGAAAGAACTTGAGCAAGGAATTAGAAGGGTTAAAAATGGTCATGAAAAGTCATTAGCAAATGGGATTAAAGAGAATCTCAAGGCCTTTTATACGTATATGAAAAGCAGGAGGGTAGCCAGGTAAGAGGTTGGCCCACTCAGGGACAAAGGAGGGAATGTATGTGTGGAGCCAGAAGAAGTAGGTGAGGTCCTAAACGAATACTCTGTGTTGGTATTCACCAGAGGACGGTCTCCAGGAAGGGAGTGTCGAGTATCTAAGCCAAGTTGCTATTAAAAAGGAAGCGGTGTTGTGCGTCTTAAAAAGTATTAAGGTATATAAGTCCCCGGGTTCTGATGGGATCTATCCCAGAATATTGATGGAGGAAAGAGAACAAATTGCTGGATCGTTGACAGACATCTTTGTATTCTCTTCAGCCACAGGTGAGGTCTAAGAGGACTGGAGAATAGCCAATCTTGTCCCATTCTTTAAAAAGGGTAACCACGATAATCGAGGAAATCACAGGCCTGTGAGCGTCAACACAATGGTAGGGGAGTTATTGGAAAGATTCCTGGGGGCAAGATCTATAAGCATGTAGAATCAAATGGATTTATTAGCAATAGACAGCATGGTTTTGTGCCGGGGTAGTCGTGCCTCACTGACTTGATTGAGTTTTGGAGGAGGTGTTGAAGATGATTGATGAGGGAAAAACAGTTGATGTCTACCTGGAGATAGTAGGAACTGCAGATGCTGGAGAATCTGAGATAACAAGGTGTAGAGCTGGATGAACACAGCAGGCCAAGCAGCATCATAGGAGCAGGAA
>NC_063334.1:103826192-103835426 GCF_021869965.1 Rhincodon typus
TCAGCTTTCCTGCTCCTATGATGCTGCTTGGCCTGCTGTTTTCATCCAGCTCTACACCTTGTTATCTCCGATGTCTACATGGACTTCAGTAAAGCTGTTGACAAGGTCCCTCATGGCGAACTGGTACAAAAGGTGAAGTCACGTGGTGTGAGGGATGAGCTGGCAAAATGCATACAGGACTTGTTTAGTTTTAGGAGACACAAGTTAGCAGTGGAAGCATGCTTTTTGGAATGGAGGGTTGTGGCTAGTGATGTTCCACAAGGATCAGTGCTGGGACCTCAGCTGTTCGTAATCTTTATAAATGATTTGGAGGAAAATATAGCTTGTCTTAATGGTAAGTTTGCAGACAATACAAAGATTGGTGGAGTTGCAGATAGTGAGGAGGATTGTCAGAGGATACAGAAGGATATAGATCAGTTGGAGGCATGGGCAGAAAAATGGCAGATGGAGTTTAATCCAAACAAACGTGACATAATACGTTTTGGAAAGTCAAGTACAGGTGGAAATTATATGACGAATGGTAGAACCCTCGAGTATTGATGCAGAGGGATCTCGGTATGTAGATCTACAGATCACTGAAGGTGGCAGTGTGGGTAGAGAATGTAATAAAAAAGGCCAATGGCATGCTTGCCTTCATTGGAAGGGGCATTGAGTATAAGGATGGGCAAGTTATGCTGCAGCTTTCTAGGGCTTTAGTTACGCCACATTTGGAATATTGCATACAGTTCTGGTCACCAAACTACTAGAAGGATGTAGTTGCTTTGGTGAGGGAGCAGAAAAGCTCTACCAGGATGTTGCCTGATATGGGGGATTTTAGCTATGAAGAAAGGTTGGCTCGATTGGGTTTGTTTTCTCCAGAATGCAGGAGTTTGCGGGGTGACCTGAGAGAAGTTTATAAGATTGTGAATGGCATGGATAGAGTGGAGAGTATGAGGCATTTTCCCAGGCTGGAGTGGGCAGTTATTAGGGGACACAGGTTCAAAGTTCCAGCAGTGGGGGCGTGAAGGTACTTTAAAAGAGATGTGAGAAGCAAGTTTTTCACACAAAGGGTGGTGAATGCCTGGAACACGCTGCCAGAGGAGCTGGTGGAAGCAGACACAATAGCAGCTTTCAAGAAGCACCTGGACGGATACATGAATAGGAAGGGAATAGAGGGATCTGGATCCTGTTGGCGAAGACCGTTTTAATATGGAAAGGCAAAATGTGTCAGTGCAGGCTTGGAGGACCAAAGGCGGTTCCTGTGCTGTATTGTTCTTTGTTCTTTAGGCTCACAGTATTTCTGTGAGCATCCAAGTAGCCACGAAGTGAGTAAAACCTTAAGTAGCAAGCAAGAAGCCCTGAGGTGGACCCTGCTCCAACGCATGAGATGGGTGTCTGTTCTCAGGTAGAGAGTAGCTTGTTAGCACTATGACAGTGAAAGGTGTCAGCGTGCTCCAAAGTGGACACCTGTATCTGAGTCAGTTAGGGACTGAAGTTGGAGTGTGTCTGATGCCAACCTCTGTGGATGGAGTTTGCTCTTGGTCACTACTCATGGAGTATGTCCAGAGGTACAACTCAAGAGGGACACCTGGAGGACAAAATGGTGATCTGGAGCTGTCAAGTACTCACTCAGACCTTCATGTTTGGAGTTGTCATCGTCCACTCTGTCTGGTGAATGGGAGAAAGGCAAACTGCTCCATGAGACGAGTATAAATAATAATATGTAAATGGGTAGAAAATTAGACTTCATTTTTTCAATATCGAGAATCTTATTTTCCAGTCTTGCAGTGTTTTCCCAACTGCTTTGCCTTTGCCAACTTTGTTCAGGGGACTGGAAAATTTCAGCCTGATGTACGAGTTCCATTGTTGAGGGTAATGTGATATTATTTAGATATTCTATATTAAAAATAGTTAATGGAAATGAATGTGTAGATGTGGAGGAGAGCAATTATCAAAGAATTATAAATCAATAGTCAGGCATCGGATACAGTATCCTGGCTGGGTCTGGGTATTGCACTTCAAAAATGACGTTATAGTCTCCGCAAGGCTGCAGGGAAAATTTGCGAGAATGCCCCATGTATTGAGTAACATCAGCAATGTGAAGCGACACCAGTATCTGGCAGTGCCAACGCGAATTAATATTTTTCACCGCTAAGTGATTTGATAAACAGAGGTTTAAAAAAAAAACCAAAAGAACTGCAGATGCTGTAAATCAGGAACTAAAACAGAAGTTGCTGGAAAAGCCAAGCAGGTCTGGCAGCATCTATGAAGAAAAATCAGAGTTAACGTTTCGGGTCCGGTGACTCTTCCTCAGAACTCAAGATTTTTTTCCCTCACTGATGCTGCCAGACCTGTTGGGCTTTTGCACCAACTTCTGTGATAAACAGAGGACGTTGATTTAGGATAATTGTCAAGAGTTAGAGTGCAGATGAGAAGAGTTTTTGAGAACTGTAACCTGGGATGCATGATTTTGAAAGGCTGATGGAAGTGGGTTTAATCATAATTTTCAAGGCTGAATCAGATGTACAATTAAACATGAAGAAGTTAAAGCTATTGGAGAGGATGTGCATGCATGGGTTGGGGATGGGTGGTGGGGGGAAAGAGTTGGGCTTGTGGTTATTTGTGTAGCTCATTCAAAGCCAACACTGTCATAATAGAAGAAATGGCTTATTGTGTTGTAAGATTTTTTTTTGTATAGTTGCAAGGAATTGTTACTTGGAAAAAGAAAAATAGGTGAATGTTTCCTGCATATGGTCACAGTCTGGATGCTACATCAACTGTTAGAAGTAGTAAGAGGAGATAGTGAAAGCTGTGCTTACAATATTTGGTCTTTCAAATTTGCAAATTATTGTGTGGAACTGGAGAGTAGCCAGCAGAATTCCGTTAATCAAGAAGGGAAAGATTGATGCTGTAAGTATAGACCAGTGCACTTAGCATTAGTTATGGGCACATAACTACGCACACTATAATTCAAGTTTAAATTCATGAGCGTTTCGACATGGGTGGGTTAATCAAGGATAACTGACAAAGATTTGATAAAGACAAATGATGTTTGAGTGTGATTTTTCTCGTTCAAGAAAGAGATTAAATATATAAAGGGACCATAACCGATGTCCTTTATACAATGTGTCATCTAAAATGAACTACATAGAGAAACATAATAAGTTATCATGGAGAAAATGCTGCACGTAAAATTGTATGGATTAGTAAGAGGATAAACATATGTTGTTTCTCCATTTATTGATGGGTTGGAAGTGATAATATCAAAATTGGCTTTTCCTGCATTTATGTAATGTAATATGTAATATATAAAACATCGATTCATTTTGTTTGGACTCAAAGTACGACCTTAAAACTTGCTGACAAGAAAAATATGCAGGTTTGACAAAAAACTATTTTAAAAGGCTCAGAAAGGGTTCAGTTATTTAGAGAAATCACCCATCATGTACACAATTTAATATAGAAATGTGAGCAATGTTCTTTGGGGGCCCAATCAAGAATGGGTGTATCAAGGAAGGTTGTGCGTTTGCCTAACTTTGTTTATGACCTCAGAAAATTCCAAAGTGCTGCTCAGCGAATTAAGTGCTTTTCTAAAATGTCGTCACTATGGTAACATGGCTGGCTACTTGCATTCAACCAGTTTACAAGCAGCAATATGATGAACAAAAGAAATAGCTATGGTTGTTGGAGGCCAGTCACCTAAGCCCAAGGATATGGTGCCACAGTTTCCTCGGGCAATTCCCTAGCTGTTTCATTATTGATCTTACCTTCATCAGAAGATCACAAGAATGAGTGTCTGCTGATGAGTGCAATTCAACAGTTGAGCTCTTATTGCCAGACTGTTAATTCAGAGACTCTGCTTATGTTCTGAGGACCTGAGTTTGAATGTCACCACGGCACATTGTGGAACTTGAGTTCAAAAACATTCTGAAATTAAGAGTCTAAGGTAACAATGAATCCCTTGTCAAACCCATCTATTTCATTAATGTCCTTTAAGGAAGGAAATTGTCATCCTTACCTCATCTGGCTTACACATGACACTAGACCCACCGCAATGTGGTTGACTCTTAACTGCCTTCTGGGCAATTAGTGAAGGGCTGGTCTTGCCAGTGGCTTCATCGCATGAATGAATTTTCTCTAAATTGGTACTGTTCTGACTTCTTAAGATATCGGTACATACTGCATAACCTGCACAGCATCCAGGTTTATGTTGGTGAGGGATAAGCAACATTTGCAACACACAAATGCCTGGCAATGATCATGCAGTCAAAGAATCTAATCACCACCCTTGACGTTAACATTGCTGAATCCCGACCATCAACATTCTAGGGGTTGCTATCCACAAGACCTGGAACCAGTGGTTGGTCAAGTTCAAAGAGCAGTTTAGAGGCTGGGTATTTAGTGGAGATTGAGTTGCAGGGCTCCCCAAAACCTTTCCACTACCTACTTGCCAGGAAATAGAAATGCTTTCCACTTGCCTGGACAAGTGCAGCCTAAGCAACATCCAATGATTCCTCCATGACATGATCATTCACTTGATTGGTATGCCATCCAGCTCTCTGTTCACCCCTGACACATTACAGCAGTGCGTACCACCTGCTGCAGCATGCCAAGGCTCCTTTCGCAACAGCTAAAAAACCTAGAAACTTCTACCACCTAGAAAGACAGGGCAAGCAGGAGCATGGAACATCACCACTTGCAGTTTCTTCATAACCTGTTGATGTCCTTTCTTTCCCATGGCATTGAAACCCTGAAAGTGCCTGGGGGCACATTTACCATTTTGCTGCATTTGTTGAAAAGGTGACCTTGAGGGCTGAAAACAGGAGTATGTGTAGGTCATTCAGCCCTTTGAGCCAGTTCTGTTGTTCCTTATGATCAAGGTCAATCAACAACACAGTAGTCTCTTCTTGTTTTTCTCTAATATTGTTCGATCTCTTTAACCCCAATTGCTCATTCCAGCTCCTTCTTAAAATCATGCAATGTTTTGGCTCAGTTGCTTTATACGGTAGTGAATTGAAGAAATTTCTCCTCGTCTCAGTCGTAAGTGGTTTGTCCCATATCCTTAGACTGTGACCCTGGTTTTGGATTCTCCCGTCATCAGGAACATCCTTCCCACATCAACCCTGTCTCACCCTTAGAGTTATTTAGATTTCTATGAGATTCCACCCCCTACCACGCTCCCCAATTCTTCAGAGCTCTAGTGAATGCAATCCTAACCGATTTAACCTCGCCTCATACATCTGCTATCTCAAATCAGCCTGGTAAACCTTTGCCACATCACTGTGTAGCAAGAACATTGTTCCTCAGATAAGGAGACCATAGATGTACACAATACTCCAGGTATAGACTCGTCAAGGCCCAATATAATTGCAGCAAGACATCCCTGCTCCTGTGCTCGAATCCTCTGCTATGAAGGCCAACATATTACTTGCCTTCTTGACCATCTGCTGCACCTGGATGCTTACCTTCAATGACTGGTGTTCAAGGACACCCAGGTCTTGTTAGACATTTCCCTGTTTCAGTTTATAGCCATTCAGATAATAATCCGCATTTCTGTTTTTGCTCCCAAAGTAGGTAACCTCACATTTATCCACATAATGCTGCACCTACTGTGTAATTTCCCACTCAGTTTGTCCAAATCTCATTGAAGCACTCTGCATCCTCCTCACAGCTCACATTCCCACCCAGTTTTGTGCTACCTGCAGCCATGGAGATATTACATTTAGTTACCTCGTCTAAATCATTACTATGTATTGTGAATTGCTGGGGTCGTAGCATTGATGCCTGCGGTGCCTCATTAGCCACTGCCCATTGTTCAGAAAAAAGACCTGTTTTAAAAACGTCTGTTTCCTGTCTGCCAAGCAGTTTTCTTTGAATTTCCGTACGTTGCCCCTAATTGCACGTGCTTTAAATTTACACATTAATTTCTGATGTGTTAATTTGTTGAAAGATCTCATGGATGATTGACCTTTATAAAAGAATGATGGAGCGGTCTGTTTTAGTGACATTTGTTGAGGAATTAATAATAAGCAGTGTGCTGGGGAAAATCCTGTTTAGAAACTTGTACAGAGTACAAGACTTAACAAGGGAGTCAAAGCAGCCAGGAAAGTAGAGTTGAGACTGCTATCTGATCAGCTATGATTTTGTCAAGGGGCCGAATGGCCTATTCCTGATTGATATGTTCTAAGGGATTCAATGAAAAGTTTTTAATATAATGTAAGACTTTATCCTCTGGATTGAATCCAGTGATAAAGGGCTCAATAATATGCTAAAGTGTGGAGAAATTTCCTCAGGGAGAGAGTTGTTGGAACATAGCATGCTATGCCAAAGGGTGTGGTTCATACAGAAACCATTGCTGCATTCATAGAATCATAGAATCCATACAGTGTGGAATGTGATCATTCAGCCCATCAAGTCCACACCGACCATTCGAAGAATGTCCCACCCAGATCCGGCCGCCTACCCCGTCCCTGCATTAACCACAGCCAATCTACCTAACCTGCACGTCTTTGGACTGTGGATGGAAACTGGAGCAACCAGAGGAAACCCATGTCGACAAGGGGAGAATGTACAAACTTCACACAGACAGTCAGCCGACGGTGGAATCGAACCCAGGTCCCTAGCGCTGTGAGGCAGCAGTGCTAACCACTGAGCCAATGTGCCATCCATTGTTGAAATGGAAATTGAAGAAATAGTTGAGAGATAAGGAAATTACAGGACAGTCTGTGAATGGCTCGATCATGCTATTAGATTTAAATTAGTGAAAGTAAGGCAAGTGACTTGTTCTGTGCTGTTAATCCATTCATGGCCCAGACGAGTATATTTTGAAATGAGGAAATGACAATTATCTCACCCAAATGGCTGCTTTATTTTTTAACTCTAACAGGGACCGTTGTTGTTCTTTGATCATTGTCTAATGGAACTCTCTTTCCTAATGTTTCAAATGAATTGGAATTCACTTCACTTAGTCACTCGTGGTTATTTTCGAAATTGCAAGGTCTTTTTGAGGTGGGGAGGAGAAAACAGCATTCGGCAAACCTTATTTGATTGATTGGTATTGGGGTGTGGTCTGTGGAGAATTATCAGTTTCATCAAAGATGTGCAGGTTAGGTGGATTGACCTTGTTAAATTGCCCATAGTGTCCATGGGTGTGCAGGCTGAGTGGATTAGCTGTGGGAAACAAAAAGAAAGTTGCTGGAGAAGCTCAGCAGGTCTTACAGCATCTATGAAAAAAAAAGTTATCGTTTCGGGTCCAGTGACATTCGATCAGAACCCTTAGCAATGGGAAATGCAGGGTGACAGGAATAGAGTAGGGGAGGTGGGTGTGGGTGGGATGCTCTTCAGAGGGTTGATGTAGATTCAATGAGATGAATGGTCTTTTTCCACACTGAGGATCCTATTATCATGTTGTGAACTGAAGCAAGACCTGTTTTGAAGTAACTCTATATCCCATTTTGAAATGTAAATAACCTGACATGGAATTCCTGTCTTTAGTTGCTTTAAATGGCCTAACTTCATGGCTCAGTGACCCAAAATTTGGAATGATTCTTATTGATTTTGGCTAACATTCTCCTTTCCAGTCTTATGGACAATATTCAGTCACCTGCTTTCATCGGTAACATGCTTGAGTTGAAACTTTGCTGCATCAAGTAGTGGCATGTTTCAGTGCCTGTACTATTCCAAGTCAGATTCCGCCCGGTTTCAGTTGAGATTTCAAACAGGATGAAATAACTCGCCAACATTCCTTCAAAATCTGCTTCCAAGTCCATAAACTCTGCCACCTGGAAGTTTAAGGACCACAAAGGCATATGGGAACATCACTACCTGTAAGCTCCCTCTCTGAGCCACATGCTGTCCTGACTTGGAACTATATTGTCATTGCTTCACTGTTGTTGGGTCGAAATCCTGATAAGGCAAAGAATGAGCTTCTGAGGCATGCTGTGATGCAACGGTGACCTTGGTTATCATGTGACAGACTCTGTTAGCAGGTTGGAACTTGAGTAGCTTAGGACAGAGATGTTTCTTGCATGTATATAGTGTAAATAAATACTGCTTTCAGAAAAAATACTGGTTGAAGGTCTCTCAGACTGGCTTCAGCTTATCAGAAAAGACAAATCCACGCTTAAACGCTCCTTTCTTAATAGCACAGGGTATACTACCATCCCCTCACCCTATGGACTGCTACAGTCCAAGATAGCAGCTCATCGCAACCCCCTCAAGGGCAAATAGGGATGGCCAGTAAATGCTGGCCAAGTCAGCATTACCCACTTCCTTTGAAAGAGTTTGAAAAAGGAAATAGAAAGGAACAATACCAAGCATCTAATAGGGTTATCCCAGAACCTTGAGACAGATCATCAGAACTAAAGAAAATGTAGCTGCATCATTTTTGTTTATCATTTTTTGTTGAAAAATGTTTGCATGAAATATTGTCTAATCTTGTATGAATATTTTAGAAACTTGCAACAGTATTGACCAGTTTTCCACTTCTTTCCCTTCCCTTCTAAGGCTTCCTGATGGCTTCACACAGTTACTAAACTTGACTCAACTTTACCTAAATGATGCCTTTTTGGATTTTTTGCCAGCAAACTTTGGAAGGTGAGTAAGCTCTTTTGTTCCCAAATACATAATGTCTCAGTAACAATGTAGTCACTTGTCATTAACTATTTGGAATCGATTGAAGCATCTCTTTTTGAATTTTGTTCGTTCCGTGCTATAATATCTTCCTGTTCTCTTGCACTCCTTACTTTTCCTCACTTAAATGACGTGCCCTTTCAACAAAATAATGAATACTCCTCTAGATCTCTGAGAGGCTTTTAGAGGTGCTCATGAACAACCAAGTTGATTATATCAGTTTATCTCTGTGTGGGATAATGCATCATCTTCCTATGGCATTCTTTCAAGTTGAATCTTTCATTTTGAACAAGCACAGGTTTGTAACAACCAAAGTATTTGTGTTAATGCAAAAAAACCTATCACACTTGAACAAGCCTGAAATGTCAGTCTGGCAATACAAATTAAAATAAGAGAAAAAACAAGACATGTAAATCAAGGCAAACAATGGGGAGGATGGAGTGTGTGCTCTGCAATTTTTTAAAATCTGCTGCAAGGTTGTAAAGTGCCTAACTGAAAGATGAGGTGCTCATAGAATCATACAGCACAGAGGAGACTCTTCAGCCCATCTGTTCCGTACTGTCAAAAATACACTACCTCCCACACTAATCCCGTTTTCCCACACTAATCCCGTTTTCCCACACT
>NC_063334.1:103835436-103839370 GCF_021869965.1 Rhincodon typus
AATCCCGTTTTCCCACACTAATCCCGTTTTCCCACACTAATCCCGTTCTCCCACACTAGGCCCATAGCCTTGAATGTTGTGACATTTCAGTTCCTCATCCAAGTATTTTTCTAAAGTTGAGGTTTCCCACCATAGCTACCCTCCAAGGCAGTGCATTCTAGAGCACAATAAACCAAAGAACTCTGACTGACTGCTGGAAATCAGAAACAAAAATAGAATAAACCTCAGTGAGTCTGTGGCAAGAAAGTAGAGTTAATGTTTTGGGTTCACTGACCCTTCCTCTGAACATGTTGAATTCTAGAGCACCAACCACTCTGTGAAAATCTTTTTCCTCCAATCCCTCTAAACCTCCTGCCTTTCACTTTAAAATTATGCCCCCTTGTTATTGACCCTTGACTGCTATTCCACAACTTTTCATTGAGCGTCACTGGAACAGTTCAGCAGACCAAGGACAGAGATGTCAGCATGAGAACGAAATGGAGAATGAAATTGATGGCCATTGGAAGCTTGGGGTCAACACAGTGTATGACAGTTTCAGACTGCAAACCCTGTTCTGCCTGCACCCTCCCTCTTTTTTTTTTGTTCCTATTTTGTTTTTATTTTCAATCAGTAGCCCATTGTGTTTGTGCCTGCTGAATAAAGTAGCCACTAATTCTAATTGTACTCGAAACACCTGAAATTGCAGGTTACAGGACTTCAGGTGCAGAACTAGGTTCATGAGAATCTCTGTCTCATCCATTAAATTGGGCAGTGAACTCCAGATTTCCACCACCACATTCTTGTGAGAGAGTTTTCTTTATGCTCCCTATAATCCTTCTGCCAATTGCTTTAAATCTGCACACCCTGATAATTGACCTCTGTGCTAAGGGAAAGTGGTCTTTACTGTCCACACTATCCAAGCCCCTCATTATTTTGTACACCACAATTAAGGCACCTGCTTTTTCTGTTCTGAGTAAAACAACCCTTGACTATCCAAGCTTTCCTTTGTAGCTGCAATTTCAAACCCTGGCAATGTTGTTGTAAATCTCCTCTGAATGTTGCTACAGCAATTGTATTTTTCCTCCTAATGTGGCCAGAATTGTACACAAAATTTCACCTGTGGCCTAACCTATGTCTTGTATAGGTCCAACATTAAATCCCTGCATTTGAATTTAATATGTTGCCCTATAAAGAAAAGTATGCCATATGACTTCTTTACTTCTTTATTTACTTGTCCTGCCACCTTTAGGGCTCTGTGCACATGCTGTCCAATGTGACTCACTTTCTCTATCCCTTTCAATTCCCTTTTTTAACTTGCTATTTATTCTTGTGGTCGGAGTTAAACATGCAACAGTTGCATTGAGTGTTTAGGAACACAATTTCAACATATTTACATAATGTACTTTTGGTAACAGTTCTGTTCAGGTAAGCTCTGACTATTATACAAGCAGTGCGTTACATGTGTCAACAATGGTAATCATTGCCTGCCTGGTATTAGTTTTTAATAAGCAAATGTATGTGGCAAAATGGCGTGTGTGTGTGTGTGTGTGTGTGTGTGTGTGTGTGTGTGTGTGTGTGTGTGTATACTTCAAAAATCTGCATCCTCATTAATCTGTGCTGTAGTTTTTAACTTCCTATTCCCCATATGATTCGCACCATGCTATAAAACTGATCTTTAAATGTAAGATCACACCAGATTGTACCTCACTTTTTGGCACGCTGTAAAATCTGTTTAGTGGATTTCATGTGAGCATTATTTTTACTTGAAGTTATTCATATTAGCAGGCAGGTAGGGTCACTGCCTTAATTCCAGAGAAGAAACTGTCTTATCAGGAATGTATTACAAGTTGAACCCACACTACTTGGAGCTCAGAAGAATGAGAAGGTGATCTCATTGAAACTTATAGGGCTGTCAGAGGAATAGAAGGGCAAGTGCTAAAAGAATGTTTCCCCTTGTGGTGGAAAGTAGAGCTCAGGAGCATAGTTTCAAGACACAGGGTCTCCAATTTAAGATATAGATGAAGAATTTCTCCTTTTAAGTGTCATTAATCATTCAACTTGCGGTCAGTGAACGTATTCAAGTTTCATTTAATCGGGGGTTTTGGGTTGTGAACCCAGACAGGGAAGTGACAGTAAGGCACTGTTAGAAGAGCCATGATTTTACTGAATGCTGACAAGACTTGTGGGTGAAATGCCTGACTCCTGCTCCTGTATCTTTGCTCTTACATTTTTAAGTTGGTAAAATACCATAATGACTTCTGCAAAACAATGCTCAGTTATATCTGTTACTGCCTAATTGTACTTCACCTTAAAATGATGATAGCATGTTTTATTTAATGTTGTGGATACTGTTTGGATCATCTTTAAATGAGGAACAAATAGAGAATATGTTGAGAAAAACTGCAGGTCTGGCAGCATCGGTGGAGAGAGAATCAGTAATATTGTAAGTCCACTGCGACTCTTATTCAGAACAGTCATACTTGATTTGAAACATTAATTCTGCTTCACTCGCCACAGATGCTGCCATTCCTACTGAGTTTCTCCAGCATTTTCCCTTTGTTTTTCAGATTTCCAGCATCCACAGTCATTTGTTTTACCTCTTTAAATGAAGTGTTCACTTTTTGTTATGGAATATATGGAAAATCAATTGGCTTCAAAAATTAAAATTGAACTGAGTCTTGGAACCGTAGTTTTTTTTCCTGATTTTCTAAATATTTATCTGAATGTTGTCATATTGTGAATTGAAACATTTCCAGATAAATAATGGACACAAATGATCCTGATAAATAAATGATATAAACAAAATCTTTTTAATACTTAATTTGAATACTCAGGTAAAGCTGCGTTTGAGTGTTCATCTGTTTAAACATGGATGTCAGATGAAACTCTCAATGCAATTAGGCAATGAGTGGACAGCTGCTTACATAATCTATTTATAGCAAGTGTGGACTATAATAATCCACCTCGGCATATTTTATTTTTATCTAAATAATGAACCTGTCAGAAGCTGGCTTTCGCATGATGAGCATATGTACATGGCAGTCAGCATTGACTGCTCATTGTCAAATTCTACCTGAATGTGGATTTCAATTGATAAGTTCCTCACATATTTAAAAGGTCATATTGCCTTATATATTGTAACAATGGCTGACACAGAAATCTCTTTAATGATGTACCGTGGAAGTAATTTGAAATGTAAATTGTATACAGGTCTTTTTTGAGTTTTTGCTGAAATACTGATCAACTTGTATTCCATAAAACATTGGGACAGCACGCCAGTGAATCTCTCCTTTTTAATGTAATAAATTACTCATATACCACACCTAATGTTTTATTGAAATATTATAAGGTGAGTGGGCTCTTTTGTTTACTACGTGGTACTCTCAATCTTTGCAGTATGGGGGTAATTTCGTAGCACAGAGTAAAGTTTCTTTCTTAGGTCACCACCTCATATCCACAATGTATTTTGCTTACATAGGGTTCATATAATGCAGTTAATATATTGGGGGCTTTTTGACTGAATTTGCCACTCCTTTAATTCAGTTTCTCAGGCATGTCCTTTCTCACTTTGGATAGATGTCATCAAATTCTTATTCATACAGCTCTGCATCCAGTTAGGATACCGTTAATCATTTTTTAATGTCATTATCTTGACTCCAAATTTCTGCCCCTCTTTCACATTCACATGGCCCCTCTGACTTCTTTGACCTCACTATCATCTTTTCCTGTGATAGCCCATGGACTGATATCTGTTATTGAGCAATTGACTCCCATAGTTCTCTGGATTATGCTTCATCTCAATCTGTTTCCTATAAGGACTCCCCAGTCCATTCACCCAGTTTATCCATCCTTGTTGCATCAGTTCTGACAATGCTGCCTTTCACACCAGTGCTCCTGGTAGGTAGAGGGCTGGATGAACAAAGCAGGCCAAGCAGCATCATAGGAGCAGAGAGGT
>NC_063334.1:103844370-103876998 GCF_021869965.1 Rhincodon typus
CCTATGATGCTGCTTGGCCTGCTTTGTTCATCCAGCCCTGCACCTTGTTGTCTCGGATTCTCCAGCATCTGCAGTTCCTACTGCTCCTGGTAGGTATTTCTTTTTTCCATTAAATGAAATCGGGACTAGTTTAGTTTAGGAAACCTGGCTGGCATGGACAACTTGGGCCGAAGGGTCTATTTCTGTGCTCTGTGACTCTAAAATTCTTCTCTACGGTGGTTGACAGAGCCCTTGACTATTTTCTTTCCCACACTACCCCTCTCAGCCCTTCCTTTTTACCCCACGATCAGAAGCAGAGCCGTCTTTTTTCCCGCCTTCCTCTGCAGCAACTACAGTATTCAATTCATTATACTTTGCTACTTGCACCAGCTCCAGCATAATGCTACTACCCAACACCTCTTCCTCCCAACCCCTCTCCTCTCTTTCTTTCAATATTTTGAAGATACTGCTCTGTCCTTGAACAATGCCCTTTCCCTTTTCAATTAACCCCAACACCATTTTCTCTTCCTCGTAGCACTTTCTTGCTCAAGAGAAGGAGATGCCTTTATTATCGATGTCTTTTCACCTTTCTCCTCCCAGTGCCCCAAGTACTCCCTCCAGGTGAAATTGCAATATACTTGACTTTTTTTAACTGTTTAGTATATTGTATCTGCTGCTCAAGTGTGACTTTCTCTGCATACGGAGCCCAAATATAGTGTGTGTGATTGTGATGCTGAGCATCTCTCTCCAATCTAGTGAACCTGGGCTTACATTTAGTTATCATTTTAATTCCACTCCACACCTTGTGTCCTCTGCCTCATAACTCTTGGAATTAACTTTTCATTTGAACCTTTTCTTTTTACTGAATGGATCTTGACTTGGGTTAAGGTGTCCCTTTCTGTAGGGACTTTGTCAAGCCAGTGTAAAGTGAAAACTCTAGACTACCATTAGGACTGCGGCTAGAGAAGTGCCCTGTAGTTCTAGTTTCACTGCTGCACAGGTTACAGCCATAAAATAAAAGTGCCTTCTCCAGTTACCAAACAAACCAATTAAGTAGCTGGACTCTATCAGATTTTAAACAACAAGATCTATTATCAAGGTTTCTTAATAAACATAAGTATTGGTTTATTATCCAAACAAAACATTGAATAAAGAGGCAGTAATTAGTTAACATGCATCATCAGTAATCTAGAAGCATATATGGCTACCCCCTTAATAGTCCCAAAACACACAGGCTAGCGCACACAATCTTCAGGAAAAGTGGTCTGGAAAAATCAGATTATTCTGCAGAAAATGGTTTTCTGAATGAAAACACTTTGGCCAACGAGTTGTTCTTGCATGCAAGAAGATAGAGCATTCAGAGTTCTGGAGTCTGTTGCCCTGATGTGTGATCAAGTCACTAGTCTTGTGCAGTCTTTCTGAAGAAGGGTCCCGACCCAAAACGTCAGCTTTCCTTTTCCTCTGATGCTGCCTGGCCTGCTGTGTTCCTCCAGCTCCATACTGTGTTCTCACTAGTCTTGTGCAGATGTCTCTGAAATCTTACAACTTCCTCATAAAATTCAGTCCCAAGATGTTCTTTCAATTACTGTTTCAAAAGAAAGTATAGGTTTAACTCTGATTTGATGTAAAGGATTTACTTTTCACAAATGAGAAATATCAGCTAGCAGTTTGTTTTTCCAAGCTTTCTGCCAAACAGGTGACTTTCAGCCAAACAGGTGACTTTCAGCAGGCAGATATTCCTCCAACTGAACAAATGAAAACAAGAACTGCTCCAAACCAGTCATTTTACAGAACAGCCCTAGCACGAGTCTACAGCAAAACAAGCAATTATCAGCAGTCGTGTGAAACAACTCCACAGACGCTGGTATCCCAACACCAAATGATGCTTTATTTTTATGGGGAGAGTCTTTGACACTGATCCTGCACCCTCAGAGCCTGCTCGGAGTGAACAGAACCTCTGATACTCCTGTTTTATCTGTCAGCCAGGGCTCCATTTGGACCAGATTCACAGCCCATATTAGGGAATTTGTAGTCTGAGGTCCTCCCTGGCTGACCTCATCACAAACACTACATCTGTCCTCCAATGAGTCCGAGGATGTAGGCTGGTTCCTTTCCTTCTAGCCTCTCCCAAGGCGTTTTAGCATTGGCTCAGGTTCCACCAATTCTGCCTCTGATATGGGCAGTGTGTAAGATACAGTAGTTTGCCTTTTGTGCCCAGAGCATCTCGGAAGAAATTCATTCTCTTCTTCAGGAGGCACAGGCCTTGAGGCAGTGACATCCGCTGTGTCCATTTCAGATTCTGAGGTCTCTTCAACGCTTGACAGAAAGGGAGAGCCCACGGGTTGCAGAACAGTCAGAAAGGGTGTAGAAGAACCGGGCATGTTTTGAACCCGCACTGTTTGCGAATGTGCAGCTTTCGTATGGTCCATGTGCTTGTTCAGGACTGTTGCACCAATCCAAACTTTATAGGTCACTGGACCTGACCTCGTGTCGATCGCACCTCTTACCCATGCAAGGCCATCCCCATGGTTCGTACAGCAACTGTCTCTCTTACTTAGCGGAGTTTTGTGTCTGGCATTGGCATTCCTGATACCATATCAGCCTCGACTACAGGTCCAGAAAGATCAGATTTAACCTGGTGCAGAGATGTTTCCCCATTAGGAAATCTGCTGGAGCTATCCCTGTCGTTAAATGAGGGGTGGACCTGTAAACAAATAAGAACTGGGACATCTTGCTACCTAGCAAAGCTGTAGGCTGTTCCTTTAAGTCTGCCTTCAAAGTTTGAACTGCTCTTTCTGCCAGACTATTGGATGATGGAAGGTATGGAGCTGTCCTTGTACAATGAATACCATTCAACTTTAGGAAATACTCAAATTCCCTGCTAGTAAATGGTGGCCTGTTATTTGTGACCAACACTTCTGGGAGTCCGTGTATTACAAAAGATGTATGCAGTTTTCTATCGTCGTCCCCATGTTTGACAAATGAACTCTATGCGTGTCCAACTACTTTGAGTAGGCGTCCAAAATGACGGAGAACATAGTTGACATGTAACTGAGTCCAGTGTTTACCCAGCCATTCCCGCAAATGTTGGGGGTGCTACTGCAGTAATGTTTTTCCTTGTTAGCACTCTGGGCATTGCACCACCTGGCCACCAGACAAAACGTCTCACCAGCACCTTCAGTTTGGAAATGCCTGGATGACCCTGGTTCAGTTCAGCCAGTGTCTGGTGGTGACCTTTGATCAGGGCAATCACTCTTGCTCCCCATAATAATATGCCATCCTCTGCCGTGATCTGGTCTCTAGGCCTGAAACGTCAGTTTTCCTGCTCCTCTGATGCTGCTGGGCCTGCTGTGTTCATCCAGCTGTACACCTTGTTATCTGTAATTATATGCATTTAGTATTCGAGCCCACTGCTGAATTTAACCAGATGTTTATTTTGATTCTGATTTGGATGTTGCTAGCAATTTAACTATTCTGAACCAGAAGTAAGTGGACTTTCCAGGGTGTACACTCTCCTAGATACCAGCCTATGAGTGTTCTTGTAGATCTAGTGGGATACTTTTGCTGTCTGGCATCCGCATCCCAGCAGCAACTACAATGGCTTGCTGGCCTGGATCCTGAAGAAAATTTTAATCATTTGGCCCGAGGCATGGCTTTGTTTTGGGGTTTTCCTGTGGGCTGACCCACTGATCAGGATATGTCATTGCAAATGCCTTCACTCAAGTCATGTTCCCAAGCTCAGTTGGACTGGAGAGGGTGTCTACTTCCATACTTCCCTGCGGCTCATAAGCTCCAATTGCCACATTTTTGAATGAGAAAGCCAGTTGTAGTGCCTATTTGAAGTCCAGTTGGGCTTCAGCTTGTAGGTGCTTTTGCATGGTTATATCATTAATTCCAAACGATGTCGCAGCATCACATTAAGGGTTAAACCAAAGTCACATGCCTCTGCTAGTCATCTTAACCTGGTCAAAACTCCCGATCTCGAGTTCTCGAATTCCCGGGTTCTCGAATTACCAAGTGAAACTGATGGCATCTCAGAATTAGAAGAAGATTGGGGTGTAACATTCCTGAACTAAAACTGTCAACTCTCAAAAGGTTTTAGTATCTGGTGCTTCAGAGGAAGTTAGGCTTCTAATAACATGAAAAGCTGCAGGCCCGCAAGCTATAAAGAGAATTACTTGTTACATTTCACCTGCCCCAAAGTCATTTGCCCGGGGGGAGAAAAAAGCACATTCTTTCCTTACACTGGGTCTATCTTCAGCAGGATCCAACAAGTCAAGCTTTCCAAATAATGGTGTGATGCAAGAAATGCTTATCCCAATTCAAAAGATTGTTGCGAGCAAATTTCTTCAGGAGCATGCTTTTCTCTCATCGCCACTGACATAACTCCACAGTTATCCTGTCACCAACTTGCACTTAGACATTCATAGTACATAACATTGGCTCCTGGAGTGAACAGAGCCCCTGACGCTCCTGTTTATATCTGTCAGCCAGGACTCCCTGACTGCGGCTATTAACCTGGTCCAGTGAGGGAATTCGTATTCTATGAGGTCCACCTGGCTGGCTTCGTTACAGCCACTACCGTGCAATGTCTAGAAGACTTGTTTACAAAATGCTCCAATGTTAACTGAATTTTGAACCACTTCTTTTAAAGAAACCACTCCACATATGTTCAAGAATACTTGACGTAAATTGATTTTCCACAATCCATCAAAGTTTAAGCCCCCTCTCTCCAGCATGTTAGATATAAAGTAACCTCATAATATTGCACAATATTTTAAGAAGAAGACTAAGAATAAATTCTAAATTTGGAATTTGCCCATTTAAAGGAAAAAAGGTCATGATGATGTGATGTTCCTCTGGCTTGACTTTTTTTGATCTTTCAAAAGAGTCATGAGACTTTTTTACATTAGTTTTCTGTTCTTTTCACATTTGTATCTGGTCTTCTGTAGCTTGACTGTGAATGTTCCATCTGCAGTTGTACAAATTTTTACTTTTGTCCAGTGACCAAATTCTCTAACTGGGTTTTTGGGGAAATTCTGTGGTTGACATGTATGAACTTCCAAGGAAATAAATCAGCTCAAGAATGCAAAACTATTTGAGTCGGTTTGTTTTATTGATGGGCAAAGTTGGCCTAAAATTCTCTGATTCTGTGTGGCTGCATGATTACAACAAAAGCACACTGGCCTTATGTCTTTAGCAGATCAGAAGAAGAGACAGTTATTGAAATTGAGATGCTAATGCATTTGTTATCCGGGGTTAGTGATTATTCACACACATTCTGTTCTGAGGAAGGGTCACCAGACCCGAAACGTTAACCCTGTTTTCTCCTTCACAGATGCTGCCAGACCTGCTGAGCTTTTCCAGCAACTTTGTTTTTGTTAGTGATTATTCAAATTGGCTATTCCAGAGATTTGTGAAGTTTAGATTGTTGAAAATATTTGTAGAGGAGTTAGATTTTGAAAATATTGGGGATCTGAAAGCACTGAGGAGCTGGCACGATAAAGGGTTTGAGGCCTGGGATAGAGCCATTATTTTATCGAGTGACAGATCATAGTGTGAACTCTCCACCAGGTGTGTATCGCGATCATTTGTATCATACCATCATGGGTGGCGCTGTGAAAATAAGATTACTGAGGCTGAGATATTTCCATTTGCAGCCTGAGATTGGGGGCAAGTGTGTTCAGTGCCAACTGAATCTCTACCCCTACCAATGAGAGAGCATGTCAAAATGACCTCCAATCATTTTGCTAATAGCTGACTAAGCTTCTTGGTGACTCTCAAGCCTCAATGCTGAAGTACCATCTCACCAGAAGCTGCCAGGCAATCAGACGTGTGCAAATCCATGTGGTTCACCTTTGTGGATGTGTAGTTAGAACATAGCAGGAAAAGTTCATTCAGTTTGTTGAGACTGCTCCATCATTCAGTGTGAGCATGGCGTACGCTTCAATGCCTTTTCCCACACTATATCCATATTCTTTTGTTACTGGTATTTAGAAATCTGTAGATCTCTACTTTAAACATTCTCAATGTTTGTTTGCCATTTATATAAAGGATTTGGATGAGAATATAGATGGCATGGTTAGTTTGTGGATGATACCAAAATTGGTGCATAGTATACAGTGAAGGTTTTCTAAGATTACAGAGGGATCCTGATCACATGGGTCAGTGGGCTAAAAAATGGCAGATGGAGTTCAATCTGGATAAATGCAAGGTATTGCATTTTGGTACAAGAAACAGGGTTAGGACTTATACAATTAATGGTAGGACCTTGGGTAGTGTTGTAGCGCAGAGGGACCTAGGGATTCAGGTATATAATTCTTTGAAGTTTGCATCACAAGGATGGTTAAAAGGCGTTTAGCACGCTTGCCTTCATTGATCTGTCCTTTGAGTATAGGATTGGTGAGGCCTCTTCTGGAGCACTGGCTGCCCAGTTATGGGAAGAATATTATTAAGCTGGAGAGGCTTCAAAAGAGATTTTTCATGATGTTGCCAGATGTGGAAGGTTTGCGTTATAAAGAAAGGCTGGATAGGTTGGGACTGTTTTCACTGGAGCGTATGAGTTTGAGACCTGACTTTATTGAAGTTTATAAAATCATAAGGGGTGTATAGATAGGGTTAATGGTCAGTAACTTTTCTCTTCAAGGCTAGAGGGTACGTTTTTAAGGTGAGAGGAGAGAGATTTTAAAAAAGATGTGAGGGGTAAATTTTTTACACACAGGGTGGTTCATGTGTGAAATAAATTTCCTGAAGAAGTTATGAATATGGGCACAATTAGAACATTTAAAAGACATTTGAATAAGTGCATAAATAGGAAAGGTTTGGAGGGATATGGGCCAGGAGCAGGCAGGTGGGACTAGTTTAGTTTGGAATTATGTTGGGCATGGAATGGTTAGACCACAGGGTCTGTATGACTCTATGACTGAACTTCCACAGATATCTAAGGTAGAAAATTCTAAAGATTCGTTGCTGTTTGAGCAAAAACATTTCTCCTCATCTGGACCCTAAATGGCACCCCCTTAATTTGAAATTGTGTCCCATGGTTCTAGACTTCCATATAGGACATCTTAACTGTATTTACCCTTTGCATCCCTTGAAGTATTTTGTAGGTTTCAATGAGATCACATTTCATTCATGAAAATGTTAGAAAACACAGGGTCCCGTTTCCCCTGACTTATTTCACATTTTAGAAATGCTCTGCACATTTGTTCCTCCTATCAAAAGTGAATAATCTTTAGACTTCTCCATATTGTATTCCAACTTCAAGTCACTTTGTCTGTCCATGTCCTGTTGAAATTGTATATTTCGACTTAGGCTTTGTCTCATGAATGAACTTGGAAATATTACATTTGGT
The DNA here is from genome assembly GCF_021869965.1 of Rhincodon typus. Taxonomy (NCBI): domain Eukaryota; kingdom Metazoa; phylum Chordata; class Chondrichthyes; order Orectolobiformes; family Rhincodontidae; genus Rhincodon; species Rhincodon typus. Next base: position 103,851,704 of record NC_063334.1, read on the forward strand.
CTCCACTCCCACACCCAGTACACTGTCCTCTAGAAGGACAAGACTAGCAGTCACAAGGGAACACCACCTGCATATTTCACGTAGTTCACTTGCTATCCTGACCTAGAAATATATCGCAGTTCCTTCAATATTGCTGGGTCACCATCTTAGAACTTCACATCTAACAGCATTGTGAGATTATCTACACCAAATAGACTGCAGTGATTCAAGAAGACCTGTCACCACAACCTTCTCAAGGGCAACCTGGCATAAGCAATAAGGCTGGCACAGCCATCGGATCCCATATCCCATGAATGAAAGCTAAAGAAATCCAAATCATTGATATATATGAGATATATTGAGAACAGCTGGGGCCCTAAGCACTAATCCCTTGCAGCAGTCCTCCATTTATGAGAGTGACCCATTTAATTTTTTACTGTTTTCTGTCTCTAAGTTGATTCTTACCCCATCTAGTATAGGACCTCCTATTTCATGTGCTTCAGTTTTGCTAACCAGCTCAGGGATAGCAATACCTGTACATGCTGGAGTCAGAGTCAATACAGTGTGGAGCTGGAGGAACACAGCAGGTCAGGTAGGATCAGAGGAGCAGAAAAGTTGAAGTTTCGGGTCAGGACCCTTCAGGATTTCCGCCTGATGGGATTTAACAATTTAACAATTTCAGGATGATTTTCCATTTGCAAATCCTTACTATGTACAGTCAGAAGATTATTACCTAAGTGTCTATTTTTCACATCCTTTATTATAAATTCTGCCATTTTGCCACCCACTGACAGGCCCATCAGATCCATCCTTCCCCATTTTATCTCTCCGTCCCTTCCTCCATAAATAATGGGGTGATATTTGCTACTTTTCAATATGCAAGAACTATTCCAGAAACTGGAAATATTTAGATGATGATCACCAATACATCCATTATCTCCATAGAAACCACTTTCAACTCTCTGGGACATGGAACATTAGGTCTTGGGGTTTTGTCAGCATTCAGTTCCATTTATTCCCCCAACACAACCTTCTTACTAACACTAATTTCCTTCAATTCCTCGTTCTCCCAAGTCTCTTGAATCCCTGATACTGTTGTAGTCAGGAATGATAATGGAGAGAGGAAATTGGGTGTGGCTAGTTCTGAAAATATGAGTATTGTGTAGAACAGATTTCTCAGACTTTGGAACCAGACCAGAAATCCTGGGAAGGTTTTGACCTTTGTAATGGCTGATTTAATATGTAAATCACAGCTTTGGGGCTGCCTTGTTTTTTGTTTTTGTTCTTTGTAACAGTTTGTTGCAACTCTGTTACCAGCAAGTTCATGTTGGAGTGTAGTTAACTGGTCATCCAAACTAGACTTTGGCTGGAATCTCCAGGAGGCCCGGTGGGCTTTCATTAGAAACATGTGGCTTACTGGCACTAACATTTTATTTCCAAATTGATTTTGTGTACTTTGTCTAAACAAAATTATAATGTTCAGAGTATCATGGTGGGATTAGGATTTGTGATCTCTGAATTATCAGTTCAGTGTCTGAATGACAATTCCAATAAGATAACCATTGTAGTACTGTATGATTAGTTTTAGTTGTCATAGGGAAAAAGAGAGGTTTCATACCTCCAATAGCTGTTTTAATCGAAGTCTCAGATTGAGATATTAGAAAGCGTTACGTGGAAGTGTGAGAATAAATAATGATTTAGTTTGGTTGTTATGAATTGGTATGCTGATTGAAAACAGGTTAGTTAAACGGACTGTGTGCTGGAGGGATAAAAATGTACAGCTCAGGTTGTGACGAGACTGTTTTGCATAAAGTGGTCTCTAGGTTTTGTGTGACACCCACCCCCGCCACCAACAGCTCCTCATCAGCAAGTTGGATAATGATTTGTTACTTGCCCAGGAAAATTAACTTAAGAGTTTGCATTTGGCTGGTGTAGTTACATTGTTTAATTCAACAGTAAGTTGTCTTATATAGTATATTCCACTTTGAGATGTTAATAATAGGTAACTCTGTAAGGGTACAAGTAAACAATGTTGTAAATCTTATCAGAAAATGTGTCCTAAGAAAGAGCTAAAACCAGAGACCTGATATTTACAGTAGTACACAGCTGTGACATTTAGTCTCGATTGTAAACATGCTAAAAATAGAAAATTTAAGAGGCTGTTTGCACAGTACATGGTTGCAAAGTTTATAGTTGTCTATATGGTCTTGATAATAGGTAATCCATGCTCCATCAATATGTTAATGCTTGTGTAAAAGAATTTGCGCAATTTTATTATTGGCTTTTACAGCATGGAAACACATTAGTGCGCGAGCATTTTATTTGTTTATATGTATGAAATCCATTCTTTGGCTTGACTGTTACTTGTCCCTGATTCTCGTAATTTGTTACAACAAGTTGTTGATTTTCTACAATGAACTTACCTGTGGTACTGCCTGTTTCGAAAAGCTGGACCTCGCCTACGTTTCATTGGGAAATGGGAGTGAAAATAGTTGTTCTGTATTTATTATTAAATCTCAAAATAGTCCATTTTTCCACATCGCTCGTGCGTCAGCCTTCCACATCATTGCTTTCAATGTAGGTTTCAATCTGTAAGTGGCCATTGGATAGTGAGCTATCAGATATTCACTGTTACAACTGATGAATTGTTTCCAGTGACAACTGAAGATGTTGTAAAGTGGAAGCCTCTGCCAGGGTTGTATTAAGCTCCCAGTATATATCCTTCCATTGAAAATCTTTAATATGTTTTGACAAAGCTATTACTATTCCAGATTATATTCTGTAAAATCATTTGCATATAGTTGGGATCGATTTTCATTGACCTGTTTTCAGAGCTTTACCCCTCAATTAGTCTTGACTTTTGACCAGGTTGCATTTCCCAGGGGTCTACGTGACATTGTTTCTCGTTATTCTTCCTTGGGATATGGGTGTCCTGATACAGCCAGCATTTGTTGGCTGTCTCTAATTGCCCTTAAAGTTCGTGGCTTTTTGGGCTTTTTTGGGGGCAGTTAAAAGTCTATTGCATTGCTCTTGGTCTGGAGTCGTCTATCAAGCTCACTCAGCGGGAATGACAGCTTCCTTTCTCAAAAGGAGGACAGTGAACCAGATGGGTTTCTAATTCCCAGATGTATTAATTGAATTTAAATTTCATGGTGGAATTTGAACCCATATCTTTCAAGTGTTAGTTTGGGCTTTTGGATGACTAGTCCAGCAGTGCTATCACTACATTTACTGCCTTCCTTAACATCTAGGGCAAGGAGTCTCCTTTGTGAAGCATGAAGCATCACGTTGTATGGAACAGGCTGCATGACAGTTGGTCTTCTTGCTGATGTTCCCAAATATCCATTAATGATGGTTTTGCAGCAACATTTTATCATTTATGCAAATGACAACTTACCCCAGAAATTATACAGTTTGCCTCGTTATTCATACACGAGATGAGAGCGTCACTGGCTCGGCAGCATTTATTGCCCATTCCTAATTTCCCAGAGGGCAGTTAAGAGTCAACCACATTACTGTGGTCTGGAGTCATATGTAGGCCAGACCAGGTAAGGATGGCAGTTTCCTTCACTGAAGGACATGAGTGAACCAGATGGGTTTTTCCGACAATTGACAATGGATTCACAGATTCAATGGATCGTTAATCATTGAACCATTCGAATTCCACCCTCTGCCATGGTGAGATTCGAACCTACATCCCTCGCACATTATCTGGGTCTCTGGATTAACAGTTCAGTGGTAATACCACTAGGCCATCACCTCCCCTTGTTTTCAGACGCCAGAACAGAGGAGATCATGACTTTATTCATTCCACCCTTTTACTCAATGCAGCCCTGTAAATCTCTTTACCCAGTGTACACAATAACTTTGCAATCTTGTCTTCAACTTCTCAAATCTCATCTCTTCAGTGATATGTACCTCCTGTTAACCAGAGACCCTTCCTACTCAACTCCTTTCAACTTGACTGCTCTCCCTTTTTCTGTTGTTGTCCTTATTTTACAGTGAATTGGATCTTTACCTCACAACCTGCCAGTGCTGAATTTCTTAAGGAGCAGGGATATCCTTCTTGTTCTGAAAGCATATTCCTTAAAATTCTTTTCACAACTGCAATCAACCAGAAGTATGAACTCGTAGTTTCATCCTTTCTCTCTGTCTGCCACATCCTTAAAACATAAATTTGGAGGAAATGTGAATTTTGGATGATTCTATATAATCTACTTGCCAGTTAGCATCAATCCCCTTGCTTTCAAAACTTCCAGGATTATATCTTCCTCTTCCATCTCTCCACCACCCTCCTCAAAATAAAGCAAGTTGTTTTAATTTGCTCGCTGACCTAACAACACTCATCTTTTTGAGCCTGCAAATATGTTTTTTCAAACTTTCGAGTTTCATGTCTATCCCCACTGAAACTTGCTGTTTGAATTCCTTCAGTGTCATTTATTCAGAAACAAAAACAGAAGTTGCTGGAAAAGCTCAGCAGGTCTGGCAACATCTTGTGAAGAGAAGTTGGAGTTAACGTTTCAGGTCCGGTGACCTTTCCTCAGAACTTATAAGCTATTCCAAAGCTTTCTTACAGGTCTTCTTCGATTCTCCGTCTCTCATTGATATTTGTTTGCCCAAATACCTTCTAGAACAGCAAGTTTGAAATTCTCCAACAAACGTTAACTCCTCCACCCCTAATCTCTCTACTTCATGTCTTCCAATGTCTTGTGCTTCTCTGACTTCACCAATCTGTACATCCCCTCCTTCCGTTACCCAACGTGCCTCCACCTTAGTTCTGCATCACAAAACACCGAAATGCAGAAAATAGGTGCAGGAGTAGGCTATTCGGCCCTTCAAGCCTCCCCCACCATTCAATATGATCATGGCTCATCATGCAATTTCAGGATCCCATTTCTGCTTTCCACAAGGGCCGTGTCCATCTCCCTCTTGAATATATCTCACGAACTGACCCCAACAGCTTTCTGTGATAGAGAATTCCACAGGTTCACAAATTTTGCCTCATTTCAGTCCTGAATGGCTTACCCCGTATTCTTAGGCCGTGACCCCTAGTTCTGGACTTTGCCAGCATTGGGAATATTCCTTACATATCCAGCCTGTCCAGTCCCATCAGGACTTAATACGTTTCTGAGATTCCCCCCCCCCCCCCCCCAGAAAAATTCTTCTAAATCCCAGTGAGCACAAGCATGGTCAATCCAGTCTTTCTTCGCATGTCAGTCCTGCCATCCCAGGAATCTGTCTGGTGAATCTTTGCTGGACTCCCTCAACAGCAAGAATGTCCTTCCTCAGACTACAAGACCAAAAATGCACACAATACTCCAGGTGTGACCTTGCCAACACCCTATATAACTGCAGGATGACATCCCTACTCCTTTACTCAAAACTTCCCACTATGAATGCGAGCATGTCATTGGCTTTCCTCACTGCCTGCTGCACTTTCTTGCCAACCTTCAGCAACATTCCAACATGACATCCAGGTCTTGTTGCAGCTCACCATTTCCTAAGCTGCCATCAGAAAAGCGTTAAGATTTCCTATTTCCTAAATGGATTCTATAAGTCCATTTCTCCAGTGAATCCTTTATTAATCTTCCAAATCTCTCCTTTCATAGTGTACAGGCCATTGAGCTTGCATTCCCTTCTTTCTGAAGGGCTTTGGATATATTCTGTGGAAAAGGTGCTATCTAACTGTTAATTAATAAATGCTACCACTACTTGTATGTTTGATTGTTCTTTCTTTTATTTTTCAGATTGACCAAATTGCAGATATTAGAGTTACGAGAAAATCAGCTGAAGATGTTGCCAAAGTAAGAGCATTTCAGTATTTAATATCCGTTTGTGCTTTCTTTCATTTAATCTAAATTACGAGCTCAGTATCTCCTATCAGTTCATTTTGAATGGAAATCATTAGCACTTCTTTTAACCTAACTTGTCCTTCTCCATGTCTGGTTACTATCCGCATATGGAGTTCTGAGTTGTTGATGTTTGATGATGCTGGTAGCCTCGTGAACAGAACTGCCTGGAGGAAATATTTCAGTGGTGCTTGACAGCAGAATTAGTAATTCCATAATCCTTGTTGCTATTGCAGCTGTTTGAGTCTGATAGGTTCTGTAACTTTTTTACAATTCTTGCAAACCTAGAAAATAGGAGCAGGAGTAGTTGGTCCTTAGAGTCTGCTCTGCCATTCAATATGACCATGGCTGATCATGTAACTCAGTACCCTGTTCCTGCTTTTCCCTCATACCCATTTACTCCTTTAGCCCAAAGAACTGTCTCTAACTCCTTCTAGAAAACATTCAATGTTTTGGCCTCAACCAGTTTTTGTGGTAGAGAATTCCACAGGCTCACCATTCTTGGTGAAGAAATTTCTGTTCATTGCCATGCTAAATTGTCTACCCTTTAGACTCTGCCTCCCTAAGCTGAGCTACCAAATCATCGGGAATATTGTTCCTGCGTTTACCCTGTCTAGTCCTGTTAGAATTTTACAGGTTTCTGAGATTCCTCCCTCATTCTTCCAAACTCCAGTGAATATGGTCTTAACAAATCCAGTCTGTCTTCATATGTCTGCCCTGCCATCCAGAAGTCAGTCCAGTAAACCTTTATTACACTCTCTCCATAGTCAGAATATCCTTCCTCCAATAAAGAGAACAAAACTGCACATTGCACTCCAGGTGTGGTCTCATCAAGGCCCTTATGATTGCATCAAGACGTCCTTGCTTCTGAACTCGGATTCTCGCAGTATGAAAGCCATCATACCGTTTGCTGCCTTAACCACCTGCTGACTCTCATGCTTACTCTCTGTGACTAACATATCAGGACACTCTGGTCTTATTGCTCCTCCCCCTCTCCCAATTGATCACTATTCAGATCGTGATCTGCCTTCCTGATTTTGTTCCCAAAGTAGATAACTTTACATTTATCCACATTACACTTCAAGTGTCATGCATTTTCCCACTCTCTCAACTTGTCAAAATTACACTAAAACATCTCTGCCTCCTCTTCACAGCTCACCCACCCAGTTTGCTGTTGCCTACAAACTTAGAGATGCAACATTTAGTTCCATCATTTAAATTATTCATAAATATTGTGAATAGCTGGGTCCTAGCACAAATCCCTGAGGTACCCCACTTGGTTACTGGCTGCCATTCAGAAAATGACCTGTTTGTTTCTATATTTTGTTTCCTGTCTGCCAGCCAGTTCTTTATCTACGTTGGTACACTACACCCAAGCTGATGTGCTTTATTTTACATTCTAATCCCTTATTTGAGATCTTATCAAATGCCTTCTCAAAGTGTAAGTAAACCACATTCAGTGGTTCCCTCCCATCAACTCTAGGCAATACATTCTCTCAAAATTCCAATAGATTTGTTAAACATGATTTCCATTTCATTGATCCATGCTGACTCTGTCTAATCTTGTCACTGTTTTTCAAACTGTTCAAAGCTTGCCGGTTAGGTAATAGGCTGTGTTATTAAATCTTTTGTAATGAACCCTGGTGTTTTTCCTTCTACCGATGCCAAGCTCAGTGGTCTATAGTGCCCTGTTATCTCTCTAACTCCTTTTGTGAATAGTGGAGTTACATTAGCTACCTTTCAATCCAGAGGAACTCTATCAGCGTCTCTGCAATCTTGAAAGATGACCACAAATGCACCTAGTATTTTAGGGCCACTTCCTTAATTACTTTGGGATGTAGATTTTTGGGCACTGGGGATTTGCTGGTCTTTAATCCCATCAATTTGCCCAACATTTCCCTGCTGATGTTCATGTCCTTCATGCCCTTTAGTTCCTCTCCCTCACTTGATGATGTTACCCAATATTTTTGGGGTGTTATTTGTGTTCTCCTTTGTGAAGGCCAAACCAAAATATGTATTCAATTAATCTGCTATCTCTTTGCCTCCCTTCATGAGTCCCTCTATTACTGATTGAAGGAGACCTGCGTTTGTCCTCATTAATGTGTTTCTTTCACATACCATTAGAAGCTTTTAGGATCTATTTCTATGTTCCCCACAATCTTCCTCTCCAATTTATTTTTCTTGTCTTAACCAATGCTTTTGTCTTCCTTTGCTGAAATCTAAACTACTTCCAATCTTCAAGTCTGCTTTTTTTTGGTTAATTTGCATGACTCTCCCTTGGATCTGATTCCATCTCTGTTTCCTTTGTTCGTCACAGCTGGGCCACCATTCCTAGTTTGTTTTTCTACCATAGACAGGAATAAACAACTGTTGCAAATTGTCCATGCACTCTTTAATCATTTGCCATTGCCTATCCACAGTCATCCCTTTAAATAACGCTTCTTAATTCATTAGAACCAGCTCACACCTCACACCTCATGCCGTCTTAGTTTCCTCCTTTTAGATTCAGGACCCAAGTCTCAAAAGGAACTATGTCACTCTCTGTCTTTAATGAAAAATTGCATCGTATTATAGTTACTGTTTGCCAAGGGGCCTCACAAAGCTGGATTGTCAATTATTCCTTTTCCATTACGTAATACCCAATCTAGGAAGGACTGGCCGATTGTCTAGTTAGTCTTCCAGTACCCTGGTACAGAAAGCCATCTCTTATATGCTCCAGTCTTTCCTGCTGTATGGTATTGTTACTGATTTGATTTGCCCAATTTATGTAAAGATTAAAGTCACCCATAATTACAATTGTACCTTTTATTGCCTGTGGCTCAGATTTGACGTTTAATGCTTTCCAAAATATTGCTATTACAGTTTTGGAGTGTATATAGAACCCCACTATTATTTTCTGCCCCTTGATGTTTCTTTATGAAATCTGTGTACAAATTCCACCTCCACTAGAGCTAGTATCTTTCCTTACTATTGCTTTAAAGTCCTCTTCAACCAGCAATGCTCCCTGAAGTCCTTTCCTCTTTGGCTATCCTTCATTAAATCTGAATACCCCTGGATATTCAGTTTCTATCCCTGGTCACCCTGCAGCCATATTTTCCTTAATCCCAACCATATTGTATCCCTTTATACCTATTTGCACCAACTAATTAATCCACTTTATTGTGAATGCTCCATGCACGAAGACCAAGTCTTAAGTATTGCTGTCCTAACATTTTTAGTCCTGTTCACATTATTTAGCACTGTGGCTTGAATTCCCTGCCTTTAACTTCTCTTATTTCCCATTCTGTCCTTTGTTTTTTCCTGTGTTTCCCTCTCTACTGACTCCCGGTTTAGGTTCCCATATTCTTGCCAGTTTAGTTTACACCCTCTCCAAGCGTACTGGCAAATGCTCCCTCAGGACATCAGACCTGGTCCTGCCTAGGTGTAACCTGTTCAGTTTGTACTGGTCCCTCCTCCTCAGAACCAATGCCTCAGGAATCTGAAGCCCTCCCCTTTGCACCATTTCCCTAGCCATGTGTATTCATCTGATATATCCTGCTATTTCTGCTCTGACTAGTGTGGCATTAGTAGCAATCTGACATGCAATGGCAGTTCACACTCCCCCTGCAGGATGTTCTGTCGACACCCTGGGACATAGCACCTGGAAGGAAACATCTATCTCTTCCCCTTACAGTTGAATCCCTATTACTATTGCATTCCCACACCTGTTCTTCCTCCCCAGTGCAGCAGAGCAAACCGTAGTGCAAAGAATTTGGCTGCTGCTACTTTCTTGAGGTGCCATTCCCCTCAGCAGCATTGAAAGTGAGATATCCGTTTTTCAGGGAAATGGTAGCAGGGGATTTCTACACAGCCTGATGGTCACCCTTTCTGCCTGTGGAGTCTTAGCCTGTATATGCTAGTCATGATACTGTCAGCCTCGCAAGTGCTCCACAGTACCCTCAGCCTCTGCTCCAGCTGTAAAACTCTGGCCTGCAGGAGCTGCAGCTGGAGACACTTCCTGCACAAGTTCTGGCCCCATGCACTGGAAATGTGCCCAACACCTAGCAGAAGGAACACAGCACAGCCTTGAGCTCTCCTTCCATGACTTGCCCCTTATATTAAAACCTTGGGCTGCCATTACAATCAAATAATGTTAATTACTGTAGGGCCCTTCTTCTGTGGACCTCTGCACTATTGCCTTTTACAAACTATAAACCCAGAGTAGAGATTTTACTATCTGTAAGCGATAAAAAATAATGTACTCACACTACGTTGCAAGGCAGGTGTAGCTTATCTCCTGTAGTGGAGCAAGAACAAACTCCTGGAGGGAAAGTGGGTGGAAAGGCAAAGCAAATGCAAACAAGCAAATAAACACCATCTTCCCCATTGCCCAAACTCCAGAGGCTTGCACTTGATCTCAGCTGCACTTGTTTGCTTTTGATGTCACTGTGCTTGAGTATGAACCAGAAAAGTATAAAATCTAACCAAGTTAATCACAGTTCAGTTCATTGCAAGATTGTAAACATGGACGTTAAATATAGATTGGCAGGAAAATGTCTATAGTTAAAGGTATCCAAAATTTAACAGCTAAGTGGAATCCCAAGGAGCAAATCACACTCTGTCAAAAGATTGCTCGAGTAATTCATGTAATTCCTTCGCAGTGTTTTGGAGTGCTGGAAATAAATGTTATGCTATTTTAATGTAGAGATATGTCCTTGATTGGGCAATAAATGCACTCACCAGTTTACAGTTAAATATAATGATTCAGACCTTTCGAATGTATCATCATTTTTTAAAAAAAATTGCCCTTGAGAAAGTGATGGTGAGCCAACTTAATGAAACATTGCAGTCCAGCTGGTGTCAGTACGTATAGAACATAGAACATTACAGCGCAGTACAGGCCCTTCGGCCCTCGACGTTGCGCCGACCTGTGAAACCAATCTGAAGCCCATCTAACTTAAACTATTCCATTATCATCCATATGTTTATCCAATGACCATTTAAATGCCCTTAAAGTTGGCGAGTCTACTACTTTTGCAGGCAGGGCATTCCACGCCCTTACTACTCTCTGAGTAAAGAACCTACCTCTGACATCTGTCCTATATCTATCACCCCTCAATTTAAAGCTATGTCCCCTCGTGCTAGCCATCGCCATCCGAGGAAAAAGGCTCCCACTGTCCACCCTATCTAATCCTCTGATCATCTTGTATGTCTCTATTAAGTCACCTCTTAACCTTCTACTCTCTAACGAAAAGAGCCTCAAGTCCCTCAGCCTTTCCTCATAAGACCTTCCCTCCATACCAGGCAACATCCTGGTAAATCTCCTCTGCACCCTTTCCAATGCTTCCACATCCTTCCTATAATGCGGTGACCAGAACTGTACGCAATACTCCAAGTGCGGCCGCACCAGAGTTTTGTACAGCTGCAACATGACCTCATGGCTCCGAAACTCAATCCCTCGACCAATAAAACCTAACACACCGTACGCCTTCTTAACAACGCTATCAACCTGGGTGGCAACTTTCAGTGATCTATGCACATGGACACCGAGATCTCTCTGCTCATCCACACTACCAAGAATCTTACCATTAGCCCAGTACTCTGTATTCCTGTTACTCCTTCCAAAGTGAATCACCTCACACTTTTCTGCATTAAACTCCATTTGCCACCTCTCAGCCCAGCTCTGCAGCTTATCTATGTCCCTTTGTAACCTGCAACATCCTTCCGCACTATCCACAACTCCACCTACTTTGGTGTCATCCGCAAATTTACGAACCCATCCTTCTACGCCCTCATCCAGGTCATTTATAAAAATGACAAACAGCAGTGGCCCCAAAACAGATCCTTGAGGTACATCACTAGAACTGAACTCCAGGATGAACATTTCCCATCAACCACCACCCTCTGTCTTCTTACAGCTCGCCAATTTCTGATCCAAACCGCTAAATCACCCTCAATCCCATGCCTCCGTATTTTCTGCAATAGCCTACCATGGGGAACCTTATCAAACACTTTACTGAAATCCATATACACCACATCAACCGCTTTACCCTCATCCACCTGTTTGGTCACCTTCTCAGAGAACTCAATAAGGTTTGTGAGGCACGACCTACCCGTCACAAAACCGTGTTGACTATCCCTAATCAAATTATTCCTTTCTAGATGATTATAAATCCTATCTCTTATAATCCTTTCCAACACTTTACCCACAACCGAAGTAAGGCTCACTGGTCTATAATTACCAGGGTTGTCTCTACTCCCCTTCTTGAACAAGGGGACAACATTTGCTAGTCTCCAGTCTTCTGGCACTATTCCTGAAGACAATGACGACATAAAGATCAAAGCCAAAGGCTCTGCAATCTCCTCTCTAGCTTCCCAGAGAATCCTAGGATAAATCCCATCTGGCCCAGGGGACTTATCTATTTTCACACCTTCCAGAATTGCTAACACCTCTTCCTTACGAACCTCCAATCCTGTCTAGTCTAATAGCCTGTATCTCAGTATTCCACTTCGTTGTTCAGGACAGTGTTCTAGGTTTTCACCCCTCAGACTGTGGCCCCTAGTTCTGACTCCCTTGCTATTAGGAGCATCTTTTTTTGCACCTATGCTGTCTAGTCCTGTTAAAGTTTTATACGTTTCTGTAAGATACCCCCTTAATTCTTCTGAACTCCAGTGAGAATATTCCTAACCAATTCAACCTCTCCCTCGACATGAGTGCTGCTATCCCAGGAATCAGACTGCAAACCGTTGTTGCACTCACTGTATATCAAGAACATCCTTCCTCAGATAAGATCAAAACTGCACACGATATTCCAGGTGTGGTCTCATCAAGACCCTGTATGATTGCAGTGAGATATCCCTGCTCCAGTACACATGTTCTCTCTGTGAAGGCCAATGTACTATTTGCCAGCTTTGCCATTTGCTGCACCTGCATGCTTACTGTGTGTACAAGGATATACAGCTCTTGCTACACATTCCCCTCTCTCAATTTATAGCAGTTCAGATAATAATTGACCTTCCTGCTTTTGCTACCAAAGTGGATGACCTCACGTGATGCTACATCAGCCATGCATTTGCCCACTCCTTCAACTTATGTAGACTTTAAGTGATTTCTTTAGATTTCTTTAAAGTCTACTTTAAGTAGACTAAAGTGGATTCATATTAAAGATCTCTTGTTACTTTATCCAAGATGGAGCGGTTTGTTCCAATATCCAGGCCAATGTTATTTCTTGATCAATACCTACAAAAACAAAATTTGATTAACTGTCATTGCTCCTGATTTTATTGTTTATAAGATCTCTGTACAATGACTGTTGTTCTTCCTACCATGTCTGATATGAGATAGACTTGAATTATTAAATGAAAAAGAAGCAAAACTGCCAATTTTCTTAAGTTTATTTAAGGTTTGCAAATAATATTACCAATAATGCATGTATCCAAATGCTGTATGAGAAAACCAGCTCAATGTGGACAGAATCAAAATGCAACCTTGTGGTCCAACCACTTTTTTTTGTCTGCCAAACCCTAGGTTTCAATTTAACTTGGACTATTGATAAAATTATCTACCTTAGTAGAAATTGATCAATTTGACTGAAATTCAATGTCAGAAAAGATTGCCCTCAATCACCAGACTTGTAATTGTAATAATATTAAATTCTTTTCTATTTGTGGATAAAATATATTTATTCCCTAAAATTGTAACCATAGTTTGGGCAATTTTTAATTAAATATCTGAATTTAAGATTTTGAAAGCATTGTCCTGAAGTTGTTATTTCTCACTTTACCAAGATAGTGAACCATTACCTGTATTCTGCAAGTGGAACCTTTTGGTGGTGTTCTAAGTGATGCTATTTTAGTGATTTGGTTTTAACATCTCTGTGCACGTGACCTCCAGTGATGAATTTATTGGGTCTTTCTCAACTGAAACATGTATGCGCGGTGTTGTATAACGTAGCTGATCCAAGTAGGAGTGTTTTAAAAAATGGTTCAAATCCTTTGACCAAGAAGGTTTAAAAAAATCAGCAAGATTTATTGGTTGCTATTTATCAACTCTAATGGAAATTATAATGGACTTTGGAACTGAGTCTGACTAATAGCTTCCCCACACTAGTCATATGCACTGCCACATGAAGAAGGGTTACTTGGATGACATACTGAATGGTTGATCTTGTTTCATTTTCTGGCCTAAATTCAAAATCCTCATTGATTGTCATTATGTTTACGTTGACTGGATAGTGGCCACGGAATTAAATCTGAACTCAAGTTTATTTTAAGAACAACATATTGCTGCATTTTTCTTTATGCTTTCATGGGATGTGGATGCCACTAACGATGCCAGCATTTGTTGCGCATTCTTAATGGCTGTGGAACTGAGGGACTTACTAGGCCATTTCAGAGGGCAATTAAGAGCCAACCATGTTTTGGACCTGGAATCATATGTAGGACAGCAGATATCCCTCCCTGAGAGACATAAGGGAACAGTGTGGGTTTTTACAGTAATCAGCAATTGTTATCAATAATTTTATTCATTGAATTTAAATTCTACCAGCCGCTGTAGTGGGATTCTAACTCCCATCTCTAGACCTTTAGCCTGGGCTTCTGGATTACTAGCCCAACGCCGTTAGCACCATACCACTATCTCCCCTTTAACATATACTGCAGGTCTGTCACCATTTGGAAAGAGGAAGGAGGCATTAGCATTTTGAGTTAAAGTACTTCTTCATTTAAAACCTTGCTTAAGTTGAATCATCTTTAAAATCTTCAGCCCCTTGCTTGAAGCATTAACAATTAATAAATTTTCAATTTATTATTTTGTACAGCATTTTTACATAAACATTATTGACTCGTGCTTTTTTAAATAATTTTGGCTTTCTTAAAGCAGTTGAACTTGTAGTTTGGGTTTCAGGAACATGATGCCAAAATTCATTCTCTACACTGCTCTCTTTGTGTTGTCAGTTCCTTTTGCATATGTTGAGAAACCAGGTCCCACTGGGCATTGCAAATGGCTACCTGGTGGAAAAATTCTGGATGTGACACATGCACAACTTAATGCTCAGTTGGTTACATGCATCAGTTACTTGTATTATGAACAAAAGCATTGGGCTTCCTGTGCCAAAACTGACCCTACCCCTTCAAGGATTGCCATAACTTTAGCTGTCTGGAGCGGATGTTCTAGAGTCTGACTTGGATGAGGAAACCATTTTTCCAAGTTTGCTGAAGACACAAAACTAGGTGAGACTGTGAATTGTGAGAGGCATGCAAGGAGGCTACAAGGCAATCCAGACAAGTCGAGTGCGTAGGCAAGCATATGGCAGTTGCGGTATAATGTTGATAAATTAGGAATTATAAACTTCAGTATATTAAAAACAGAAAGAGCATTGTTTAAATGGTGCTATATTGGGAAGTGTGGATGTTCAAAGAGATCTGGGTGACCTTTTATACCAGTCAATGAATGTAAACAGACCGGTGCATCAAACAATTAGGAAGGCAAATGGTATATTGCAAGAGAATTTGAGTTCAAAAGTTGGGGGTATCTTACTTCAGTTATACAGCACCTTGATTAAACCACACCCTGAGTAATGCGTGCAGTTTTGGTCTCCCGACCTGAGATAGGATATACTTGTCGTAGAGGGAGTGCAGGGACTGTTCACTCTGCTGATGTTAGAGATGGCTGGACTGCTCTAAGAGGAGAGATTGATTCAACTTGGCCTGAGTTCACTAGAGTACAGAAGGATGTGAGATGATCTGATTGAAAGGGACAAAAATTTGACCAGGACTGGACAGATTAGTTGCAGGGGGTATGTATCCCTGGTTGGATCACAGTCTCAGTATACAGTGTTGGTCATTTAGGACTGAGAGGAGGAAACCTATCTTCACTCAAAGGACAGTCAACCTCTGGAATTTTCTATCACAGCAGGCTGTGGAGGCTAAGACACTGAGTATATTCAAGAAAGAGACAATAATTTTTCGGCCTTAACGGCATGAAGGGAAATGGGAAGAAAGAGAGAAATTGGCATTGAGATAGAGGATCAGACACTATGATATTGAATGGCCCACTCCTGCTCGCAATTTTGTTGTGTCTGTTTCCTTGTTTGACTTTTCTATTTTGGTTTGACCATACTTCTGTCAAGCACATTGTTGCCTAATAGCCCATTAAATGAAGAAAAACACAAAGTGAGTGCAGCTGGCTTTAAGAACTGCTGTCTTTGGGGAAAAAAAATTGCCTGCAGCCTCTTTCTTTCACTCTGTGATGTCAGCTTTAGCCCATTGAATCCTTTTCTTTGCCATGATTAATTTCTAAGCACAATAAGAATAACTGAACAATGTCCCATCTCTGGCATTTGGCATTGTGTTTCTGAATCAGCCTGACTTGCTTTGACCTTCTGTATAATGGATCTGTGTTTTTATTTAATTCATTCAGGTGTGTGTCTCTGGCAAGGCCTGAATTTTCTGTCCATTTCCATTATCATTCAGAAGGTAGTCATGAGCCACTTTCATGAACGAAACAGAATGGTTCCTTAGGCTTTTTTTAAGAGAACAGTTGAGAACCAACTGCATTGCTGTCAGTCTGGAGTCAACTGTAAAACTAGATTGGATAAGGATGGCAGATTTCCTTCCCTAATGGACAGTGGTGAGCCAAATATATTTTTAGGAAAATCCGGCACTTCCACAGGCATGCTTACTGATAAGAGCCATTTGTTCCAGATATATTTTGTTCTTTACATTTAAATTTCTCAGCAATCATGTTGGGATTTGTACTCCTGTCTTGACATAATTAATCAAACCCTCTGAGTAACTAGTTTAGCAACATCACCACTTTGTTACTATACCCCATTATTTCAATTGCCATTGCGATTCAAAATTGTTGCAAAAAATTCCAAAATTTGGTCATTTTGTGCATAATTTGCTGACAGTTAATTTGTTTAAGAATCATATTCATTATTGTTTACAAAAATAGAAATTGCTAAAAAAGGTAGGCAGGTCTGGCAGCATCTGTGGAGAGAAATGAGCATTAGTATTTCTGATCCAGTGACTGTTCCTCAGAACTAATGGTAGTTAGGAAAAAAATTGGCCAGTAGCTACCATCAGTTCTGAGGAAGAGTCACTGGACCTGAAACATTAACTGTGTCTCTCCACAGTTGCTGCCAGGCCTGCTGAACTTTTATAGCAATTTTTGTTTTTGTTTCTGATTTCCAGCATCCGCAGTTCTTTTGGTTTATACTCGTTATGTTATATTTTGATATGGCAAGTTACTGATTTCAAAAATATGATTACTTCCAAACATTACGTTTTCACATACTGTGTGGCATTCAGTTTTTGCACTTAATTCTATTATATGAGACCTGAAATGTTCTGTTGGGTGTCTTGAAACATGAACATGGAGGTTCGGATATTTCCAGAAAACAAAAAGCCCAGTTGGCTGGACAGCTGGTTTGGGTGACAGCACGGGTTCAACTCCTGTACCGGTTAAGGTTAGTGTGAAGGTCCAACCTTCTCAAACTCCCCTAGCCTGAGACGTGGTGACCCTCCGGTTAAACCATCATCGGTCGTCATTTCTCTGTATTCCAAGAGCACCCTACAGTCCGCGAGCAACTTTACCATGCCTTTATATCCAGAAACATTTAAGACAACGTACTTTCTTTGATTCAGAGTGCTTGCCATTTTGTTCTTGTGCTCTGTGTGAAAGTAGGTTTTCAAACAAGCAGAGACTTGTTCTGAACTTAAATTTCAGCTTGCTTTCCAAGTACTTAAAGTAGTAGATCTCTGGATAAACATCACTGGAAAGAGCTCAGGCAATAACTATGATCTCTCTAATAATACACCCTATGACCATATGATGGCACTGACAATTGCAAATCGAGCTTAATTAATATCATTAGCCAGAGGTATGAGCTAAGTCAGCGGATTTAGTTAGATTGTATTGTTTCACTTAGGTTACAGTTTGTTTCAAAACAGTGAAAAATTTCAGTTTTAAGCACTTGCCTAGTGGTAAAGCCCATATAACTAACAAAAGTCTTAATGTGGGCATTAGCATTCTCTGAACATCCCCACTAACTTCTGGTGTGTAACGAAACAATGAAAGTCATTAGACCTTATCTTCTTTTGAAGTTATGTTAACTTAAAAAGGAAAGTGTAAACTAGAAAAAATTACCATAATTACTTGAAACAAGCAATCAAGATACTCGAATGATGTGTTCCCAATTGATAGGAGTACTGATCTGTCCCATGTTCAAGCCTTGCATATTCAAATGTTGCCATGATTTACACTGAATAGGAAATTGGACCATATCTAAGCTTATTTGACTTCTGCTTCAATAAAAGAGAGTTCTCTCGAACAGGGGTAGTGTCTCTATCTCGGAGCCATGAGACCTGGTTCAAGTACCACCTGCTCCAGAGGTGTTTATTAACATTATATGAACAGGTTGACAGGAAATATAACCATTCAATAAGACCATGGAGTGATCTGATTGGCCCTCAACCTCCGCTTTCCCACCTGGTTCCTATAGCCTCTACTCTCTTGTGGATGTAAACGGTTTCTGAGCTAGCCAGCCTAGGTACTAGTTGGCTGACTACAGCACTCTGCCTGCATTCAATTCACTGCATTACACCACAGGAACTTGTAAACAATGTTGCAAGAGAGCGAACAGAACACAAATAGAGTTCCAGTATTAGAACAGTACGCACTCAAGGCATATGCTATCACAGTTGTGGTTCAAAAGTTGTAGGGTGAACATCTAGACTTGATGCAAATTGTATGTTCATACGAAAGGTGTCCAAGTCTTCTTCTGAAAACTACAACAAAAGCTTTACTTTTGTTAGAATACTGGCAATCTCAAAATCTCAACATCTCAACATACAAACAATGTAAAAGCAAACTATGCTCTGTGAAAAGATTAATATTGTTATGAACCCAGCTGATGGATGATACTGGTTAAGTTAGATCCCAAAGGGACACCTGCTTCATAGATGATGTTTGGTTTTTGTTGTTTGTTTATTGTGCAGGTCAGTCACTGAAATATTCAATCTACTTTAAATAAAAGAGTATAGAAGTTTATTACATATGAAAGAAAGGCACAAACTATGTTAGTCACAAACTATGTTTGATCCTTTCAAACAAAGGTTTAGGAAGTATGGTTAGTAAGTTTGCAGGTGACACCAAAATTGGAGGTGTAGTGGACAGCGAAGAAAGTTACCTCTGAGTACAACGGAATCTTGATTGAACAGGCGAATGGGCCGAGTAGTGACAGATGGAGTTTAACGTAGATAAACGTGAGGTGCTGCATTGTAAAGGCAAATCAGAGCAGGTCTTATACACTTAATGGTAAAGTCCTCGGGAGTGTTGATGAACAAAGTGATCTTGGAGTGCGGATTCATAGTTCCTTGAAATCGGAGTTGTAGGTTGATGGGATAGTGAAGAAGGCATTTGGCATGCTTGCCTTTATTGGTCAGTGCATTGAGTATAGGAGTTGAGAGGCCTTGTTGTGGCTGTACAGGACATTGGTTGGGCCATTTTTGGAATACTGTGTACAATTCTGGTCTCTCTGCTGTCGGAAGGATGTTGTGAAACTTGAAAGGGCTCAGAAAAGATTTCGAAGGATGTTGCCTGGGTTGGAGGATTTGAGCTATAGAGAGAGGATAAATAGGCTGGGACTGTTTTCCCTAGAGCGTCGGAGGCTGAGCGGTGACCTTCTAGACGTTTACAAAATCATGAGGGGCATGGATAGGGTAAATAGACAAGGCCTTTTCTCCATGGTCGGGGAGTCGAAAACTAGAGGGCATAGGTTTAAGGTGAGAGAGGAAAGATTTAAAAGGGGCAACTTTTTCATGCGGAGGGTGGTGTGTGTATGGAATAAACTGCCAGAGGAAGTGGTGGAGACTAGTACCTTTTACAACATTTAAAAAGCATCTGGATGGGTATATGAATAGGAAGAGTTGAGAGGTATATGGGCTAAATGCTGACAAATGGGAGTAGATTAATTTAGGACATCTGGTCTGCATGGACAAGTTGGACCGAAGGGTCTGTTTCCATGCTGTGCATCTCAACGACTCTGTGATATGTAAAGAAGGAAACCAGAATGTGGCTTAATATAAAGATGTGAATCCCACCCATGAAAATCAGGGTGGGCTTCACAAAGGTGAATCAATACCTTATTGCATACTGAATTGATTTGAAAAATCTTTATAAAAGGAGCTGAAACAGGTGATCTTCCATGATGTCTGCATAGAGTCATAATGCCATACAGCACAGAAACAGACCCTTTGGTCCAACCAGTCCATGCCAACCATAATTCCAAACTAAACTAGACCCACCTGCCTGCACTTGGCCCATTATCCCTTTAAACGTGTTCGTGTACTTATCTAAATATCTTTTAAATATTGTAACTATACCCACATCCACCACTTCCTCTGGAAGTTCATTCCACACACGAGCCACTCTGGTTTATTTTTATTTTAAAAATCGCCTGTTTTGCCCTTTTTAAATCATTTCTCCTCTCACCTTAGAAATATGCACCCTAGCCTTGAAATTCCCCACCCTTGGGAAAAGACATTTGCCATTCACCTCATCATTTGATAAACCTCTATAGGGTTGTGCCCCAACCTTCTATAAGCTTGATGGTTCTGAACGCCGGAGGTAGGTGTTGACACCTACTGACCCGTTCTCAGCAAATTTGGTCAGTATGTTTGACCAGCATAATAGTGCTGTGTTCTTTTCAAAATGAGTGATATTTGTGTCTGTATGAATGTTGGACAGCAAAACAAGCAGAAAATGCAATGGGATTGGCGAAACAAGCAACACAAACTTATAAAAGGATTGAAGGAATTTTCAATCACTTAGAAGATGAGTTATCTCATTGAAACAGATGCTGGTTAAATTTCATGTCCAGGAGCAGTGTGACATACAGACCTCAGTTAGACATTGGGTAAACCTTTGGCATTTGGAGTACCAGGCTTCACTTGATCAGAACCTGAACTCAAATCTTTTTAATTAAATTTAATTTACAGGCTCTCTTAACATTTCAACAGTTTATATACTGAATAGTTTGTTTTAAGTTTACTAGAACACTTTCAATAGTTAATTCATTTTTTATTCTGTAGAGCGTTATGATCTAGCAATGCCGAGTATCTTAATTATATACGCCAATGGTGTTCGATATTGCTACAATACCTTTTCCACAGTTGAGATATCGAACACTATGCACCTTGCATCACCATAATTTGGGAATTGTTTCTTTTTACATTTAGGCTCTTAGTAACAACTGTTATCCGTTATAGAATCCATACAGTGCAGATAGTGACCATTTGGTCCATTGAGTCTGCTTCGACCCTCCAAAAAGCACTCCACTCATAACCAGCCCCCTATCCCCACATTCTCCATGGCTAATCCACCTGGATTGCACATCCCTTGACACTATGGGCAATTTAGCATGGCCAGTCCACCTAACCTGCACATCTTTGGACTGTGGGAGGAAATCAGAGCATCCAAAGGAAACCCACGCACACAGGGAGCATTTGCAAACTCCACACAGGCACAGATTCCTCCAAAGGCTAGAATTGAACCTGGGTCCTTGGCGCTGTGAGGCAACATTGCTAACCACTGTGCTGCCCGTTATGTTGTGCATAATATGTTGGTGGGTTGAAGGGTATGGTTAGTGAGAGCTGCATTTGTATAGATTGAGATTTAAAAGCAGGTGTTTAATGAGTAAATAATCCATGTTCGGAATGCAGGATGAAGATCATGAATTATCATTTTTAAATGAAGATCTCTATTTTTCAACTTGAAAAATGTATGTTAATGCGATTGCAAAACTATATAGACTGGCTATTTCATATTTTCACCCAGTCCTGATTATACTTGGGAACATAGTTGTGTAGTACATTTGTTATGTGGCTCATACCTCGTAAGACCCAAGGATATTGTGCCCTGTTTGGATTAACTGTGGGTAGAGTATAGGTTCAGCTTTCAGACTGCACAGCCAAGAAGATTTCATATTGTATGCATATCACTTGGTTAATCTATCAAATAACAATCAGCATTCTTTTCCAAGCTCATCTGCTTATCAACCCCTCATGATCTTGAAATATCTGATTTTCAAGTTAATCAAATCTGTTGTTTTCAACTCCTAAAAAGCAGCTGGGATTAGAGTTAACATTAGTTAAAGATCAGTTCTTTTTGCTGATTGGAGCTAAAGTATTATCACATGGAGTGAAGCACTGTGAAATAATATTCTTGTGCCAAAATTTACTACAGCGGGTGAATAAGTCACGCCTGCTGTTCATTAGACTCTCCCTTGCTTGTTTATTTACTAGACTTCTTACTAAATTGCAGAAGTAGGTAATTGGGACCTGTGTGAACTTTATAAACAATTGTACATTTTCTTAAATCGATTGGATTGAAGAATTGAGGGTTGAACATCACAGAGTAGAAGATTGAATTTAATACCCAAGGAGGAAAAGAGAGATTTTATTGGAAGAAGCCAAAAAATAAACAAAGGGGAATAATTTTGTTTTTTCAAACAAAAAAAAAGTCTCTCAAGGCCCAAATACGTATTTATTTGCAACAACTTGTGGTGAAATACAGCAAAATCATGATGAGTTGAATGTTCAATTTCACCCATAAAACTATGTTAAGTGGAGCTTCAGAATAGCTGAAATGACCACTGCATAACCCTGCAAACACTCTATCTGAAAAAAAAACATATAAATTAAAACATAGTAATGGAGTAAATAGGAAAAAAAACTATTTATTTTCCAGTTTACACCTTACAATTCCTGGCCTACTGAAAGGCATTGACAAATGTTCAGACTTACCTGAGGAAAAACAGTAATCTTTTTCTGCTTGGTGCATTGTGTTTGGGTGAATGCAGTACTGTCTGCCGTGTATCAGTGTAGTCAAGCGAGTTTTTGGTGTTTTTGAGCTGCTCAGTTGAAGAACATACTGCTTTGCGGTTGCCTCCTCTGCTGTGCACAGCACAGTGTCATCCTCCCCAGTGCAAGTTTCCGTAGTTGACTCTGCATAAATTAGGCTGATTGATTAACATGGTCACATGAAAAGCTTACACAAATTTGACTAATCCAGAGTTACCAGTTCAGAATATCAGTTTATCACAGGCAGCATTCTATTGTATTTTCCCCTCTGCCAGTGAGAATGGCTGACTGTTGTGATGTAATTGAAATTTTGTGCTGTCCAAATTTAACTCATCACAATTTCACTGCAGTTTATGGAACTTGAAGGGGCAAAGGCTAGGCCTAATGTAAAGCTGACATCATTCCTTGTGCATTCAAATATTATTTAATGTAGATCTTTTGCTGTTTCACTTTACGTGTTTTCCATCAGTGCTCCAGTTACAGTACTTGGTGGAGGCAGAGTGGAAGTTGTCACTGGACTACTGAATCCGGTGGTTCAGGTTACAGATTGCAGAAAACCCATCTGGTTCACTAATGTCCTTCAGGGAAAAAAATCTGCCATCCATGCCCAGTAAGGCCTACATGTGACTCCAAACCCACAGCCTTTGATCAACTTTTAACTGCCCTCTGAAATGCTTGAGCTAGCTGTTCAGTTCAAGGCAGTTAGGGAAGGACAACAAACATCAGCCTTGCCAGTGATGTCTACATCCGATGAAAGAGTAAACAAAACTTTTTTTGAAAAAAGAAACATCAAAGCATTCTGAACAGAAGTAAAAGCTGAGAGAATTACACTCTGTACCAGTAATTGTTTATTCCAGAGTGACAGTTTGGCAGTAATTTGGACTTTTCACACCATTAAAAGGGTGCTTGGACTAAAATGAACAAGCTTTGACTTTTTGTTGCAAGTGTAGTTCATACCTGCCATGGAAGCACAGACATTTCGAGCTGCTTAACTGTTTGGAATTGGTAAGGTGCTATTTTTGGTACTCAAAGAGCAGAGCAATATACCTCAATTGTTTGACCACTTATCAACTTGTGCCTGAAGTTGCTGTTTGATCTACACACCATTAATGACAAGTGTCTTTGCCCCTCAATTATTTTCACATGACTTTCTGGCCCATTGTAATTAGCTAATCAGCTGTTAAAGGTCCAGGGCCTGTTTTGGAGTTGAACCTCGCTACCCACAGAAACTTTCCTGTAATATCCATTTTATGCAAGTTGGAAGACTTCGTTTGAAATGACATTTTAGTGAACAACCTGTTACTGATCAAGATTTTATAACTGTGATGATCGGAACAATGAAGTATCAGTATATTTTCCGTGGTGTATGAAGGAATTTATATCCCTACTCTTCTTGCGTGACCATTAAAAAATGTACATGTTAAGGGCACTTCAGCATTTTGAGTCTTGCCATCTGTTTCAAATTACAACCTACACGAAATGTCAGACTAACCTGATCTCTCAGCAAATAAAAGAGAGTTAAGCTGTAACTAAGTGTGGTTTGCTCGTCTGAAGTAGACATCCATTCAATTTTTTTTAAAGTATTTGACCCATTATTGTCATTTCTTATGGTGATTGATTTGAACAAATCAACTCTATTTTGTTTCAGAATTGCAGGACGTGAAGACCACGTAATATTGGATTTCGCACTAGCCAACCATATAATTTCTGAAGCAAACAAACAGAAATTGCTGGAGAAACTCAGCAGGTCTGGCAGCATTTATAGAGAGAAAAACAAAGTTAACATTTGGAGTCCAGCGACATTTCTTCAGTATGGAGAAGGGTCACTCGATTTGAAATGTTAACTGTTTTTTGTTCCAATGTTTCAAGTCTAATAATCCTTCCCCAGACCCTTCTCAGTACTGAAGAAATGTCACTGGACTCCTAACGTTAACTCTTTTACTGTCTACAAATGCTGCCAGATCTGCTGAGTTTCTCCAGCAATTTCTGTTTCTGTTTGGTTCGGATCTCCAGCAGCCTGAGTTCTTTGTTTTATTTTGGTTCTGAAGCAGTTGTACATGGGGTAAAATCTCACCAATTTCATTTTGTTCAAAAATGAACAATCCCAGAATAGAAAACCTTTAAATCTGGAAATGAATATCTCAAAAATATCTCTGGGTGTTCAGTAATCTGTTTCATGTCTACTGCTTTATTTTTCTTTATCTTACTATTGTTCCTTGATCTTTATAGAACCATGAGCAGACTCACCCAACTGGAGAGATTAGATTTGGGAAGTAATGAATTCACAGAAGTGGTAAGTAGTTTCAGGAATAAAATACTCAATAGTATATATCTTGGTTATTTGTGAAGCAGTTAATTAGTTTTTTAAAAAAAGTTACAAAATGCCTCTAGGAACACAGTTGTATTGTTCATTCAGATGTGAAAAGGGTTGCCTTAATAAAAAGCACAATGTTTTAAATTATTTTGCAAAGCAGAAATTAAAAATGCAATCTTACTCTGCAAAGCGTTTGCAATCAGGATTTACAAAGTTGAGAAGACTGTCAGCAAGGTACAGGTCAAGTTAAAAGCAGTGGCAAGCTTTTTCAGTCAATTGAAAATCTCTGTAGATTTCCATAAGATCAT
>NC_063334.1:103877498-103890041 GCF_021869965.1 Rhincodon typus
AGGGTCCAGACCCGAAACGTCAGCTTTTCTGCTCCTCTGATGCTGCCTGGCCTGCCGTGTTCATCCAGTTCCACACCTTGTTATCAATGGTTGAAGTACTTTTGCTGAAAAGAGAAATGTTGCCAATGCTTTTCAAAAGGAAAAGTACAAGAATGTCATATTTTGAATAATCACTCTTTACACTAATGGAATAAAAGGCTACTAAATGACTCTATATGGTTGAGGTGTTGTCAAAAAGAAAGCAACAGAGGTCTGTACCTCCCCAAGTCTCCCAGTAATTCAAAAAAGGCTTGAACAATTCAGACCATAAGATATAGTAGCAGAAGTAGGCCATTTGGCCCATTGAATCTATTCTGTCATTCAATGGGCTCATGGCTAATCTTATAGCCCTCCACTCTACTTTTCCCTTTTCTCCATAACCCTTGATTATCTTACAGATTAAAAATCTGTCTATTTTAGCTTTGAATACACTTAGTGTCTTTTGTTTGCAGAGAATAGACCCCTGTATATGAATGTATGTCGCTTAGTGAATAAATAAGGCACATTGTGAGCTCATCTTAAATTAATTGCTGATGTGGCTTTTAGCATAGTCAGTGCTGTTCAGCAAGCACTGTCTCATCACAGAATCATGTCTAGCACTAAGTGTTTTGTTTTGTGCCTGGTCAATATAGGCTGGTTGAGTGCATTCTGTACTTTCAGGAACAAAAACAGAAGCTGCTGGAAAAGCTCAGCAGGTTTGGCAGCATCTGTGAAGAGAAAATCAGAGTTAATGTTTTGGGTCCAGTGATCCTTCCTAGTCCGTACTTTGCCTACTATCAACAACTAAAAGAACAAGCTCCAGAACAAGCTGCTAGATTTCCTCCTTATATTCTCCACGACAATGTTTTGGGCAATCACAGTCAACTTGCAAATCAACCAATACCTTTTTCTAATGTGGTACAAAGTGTTGTGATCACTTGAAATTTGGCATTCTTGTGTTTGCCTCAATAAGTTTAAGAAGAAAAGCTTCAACGACATAATTCTTCTCAGCAATATTCATGATCTGTCCTACCAAACAAATGTATTTTTGTCTCTCCTCATTAACCATTTTTCATTGAGCAGTGTGAAAGCAAAGATTTTAAAGTGAACACACAGAGGCCCAAGCCAGAAAGTCAGAATGTTTCACCATACTCATCTAATTCCTCAATTTCGAGGAAAATCGTGTTGAACCAGTGGTTGACTCTTGAATACAAGCAACAACATCCTGTAACTAGCAGGTATGTATTCTTGGTTGAAATAGCTTCTGCACACAATTTATTCCAAACTCAAGTCCAATAACCGCTCTCTATGCATACGATATTTTTCAATTTACGTCACTAAGGAAGAAGACTCAAAATGGCAGGAGTTCAGGAGGCAGCAAACTCCACGGTATTTCAATAAGCACTTCATTCCTTAAGAGCTACATTTTCAGACAGAGGAGTACTTTTCAGTACAAAATACTCACCCCTTTCAGATTTCATACCTCAATTAAGTCAAGAAGAATCAGAGGCTTAAAAGAAAAAAGATAGAACAATTCCATTTCCACATTCCCATCTTTGAAGCCTTAGCCTAACAAGAATCTATCTACCTTTGCTTTAAAATATTTAATGATCCCCCAACCCAATCACCTTCTGAGGCAGAGTGTTCCAAAATCAAACAGCCCTCTTAAGGAAAAGTGTTCATATTTGTATCTGTAAGTTTGATCCCTAATTTTGAAACAGAGCCCCTTAGTTCTGGTCTCACCTACAAGAGGACAGATCCTTCTATGCTCGCCTTGTCCAGACCATTCTGGATACTTGAGACAAGTCACCTGGCATTCTTCTAAACTTCAGGAGAAACAAACACACTCTTTCCTCTTAACAAAACTCACTCATTCCAGATATCAATCCAGTAAACCACCTCTGAACTGCTGCCAACATAATTATATCTTTCCCTAAATAAGATCAAAACTACACACAGAATTTCAGATGTGGTCTCACCAATGCCCTGTATAACAGGTGCAGAACATCCTTACTTTTATGTTCAATTCCTCCTTTAATAAAGCATAGCATTGCATTAGCTTTCTTAATTACTTGCTGAACTTGGCATACTAATGTTTGTGATCTATGCACTGGAACACCTAGATCTCTCTGCACCTCGGAATTCCGCAGTTTTTCCCCATTCAAGAAATGCTGCTCTCCCATTTTTCCTGCCAAAGTGAACAACCTTGTACGTTCCCATATTATCCTCTATCTGCCAACATTTTGCTCACTTACTCAACCTACTTACTCAACCTATCCATTGGTTTGTAACCTCATACTTTCCTATCTATCTTTGTGTCACCTGCAAATTTACCTAGCAGACCTTCTCTACCCTCATCTAAGTCATTGATATAAATTTTGAAAAGTTGAGGCACAAGCCCATACTCTGACAGAATTACACTGATCAATTAAGAACAATCCATTTATGCTTACTCTGTTTTCTGCCAGCCAGCTATCCAATCTCCTTTGCAAGCCAATATGTTATTGCCTACATAATGAGCTCCTTCTTTGTACAATACTCCTTTATGTAGCACCTTGTTAAATTCAGGAAATCTAAGTACAATACATCTACAGGCATGTTACTACTTAAAAGGACTCCAATAAATTGGATAAACATGATTTCCCTTTCACACCTTGTTAATGTTAATCTTATGACTCAGTCTTTCCCTTACGCTATGATGGTAAATAAGGTACTAAAACACATAAAACTCTAAAATTTCCAATTCATTATTACCAAAAAGAACAGAAAAGTTGGCTTATGTTCCTAAGTGAATGTTGAAAATTAGAATTTCAACAATTAGCAACAAAAGGTTGGAATGATGATGTTGTTATGAGCCCTGCCCCTCCTCCCACTTTCTGTTCCTAAATGGGAAAGGATTGTGGTTGTTGAAGTTCAATCATCTCAGGCCCAGGGCATCAGTGCAGAAGGCCATCAGAGTAGCATAAGCATGAGCTGCTTCATCACAGGGTCAGAAGTGCAGGGTTCAGTTCAAATTGCAACCAATGCCTCAGATAATGAATCAGCCTTCATGCAGCTGGACTGGTATGACATTCCAGCACAGGATGTACAAAACTGTACTTTTCAATCTATTATTGAATTATTATTGAGTTAACAGACATTGTGTGAGACCATCTTTTACCTCTCTGGAAACCACAAACAGTCCCTAGAAATATCAAGGTCACCAGATCCAGATGATGCGATTCCTAAGACAGCACAGTGGTTTGTACCCTCTTGTCTATGTTAGTGTCTAATAAAGGTGAGCAAATAGCTCCCAGCACAAGGTAAGCTAAAAAATAACATTGTGGTAAAGTGATAGACAAGGGAGCAATGTACCTGCTTCCACCGCGCCCCCACCACTAAATCCTTCTAGACATTAAATGTCTAGGATTCAAACAAATGGTTGACGTAAGGCAAACAACTGGAAATCAATTTTATTAATGGATGCTTGGAGGTAGGAGGCAGTTCTCAACAAGAAGCTGCCTTCTTCAGATGAAGGAAGGAGAGGTGAAAGTTTCCTAACACTTCAGCTTGAGAGCAGTAAGTTGCCAGCACAAGCTGCAGATGTCAACACATTCTGTTTCACCTCTAGGTTCAGTATGCTGTTCTTGCCTATCATGGATTATACACCTTCTTGTTTATTTAACTTATACATCATACTTAAATTGTTGCTTCGCAACAATCTTATAAACTTCCTTAAAACTACTTAAATTCTCATCTACTTATTTTGGGAAATATGTGACTCCTGAACCTTAAAATGGCAAGGATGTTAAATACCATGAAACATCCATCTCCAACAAGCAAGAATCCATCCCTTCTTTATGTTCAATAGCATTACATAGAAACATAGAAACTATGAACAGGAGTAGGCCATTCAGCCCTTTGAGTCTGCTCTGCCATTCAATATGATCATGGCTGATCCTCTATCTCAATACCATATTTCCGCTTTCTCTCTATACCTCTTAATGTCTTTTGAATCTAAAAATATCTCTCTCTCTTTGCTGAATATATTCATGACTTGGCCTCCACATTGTTCATGATCGCAGTCCTCAATGGCCCACCCCATATTACTGTACAGGCCATCTATTTAAATCATGTGTCTATAACAACAGGTCAGAGGCTGGGAGCTCTATTGTGAGTGACTCATCTCCTGACTCTCCAAAGCCTCTACACCATCTACGAATGGCAAGTTAGGAGTGTGATGCGATATTCTCCATTTGTCTGGCTGAATGTATCTCCAACAACAACTGAGAAGTTTAACGTCATTCAGGATAAAACAGTACATTTGACTAGCCATCGGTCATCTTAATATTTAATTCCCCCAGCACCAGCACACAGTGCAGCAGTATGTGCCATCTACCACATGCTGTGCAGCAACTCACCAAGATTTTTGCAATAACCCATGACTCATGACCCACAGCAATGGGGTTGACTCTTTACTGTCCTCTGAACAAGTGCTGGCCTTGTTAGTGACACCCACATCCCACAAAAGAATAAAGGAAGAAAGTTATCTGACCACGTGCTACCGTAACAGATCTATGTATTTCTAGTTTGCGATGCATCTTTCTTTTAAGAAAAGAATTCTAATTTCTAACATCACAAGATGTGGATGGAGACCTGGAGATTTTGTGGAGGCAGAGTGCTTGTCTATACTTAAAGCAGGATAGATAGCTTCTTGATTCTATGGGTGAGATGTGCATCATTCTGAATTTTTGCTGCTCATTTTCTGACTTGCTGGTTTCATAACAACAGACGTAGAGGCACGAAGTCATAAAGCACGGAAACAGACCCTTCGGTCTAACCAGTCCATGCCGAATTTAATCCCAAACAAAACTAAAAACCGAAACAACTGCGGATGCTGTAAATCATAAATGAAAACAGAAATCCAAGTTAACGTTTTGGGTTGAATGACCCTTCCTCATAACTCTGACGGGTTCTGAGGAAAGGTCTCTCAACCCGAAATGTTAATTATGATTTCTCTCCACAGATGCTGCCAGACCTGCCGAGTTTCTCCACCAACTTCTGTTTTTGTTCCCAAACTAAACTAGTCCCACCTGCCTACTCCTAGCCCTCCAAACCTTTGCTATTTATGTACTTACCCAAGTATCTTTTAAATGTAACTGTGCCCTCATCCACTACTTCCTCAGGAAGTTCATTCTACACTCGAACCACCCTCTGTGTAAAAAAAAAATTGCCCCTCGTGTTTTTAAAATCTCTCAACTCTCACCTTAAAACATATGCCCCCTAGTCTTTAAATTCCCCACCCTGGGGAAAAGACACCTACCATTAACCCTATCGATAGCCCTCATGATTCTATAAACCTCTATAAAGTCACCTTTGATTATTATTGGAATGTGACATAGTGGCCACTATTTCTGCTGCCCAGCATTTGTTTAACCACACATGGAGCATTGCCCCGTCATCTGGGCATGTGAAAAAAATGCAAAACGTGGCTGGGGGATTATCCATTGTCTTTTCTCCAGCTGCTAAAATGAGCAACCGATCCTGACCGTCCCGTCGGATTTTACTGCCCACAGGACTCCACTTCCCAGCTTGTTCTTTGAAGCCCTATTAATTCCCGACCCTGCACTCTGCTACTCCCTGTCCTTCCTCGCTCCTTTTTAAAAGGAAACATATTAATGGTTTTAATGTGAAAATAGAATGATTTAGTCATGGTTACGAGGTATATTTGTGATTTCCAAACATGTACAGCTTTCAAAGCAAGGACAATTGTCATTTTGCACAGATAAACTCACCTTAAAGTCATGGCAGAATCAGAAAAGGACTGTGAGCAAAAGTCATTTTAAAATTAACTCGATATGGAAAGCAATTAATATACAAATAAGTGGATGGCGGAGTCATACTCTGTTCAATTTTCAATGTTCTTTCACGATTACTTCTATCAGGTCTCTGAAAATTGTCTGATTTTACATATAATTCTTGCTGTAACCTGCATTGTTATATATTATCAGAGCACACTACAACATGGTGGGGTGTTAGGGTGGAGGCATGGAGGGGATGAGTCACAACAGGACATCCTAAAATACAAAAACACTCCAGTAAAATACAAAATGCATCAGACATTAAGTCAAAGAAAGAAAGATTAATTCAATACACACAAATACACTTCAGCAATAAAAAGGAAAACAATTCCGCGTGTCTGGCATACACTTTCCCAATTCCCCTACCCTATGAGATGGTAAAAAGCTACTCCTGACAGGTGAACCACAGGATCGCTTAGACATCACAGGGCTGCGAGGAGGCTTACCAACAATAGCTACATCAGTCTTCAGTCCAGTCTGCAAGAGCCACAAAAGTGCAATCTGACTGCCTAGAGTTAAAGTTATTTTAAAAGAGCAGACCACTTAGGAAAAATATCAGAAATATGAAGGCACAAACATTCCGGCACAGAAATGCTGGAAACACAAAGTATGACTGGAATTGCCTAATCTAAATCAAATAAGATTATTGCAAAATATTTTTGGCTTCCAAAAGATAGTATATCAAGTTGAGCACAGATAAAAGCGTCAAGGGGCCAAAAAGTGACAGCAAAGTGAATGTGAGTGAGACTACCCTCTGCAGAAATTCTCATTCCTTTTTACACTGATGTTAGAATGGATCAGACTCTGGCTGAAAGCTTCAGGAACCCTTTAACTACACAACTGATGTAAAACAAAACTAATTCACACCAAAACTACAACGTCTTTGGAATCAAAGTGAATCATATCCTTGTCTTATTCAAAGCACATGTTGTCTGGGCTTTATGCTTTAAGTCATTCATATCACCAATTTAGATTGTTTATTTTGCCTACTACCTTCTTCTCAACAGGTTGAATCCTCTGCTAGAATATGATTCTGTGGCTATTGGCTGCTTTACTATCTCAAACAAATGGCCATCATTGATATGCCAATCCTGATAAATAGTCTAAACATGCTACTTGATTGGACACACCATTCTATACTCACCCAATGTTCACATGTTAGTACTTCCAACAGTAATCAATGGATCAGGAATAGAAACCCTGGTTGATTCAACCCACCCTAATCCAGCAGTCCCATAAACAAAGGTAACCTGCTAACTGTCTCCAGCCATTAATATCAATGAACAATAGAGTGAATCTGGGACTTCTCTAGCTTTTATGGTATGGAATTAATTTGTGGTGTGTTATGCTGTAGCCTCAAGGGCAGCTGGAGTAAAATGGCCCAAACTTATTTCTGTTACTGGCCATGCAGAGCTTCATTCCATGAGAAAATCCCAATTTAATACCCAGATCTCGGAGATGAAAGGAGAGTGCTTGCTATACAAGCAAAAGTACAAAGTCTTCAAACATTTATTTGCAAAATGATTTTTCCAAATTATGCAGGAGATACATGCTGATACTTAAGTGGGAGCTCAAAACATTTTGAATGATTGAATAGAATGTGGTGAAATGAGATTAATATCCTTTGAGGAGAGTAATGTTGTTTACAGGGATGCTTACAGTAGGTATAGTATGTAAAGATTCAATTTTCACAGATAATACAGCCACTTATTCTTTCAAATGGTTGTTCATAAAACCTTTTTACCCTCATTTAATCTAAAGATCATGGCTGTTTTCAGTGGTGGTCCTAAAAGCCTACTGGCGTATCTACATAAAAATAAATTGAAGACAAATTGTAATCTCTCTGTTTATTATGAGTAACCCAATCGATTGAAGATTCTAGCTGACAACAATTTTTGACTTTTCACCTTGTTTCCAATCATAAGCATGTTTCCTGTATTGAGCATGAGAGCTCTCTATGTGTGGAATCCTGTTGGTAACCTAAACCATTCTCATTATTCTGTAAATTTGTGCTTTTGGTTGCAATTTTGATTTCTGAGATTCCTGTCAAAATACTGTCAGCTTCAAGTCTGATTTCTGCAACTGCTTTCCGAGTCAAGTAATTCAAACCTAACAAATAGAAAATCATATTTTCTGTATCTGTCAGCAATTATGACATTATTAGGTTGGTAGCTATCACTTCATATTTATTGAAAACATATATATTTAATCCCTTCTTATTTTAATGTGATGTGGTAAAAAAAATCAATATTGGAGGTAAGAAAGAAAGCCATTAATTTATTTTTGTATAAAGCACTTTTTATTCGTTTTAATATCTCCTTGTGTTGGTGTTTTGAGCTATCTTGATCTCCTGAATTCCTCCTTATTCCTTAATTAACAATCACTTGGGAACAAAGACCTATTTCCTTCTAACCGTTTGCTTGCACTCATCAGGACAATTGGAAGAAATAGCAAGTCCAGGGGAAAATGAACGTTTATACCAAATGAGAAGAGCGTGTTGATTGGTTGCAAAGTGGACAATGATTTGCAGTGAAATTGCCATGGTGAATGCACCCATTAATATCAATTGAAAATTAAATGAAGGGCTTTGTTTAAAGTTTAAACCTGTAAAGAGTAAATCTGCTGGGTTTAAAGGTTAGCAGTTAACTGTCAGCAGGTATTAATGGATGCATTTTTCATGGCAATGCGTCTGTCATTTAGAATTGTTCTCTCATGCGGTATAAATGCTAGTTTCCCTTGATATTCTTGTGAAGATATTCTTGTGAATTGTCCTGATGTTTTCAAATTGAAATTAACGTACATGGGGCAGTGCACTGACAAAGATAGAAAACTAGTTGGTGGACAGGAAACAAAGAGTAGGAATAAACAAGTAATTTTCCAAGTAGCAGCCAGTGCTTAATGGGTTACTCAGGGATCAGTGATCAAACCCAGGTATTCACAATATATATTAACGATTTAGGGAACTAAATATACTACCTCCAAGTTTTCAGATGGATGGGTGGGTGAACTGCGAGGACAATGCAGAGATGCTTCAGTGTGATACAAACAAGTTAAGTGATTGGGCAAATGTATGGCAGATGAAGCAGAATGCTGATAGATGTGAGGTTATCCACTTTGGTAGCCAGAAGCCAGATCTGCATCGTGATAGTTTAAGAAAGGGGAAGTGCAACAAAACCTTGTACACCATTGAGAAGAAGTAAGCGTGCAGGTGCACGAGACAGTGAAGAGGGCAAATGGTATTTGTTCTTCATATCGGGAGGATTCGAGAATAGGAGCAAGCCTGGAATATTGTGTGCTGTTTGGTCTCCTTATTTGAGGAAGTATATTCTGGCTATGGAGGGACTGGAAACAAGGTTTATCAGACTGATTCCTGGGATGGCAGAACTGAGATATGTCAACAGACTGGATCTGTTAGGATTATATTCGCTGTAATTCAGAAGAATAAAGGGGGGATCTCTTTTAAACATATAAAATTCTAATAGGACTAGATAAGGTTAAATGCAGGAAGGACGTTCCCAATGACTGGGGAATCCAGAACCAGAGTTCACAGATTAATGATATTGTGGATGTCATTTAGGACTGAGATAAGGAGAAACTTCTTCACCCAGGGAGTAGTGAGCCTGTGGAATTCTCTGCCACAGAAAGTGCTGAGGCCAAAACATTGAATGTTTTCAAGAAGGAGATAGACATGGGATTTAATGTCTTAAAAGGATCAAAAGGTATGGGGTGAAGGTGGGATTAGTACTGAATTGGATCATCATCCATGAACATACTGAATGGTGGAGCAGGCTCAAAGGGCCGCGAAGTCTAGTCCTTCTCCTACTTTCTATGTTTTTATGAAAATATTCAACAAATTGTGTCTTTTTTCAGCAATCTGCAAATTCTTAATGATTGAATTTACCTACCTGTTATTGTAAAAAAAAATCTAACTTAGAATCTGTTTTAGCACCTTTCAAAATGTTTTAGCCCCTACCCATTTAAACTGATGGAAAGCCCTAGGCAGTGTTTCTATATCCCTGTTGGAAGTAGCATGACCTCTGCTTGCAGATGCCCAGGATACTGTGACCGAAAGCAACTACACCTCTCCATGGAGTGATATTGGTTACTATTCCAGCTCACTATTATGTTTTTATAAACTGGTTACCACCTTACAACACAAGATAAAAGCTTCTTAACCACAACATGTTGTGCAGTTCATTTCCAGGCATTTGAGTTATTTTATGCTTGATGTGATCCAAGTTACCTTCAACTTTGGAAACCTAACTTCCTGACTGGAAGATCTGGTGCAGAATGTGGGCCTTTGAGGGAGTTGTGAAGGTGAAGAGAAGGGTATTGAGGAGGAGATCTTTGACAGTGGGAATGGATATGCAGCAGGCATAAGTGTGGAAGGAGAAGCAATAGTTTTGTCACTTCCAGATGTTACCGTCTGTATATACAAAAAGAGAAGAGTTGAAAGAGAAAATAACAAAAAAAAGGACCAACTGTGGCAAATTACTTTCAAACTGAAACCAATGCACCATTTCTTACTTAATTGTCTACTGACTTGCATCTAACTTACAAATGTATTTCAGAAATGCTATTGTGGTAATCAACATAAAAACATGCAATATATAAATAGATAGATGTTTGAATACGTCCTAACATCAGGTATTAGCACACACCATTCATTATTTATAAACACACTGGCATGAATTTATCTCTATTCTTAAAGGTGAAGTCCCTTAGGTCAACAACTGCATGCTACTTTTGAGAAAAAATGAGCTAACTCCATGTTTAAGTTAAAATACACTTTAAAAGATTAAAACACAGTTTTTTTTCAGATATGAATTAAGTAATTGGCTAGATTTAGTAAATGAGAAGTAAATTATTTCAGAACGAGTTTCTTTCTCCGCGGTATTTGTACCTCATTTTCAATACTTGCTGCCTTCTGATCATCAGGCATAACTGGCTTCTTTCTATGTGCCTCTGGTGCGTTATAGGCCTCACTAGGATCTTCCTCTATAAAGAGTTCTGGAAGTTCCTTGTTTGGATGCCCATGGAAACATGTGTGTTTAATTTGATCACTCTTTGACTGGCTTCCATCAATGATTGACTGTAATTCTTCACAAAGTTCCTGCTCATCCCTGACCTGCAGCAATTTCTCTGGAGAGCTACTTTCAAATGGCTCTGTAATAACTAAAGAAACTTCCATAGTGTTGGGTGTTCTACCATTGAGGGAGGGAAGAATTTTGAATGTCTGAGGGGATTCCTGAGGTTTTTCTGCTTTCTGCTTTATGTGTGCATCATATCCATGGGGCATTGTGTGAAATGAAAAAATGGGTGAAGGTAAGACAGAATGGGACAATGGTTGACAAACTGGATGGTGAAGACTTTTCGGTGAACTGGGAAGATTCTTTGATGACGTGACTGGAATGAAATTACTCCATTTCTCATAGGAAGCAGTATTTGTTGAGGGTGTTGGGTCAGACTGATAGGACGTGACTGATAAAGTAGTAACTAAATCAGACAGCAGGCTGTTGGGAAAAGGAAGTGGTGTAGGTGCTGTAGTGTTGACTGGGGACAGTCCAACAGTCAGTGATATCCATTCATTGGTGGTTGCGTTGACTGCAGATTTATTTGGACAGGGTGAACGATGATGCCCGAGAACATGGGCTGTTGTATTGAGCCTTCGACAAGAAGCCAACTTAGAAAGGAAACAGGAAAAGTTTAGAAAACAAACTTATAAAGAACACAAAACAATGACAATGGAAAACAGCTTTCAATGACAGATTTCGAAGGTGCTGACAAGCGCTAACTCAAGCCACCTAACAGGATGTCTCTGCATTCATCAGTTTGTTCAGTTACCTGTGCCAGTTACTTACAAAAATCCCTGCCCATAAAAACTCGATTTTCACAACACCAGTAGCAAATTTAGAAAGGGTATATATTAAAAATTGTATACTAATAAGACAAAGCAACACTTCAACAGCACAATACATGCATTAACCACTGATCGAGCATTAGGCACAAATTGTGTTTACACTCAAAATACTAAACTTGCTTTGCTCGATCAGTGTTCTGTATGACAATACATTCAGCTGAAATTTTATGCATCTGATAGGAGAAGGAATTTTCTTAGTCTTAGACAATAAATTGGAAACTATTGCAAAAAAGAAAGCATCACCTCCTCTCGGCATCTTTCCTCAACTGAAAATCTATGATATATTACGAAAGATATGAAGCAAATATTTAAAATGTGTTGCACCACCACTGGTGTAGTTTTGTTTGTACATCACAATAATTATGCACGGCCCATGACATCCATGAAATTAGACAGTCTAAGTCCACAGGGCATAATCTCAGAATAAGTGGTTGCACATTTATGACAGAGATGAGGATGAATTTCTTCTGTCAAAGGATAACTAAATAACTGCACAGAGGCCGGTATCCTGTCACCAAGTCACCCTATATTTATAGGCACACAGTATATGGGCTTTGACCAGCCAGCTCAGAAGCTAGTCCCTAGACTGAGGAGACCTCCTCTTGTCCTATTTATATCTGCCAGCCAGGGCTCCTTCATTGGCCCAGGTTAACAACACCAATCAAGGATGTCATAGTCAATGAGATCCGCCTGGCCCTGGTTCCAATCACGACAGATAATGAGATAGTAGGAACTGCCGATGTTGGAGAATCTGAGATAACACGG
>NC_063334.1:103890541-103915541 GCF_021869965.1 Rhincodon typus
GTTATTAAATACTTGGTTGAAAACATCTTTTTCAACAGATGTAATCAGATTTTTCTGTACATGAAGCAATTTGAGAGACTTCAAGTCATCAAATACAACATCTGGAAGAAAGTTTAAGTTGTTCAAGCTTAAATCCAAATTATTCAGTTTATACAATCCTTGAAAAGCTTTCTCTGGGAGCTCATCTAACCCATTGGATTGCAAATCCAGAATCTGAAGCTCTTTTAAACCACTTAGATAAAGAACTGGACCTCCAGGATTAACACTCTTCCAGAGCCGTGCCAAGTTATTGTGTTGTAACTTTAAAACTTGAAGCTGCTGAAGCTCACGGAAAACATCCTTATCTAAATTGGCTAAATTATTGTTGCTGAGGTCAAGGACAGTGAGATTCTTAATGCAATCAAATGGCGAAGGTTCAAGACTCAATGAGACAATTGCTGATTTGCTAAGCATCAAGATTTTTAGAGAAGGGACATGTATAAAGGATTTTGAAGACAAAATCAATTTCGAGTTATACGACAGATATATCACCTCTATCTCAGTTAGACCTCGAAATTCCTCTCCTGTTAGGATCTGAGCGATGGAATTGAGACCTATATCCAGCTTCTTCAGTTTCTTTAACCAGGAAAAAGCTCCAGGCTGCAGTTTTGAAATTTTTGTTTTTGTGAGGTTCAAACTGACAAGGGGAGACTCTGCAAGTGACATGAAAGTTTCATTAGTGATAGTGTTTAGATCCACCACAGATGCCTTATACAGGCTAAGGAATTTCAGACTTCTCAAGCCTGAGAAAGTATGTGCTTTAATACGTGCAATATTATTGTATTCTAGATTGAGTTCCACTAGGTTTCCCAACTCCTGAAATGAGTAATCATCAATGACAGATTCTGCTTGGGTGAGGCCTTTCTTCAAGTTCAAATACCTCAAATTTTCCAATCCAGCAAATGTTTTTGGGATGACATGTTTAATGCTGTTGTTTTCAAGCTGAAGATACTCCAAGCTGTGCAGCCACTGAAATGAATTATTTTGCAGCATAGTTAACCTGTTGTTTGACAGATCAAGAACTGTCAAGTTTGTTTTGTTTAATTCAGCAAAAGTTGACCTCTCTATTTTCAGGTGGGTGTTCCTTAAAGAAAGCTCAGCAATGTCAGTGTGTGACAATGCTCCACAGAGTTGCTTAGCAAGTCTGGAAGAGAGAACAACATTGTCCAAAAGTAGACCGTGTAAACTTCCAATTTTGCGGAAACAACCAGGTTCAAACTGGAAAAAAGCAAAAGAGAAACACATTGTTCATTTCTACTCGCATGTTTTTGAGCCACACAAATGCAAATATTGGGGGGAGATGCTGGTTTAGTAATGGCTAATAATCCAGAGGCCTAGTGTGCTGATGGATCTACTCGGACCACTGCAGGGACGAGATGCTGGAGTGACAATGTCTAGTGGCTTTAGGGGGAATCCAGGCTACTATCCTGCGTTCATCAGTTCAGATTCCACCCCACAGCAACTTGTAGAGTTTAAATTTAATTAATAATACTGGATTGTAAAGCTAGTCTCAAAACAATTGAGGTTAATAAATGGAATATAAATTGTCCCTTACAAACAAATGTTGTGTGGGCCTTAGTAAACAATGGTCCTGTTTAAAAAAAAGCTCTTCATAAATTACCATCAATGCATTCTTTTTCAGAAAGAAGCAGCTCTCAGAGTATCCCTGTGTACAGAGATACACACAATTTACAACATAGGAACAGACCATTCAGCCCAATTTATCTGTGCTATCTGTCAGTCTATCCTTCCCACTTTGCTATTAACCTATTGTTTTTAAAGCTGCTGGACTGCACTTGATTTTGGGAGCTTCTTTTAAATGTATTCCTTCATGGGGTCTTTAAGGTTACTGGTTCAGGCAGGATTTATTGCCCATCTATTACAGCTTTTGAAAAGAGGTGATCAGCCATCTGGTTTCACTTCAGTTTTACCTCTTACTTGCCTCTGCTATTCATTGCTTTCTCTGCCTCTTGAACTACCTTGTCTTTCTTTTCTATCAAGATTTTCAGTCATTTCCTTTCATTACCTCCACCACCTCTTTGCTATGATACCAATGATTGGTTGTTCAGATGAGTGTAAGTCGTCCAAACATATTTACCCATCTGCTCACCTAGCCTTTTAACTTCTTTCCCTTCAGCTACCTATCTAGTTTATTCTTGAACACTTATATTTTCTGCTTCAACCACTAATTCTGCAATTGAGTTCCCCAGCCTCTCTGTATCAAGGAACCCCCTTTGCTTTCTATTCAACATCTCTCACATTTACTCTGGTATCTTGATCCCTCAATTACTAGAGACAACTCGCACGTATCTATTTTCAGAATGTTAAAGACTTCTGTCACACTGACTATTGAAAAGACCCAGTTTTTGCAAATCTTCATTTCTGTATTGCCTTCCACTAGGCAGCATTCTGCCGGCGCTGAAATATGGCAGTTTTAATTGGGCTTGCTTCACAGTTTATACATGACTTTGCCCTATTCTTCAAAGCAATCAGGTGTAAAACATGACCACAGACCGACTGCCAGCACAAAACACCAATACCTCAGCAATGCTGTTGGATGACAAATCCAGCTGGTACAGTGTGCTGGTGTTGAGGAAATCAAAATCATCATTCTTTAACTGTGTGATTTTGTTTGCAGACAGCACCAATCTTTGCAGCTTTTGCAACTGTGGTTCAGTTCCCAGTTTGGCAGAAGCCAATTTATTGTGAGACACATCCAGGACTGTCAACTCCTTTAAAAGAGAAACATATGATCACTCAGTTAGTGCAGGATCAATTTTAAATACTGCTCATTCCTATCTCAGTTCGATCAGCAGTCAAATTTGGTTCATGAGAACAGGATTGATTTTTCTGACCTTTACCTGCAGGGAATGGTCAGTTACCTGAGTGCAAAGCTCAGGAGAAAAATTGGAGTTATGAAACCCTTGGTCGTTTGAGCCTGGCCCAGAACTTCCCTGGTGGCTGGAGTCTAGACCACGTCTGGAGGGAATATTTGTACCCTCCCACCTCATTGTATCACGTCTAGCTAAATGCCCCCAACTATATTCCCAGGATATTTAGATAAAATCAGATATCTTAGACAACACATTCCTCTTTCCTCCCCATTTTTCTAACTGATCGTATCTGCCTACTTGTTTTGACATTTTTGGGCTGCTGGATGACACTCCACTTTGGCAAGCTTCTCCTGTTTTTGTTTCAGTTTTACGCCGCCTTGTCTCTGCTGCACATCCTCTTTGGTTCCTCTCATTTGTTTCAGGATTGCTGCAGCAGCACAGACTGACTTGTTTTCATCACAAATGCTGACCCATCTGCAAATAATTTTCTCTTTATTTAAGACATTCAGCATTCTTTTAACGTGCATTGTTGCTTTATATTTGCTACCAAATTAATAACAAAACCTAAGGGGATTGATTTTCCTGAATATAAAACAAGTCACATCTTTGGTTAATTATGTTAGGTCTGGAATGAATATGAAATTATATAGCTCCATCAAATGACTGCAATCAGAAACTGTGACACCTCAGTGCTGCAGTTCCTACTTTCTGCCAGTGGGTGGGAGTGTAACACATACCTAGAGTGTGGAATCACAGAATTGTGATGCTGCAGAACAGGCCATTCAGTTCACTGCGTTTGTACTAGCTCTCTGAGCATTTTGAGTATCAATCTCCTGCCTTTTCCCCATAACCCTGCACATTACTTTTATTTTAATAATCATCTAATGCTGTCTTGAACACTCCAATTGGACCTGCCTGCACCACATTTCCAAGCAGTGCACTCCAGACCTGATCCACTTGATGTGTGAAGTTGTTTTTCACGCCTCACATTTGCTTCTTTGCAAAGAGCTTTAAATCTTCTATTGACAATAGATTCTAATCTGACAGCCGAAGATCTGCGAGAGATCAAACTTACCTCTTCCACAGGAGGCCCTAAGTAATTTCTGTCAATGGGACAGTTCTGAGGGCAATGATGGAGCTTTGTATGGAATCAGGCACCTCCAGGACGAAGTGTGACACGGGGGGTGTATGCAACGTTTCTGCCTGCCACAAGTAGCTGTCTAATCAGAGGCTGGACAACCTTGCATGAGAACATGGCACAGAGAAGTCTGTGGCTGCTGCAAAAATAGCAATCATAAGACCATAAGAAATATGGCCCCTCGAGCCGGCTGTGCTATTCAATAGGATCATGGTTGATCCAAAACTCCTCACGTCCACTTTCCTGTCCTTTCTTCACAACCCTTGATTTCCCTACTTTCCCCTTGGGTGATGTGCATGTTTGAATCAGAAGGTGATTTTCAAAACAACAATTGATCAATTAAGTGCAGATTATTACAACAATTGTGGCATTATTGTCTATTCTGTTGTAAATGGGTTTAAAAGGTTTAATATTGAGAATTTCCAATAAACACCATCTGCTATGAAAATATCATATTGGTTTCTGAGCAGCGCTGCTTACGATCGCGAAAGAATGCGACCCAACATCTTGTTCTCAAGGTCTCTGTAAAAATACCAATGTACCCTGTTGCTAACATGTCATAAACAATACTGTGTTATAAACAAGAAACTCTTCTAGTTAGACCAGGAAGTGGCTTTCCTCATCAGTGCTAGACCAAGCACGTCCTGTAGTTTCCTACACTTATACAATAGGAGCAGTAACTTTTATCAAGAACAGCAGCTCATATTGCACAATGAGCAAACAAACACATATGACACGGCGAGCAGTCGTGTGGATTCAACATGGTGATCAATGGTGTGAGTTCTTCAGAATCCATTTGAAGTCACCTGTTCACACAACATAGTCAGGACAGGGATGAGCTGAAGATTTAAGAACCTTACAGAAGAAACCCTCATGCCAATTGTCACGCAAAAGAAAACTCCAATGAAAGGGCAAAAACATTTCAGATAAGAGTGAGAGATGCACTGCAACGGGGGAGTTATGACTCCCTGGAGAAGGAAATGTAGTAACTCCAAAGTGGATGGAGGTTGCATTGTGAGATGGTGGTATGTGGGAGGCACCCCAACTCAGATTTCTGTGGTGAGTAAACAAAGACCAGAAGTTCCATGAATAAAGCTTAAAATTCTTGTTGGGCCTGGGGAAGCTTTAAAATGGCCCAGCAATTTGGGCTGGAAAAGTGAGAAGTTAAAAAATTATTTACAGCTCAGACTGAGTATGGCCACCACAGAGAGCCAGGCGCCATGCCACACAGCTACAGAAACAGGTTATTAAAACTGAGAAGGCATAGGCTGCCAGGGTTGTGAAAGAGATCATGTCTGGGGATTTGGTGATGACTCATTGAATTGTCTCCATAATCCATGGCAAAGACACTGTCAGGAATCAGTTAAATAAGGAATTGAGATAGGGGTGCAATTTCTCTGGAGTTGAAGTTCTGTAATAGATAATACCGGGAAATAGGTTGAAACTTTGTAATGCTGTGTGTTTCAAGATCTTTAATTGCATTAAATGCATGCATAAATGATGGAGATAGTGGGAACTGCTGATGCTGGAGAATCTGAGATAACAAGGTGTAGAGCTGAATGAACACAGCAGGCCAAGCAGCATCAGAGGAGCAGGAAAGCTGACTTTTCGGGTCTGGACCCTTCTTCAGAAAATGGTTGGGAATGGGTGGGAATACAGCACTATTTGTTAGATTTGGAGCACAGCTCCATCATAGTTCCCTGGTGGTCAATGATGCCTCGCAGCTCACCACACACTTGGGGTCCTGAGCAACCCCGTTTTGAAACGTTCAGCCCTACCTAACAATTGTGGTTACTTCTGAAGTCAGTTCAACGTTTGAAAAATGTTTTGGGGTATTGATGAGAAATGTGATGAGGTGCTATAAGTCCTTCTTTCTTCCTGAATGAAGACAGCAGCAACCAGCAAATACATGAATTATCAAAATGTATAAATGTATTGTAGAGGTGCAGGAGCGATTTACAAGAATGGCTCCAGGGATGAGAAACTTCAGTTATGAGGATAGATTGAAGAAGTTGGGACTGTTCTCCTTGGAGACTTGAAGGCTGAGAGGAGATTTGATAGAGATTTTCAAAATTGTGAGTGGGCTAGATAGATTAAATAGGGAAGAAACTGTTCCTACTCAAAAGAAAATATGATGAGAGGGCATAGATTTAAAGGGATGTGAAAACGCAGCAAGGGTGATCTGAAAAAGAACATTTTCACACAGTGCGTAATTAGGGTCTGGAAAGCACTGCCTGGAAATGTGAAGGAGGCAGATTCTATTGAGGCATTCAAGAGGGTATTGGATGATTAATTGGATAGAAATGATGCATAGGCATACAGAGAAAAAATGGGGGATTGGCACTAGGTAACAGAACCAGTGCAGGCATGATGGACTGAATGGCTTCCTTTGCGTCTTAGCAGGGAACTGAAGAAGACACAAAACTGCTCTTACTCAACAACGACCTCATTTCAGAGCCTGCATGTGTGTATGCTGCGCACTTAGCCAGTTGCATTTGCTTTGTAGAGGGTGATCCAATCCTTCGCCAAATGGCCAAAGCTAAGATGCTCCATTAAAATAAATAGGCCTGGGTTTGATGGGCTTACCTATAATGTAGCTGTGTAATACAGAAAAGGACAGCCATAATGTGCCTTATACACCATGTTCTATGTCATTTATAATGTTAAAGGTAAAAGGCAAGAGAGACTGAATTAC
Organism: Rhincodon typus; assembly: GCF_021869965.1. NCBI lineage: Eukaryota > Metazoa > Chordata > Chondrichthyes > Orectolobiformes > Rhincodontidae > Rhincodon > Rhincodon typus. The sequence goes on from NC_063334.1 coordinate 103,897,248, forward strand.
AAAAGGCTTCATGGCGGCAATGACAAAGGGAGTGGCAGAGGCACACGGAAAGAAACAAAACATTAAGGGGGTGTGAATGTCAGGATCTTGATCTAGAGAAGAAGCAAAACCTGACTTTCTCTTGGCAAATAAGGCAGGACAAGTGACTGAGGTGTCAGTGGGGGAGCACTTTGGGGCCAGCGATCATAATTCTATTGTTTTTAAAATAGTTATGGAAAAGGAATAGACCTGATCTAAAAGTTACAGTTCCAAGTTGGAGTAAGGCCAATTTTGATGGTACTAGGCAAGAACTTTCAAAAGTTGATTGGGAGAGGCTGTTTGCAGGTAAAGGGACGGCTGGAAAGTCTTCAAAAATGAGATAACAAGAGTCCAGAGACAGTATGTTCCTGTTAGGGTGAAGGGCAAGGCTGGTAGGTGTTGGGAATGCTGGATGACTAGAGATATTGAGGTTCTGGTCAAGAAAAAGAAGGAGGCATATGTCAGGTAGAGACAGCAGAGATGGAGCGAATCCCAAGAGGAGTAGAATTCAGGACAGCAAAAATGGGACATGAGATAGCTTTGGCAAATAGGGTTAAGGGGAATCCAAAGAGATTCTACAAATACAATAAGGACAAAAGAGTAACTAGGGAGAGAATAGGGCCCCTTAAAGATCAGCAAGGCTGTCAATGTGTGGAACCACAGAAGACGGGTGAGATACTAAATGAGTATTTTGCGTCAGTATTTACTGTGGAGAAGGATATGGAAGGTAGAAAGCTTGAAGAAATAAATAGCGACATCTTGAAAAGTGTCCATATTACAGAGGAGAAGTAACTGGATATCTTAAAATGCATAAAAGTGCATAAATCCCTAGGACCTGATAAGGTGTACCCTCGAACTCTGTGGGAAGCTAGGGAAGCAATTGCTAGGCCCTTTGCTGAGATACTTGTATCATCGATAGCCACGGGTGAGGTGCCGGAAGACTGGAGGAAAGGCTATAAGGAAAACCCAGGGAACTATAGACCAGTGAGGGGATTCTGAGGGACAGGATTTACATGAATTTGGAAGGGCAAAGACTGATTACGGATAGTCAACAGAGATTTGGATGTGGGAAATCGTGTCTCACTAACTGGATTGAGTTTTTTGAAGAAGTGACAAAGAAAATTGATGAAGGCAGAGCAGTGTACATTGTCTATATGGACTTCAGCAAGGCATTTGACAAGATTCCATATGGTAGACTGCTTGGCAAGATTAGATCACATGGAATTCAGGGAGAGCTAGCAATTTGGATACAAAATTGGCTTGAATTTAGGGGACAGAGACTGGTGGTGGAAGGTTATTTTTGGACTGAAGGCTTGTGACGTACAATGTGCCATAAGGATTGATGTTGGGTCCACCACTTTTTGTCATTTATATAAATGATTTGGATGTGAAGATAGGAGGTATGATTAGTAAGTTTGCAGATGACACCAAAATTGGTTGTGTAGTGCACAGTAAAGAAGGTTATCTCAGAGTACAATGGGACCTTGATGAAATGGGCCAATGGGCTGAGGAGTGGCAGATGGAGTTTAATTCAGATAAACGTGAGATGTTTTGGTAAGGCAAATCAGGACAGACTTATGCACTTAACGGTAAGGTCCTGGGGAGCATTGTCGAACAAAGAGACCTTGAGGTGCAAGTTCATAGTTCCTTTAAAGTGGAGTCACACGTAGACAGGGTAGTGAAAAAGGCGTTTGGTACACAACTTTATTGATCAGTGCATTGACTATAGGAGTTGGGAGGTCACGTTGTGGCTGTACAGGACATTGGTTCAGCTATTTTTGGAACACTGTGCTCAATTCTGGTCTCCCTGCTATGGGAAAGATGCTGTTAAACTTGAAAGGGTTCAGAAATGGTTTAAAAGAATGTTGCCAGGGTTAGAAGGTTTGAGCCATAGGGAGAGGCTGAATAGCTGGGGCTGTTTTCCCTGGAGCATCGGAAACTGAAGGGTGACCTTATAGAGGTTTATAAAATCATGAGGGGCATGGATAGGGTGAATAGCCAAAGTCTTTTTCCCAGGGTAGGGGAGTCCAAAACTAGAGGGCATAGGTTGTAGGTGAGAGGGAAAAGTTTTAAAAGACCATAAGACCATAAGACATAGGAGCAGAAATTAGGCCATTCGGTCCACCGAGTCTGCTCCGCCATTCAATCATGGCTGATAAGTTCCTCAACCCCATTCTCCTGCTTTCTCCCCATAACCCTTGATCCCCTTGATAATCAAGAACCTATCTATCTCAGTCTTAAAAAGGGACAACCTTTTCAAGCAGAGGGTGGTGCGTGTATGGAATGAGCTGCCAGGAGAAGTGATGGAGGCTTGTACAATTACAACATCTAAAATACATCTGGATGGGTACATGAATAGGAAGGATTTAAAGGGATATAGGCCAAATGCTAGCAAATGGAACTAGATTAATTTAGGATATCTGGTCGGCATGGATGAGTTGAACTTAAAGGTCTGTTTCCATGCTGTACAACTTTATAAGTCTACTGTTGGAAAATAAAGAGAAGGTAATCAGGCAGAGATAAGGTGAAAAAAAGTGAACCAGCAAAGAAAATCAAAATGGAGTTGGAGATTATGATGAGGCTGCATTACTGAAGTTGGTATGCTACGTTCTATGAGTCATTATTACTAAACACACAAGGAAATGTGCTGAATCAATTCAACACAAACGAATTTCATAGTTTTCCTTAACCACACCCTTAACTGACGCCTAGTTATTCATTCTTTAACTGCTGTGCAAACACTATTACTTGTGTGTTGTATCCACAAGGTTTCGATAGTTTCATAACCCATGATGCATTATAGAATTCATCCCAAATAGTTAAGGTCTAAATTTTCAACACAAAAGCTTATCGTTCAGCAGTGTGCTTCCACTGGAGGTGTATGTAGAAGATTAGCACATCCAACTGCGAGTCATTGTTGACAGTAACACTGCAGTGGAGGCAGAGTTTTCTGATGCTGCTGGACTGCAAGGTTAAAATATTCATGATACCCTCTACAACTTAGTGAAACTATCAAGTAACTTTGGATGTGCAAGGTGGACAGATGCGTTAATGACGAGCAATTATAAGAAAGTGGTTTTGTGAGAGGTGCTGCAAAATAAATACGATATTAATAAAATACAATACAATACAGCACATAAACAGGCCCTTCGGCCCAATAAGCCTGCACCAATTCCTAATCCTTATTTAGACCTGCTACTAATCGCCCATGCATGGTTTCTATCCTTCTGTTGGCCTTACGTGTGTGCGGCTGTCAAGATACACCTCAAATGTTGCTAACATGCCTGCTTTCACCATCTCCACTGGCAGTATGTTCCAGGCACCCACCACCCTCTGTGTGAAAAATTTTCCTTGCACTTCTGCCCTAAACTTTCCCCCTCTCAAACTGAATCTGTGCCCTCTTGTAGTCGACCTTTCCACCCTGGGAAAAAGCCACTGACTACCAAGTTGGTGAGACTTGACCTTCCCTACACATACCATCACTAACAAGTCTATTTTCTTCCAAATGTGAATAAATCCTGTATCAGTATTTTCTCCAACAGCTTCCCCACCACTGACATCAGGCTCACCAGCAAGTAATTACTTGGAACATCTCTGTTTTCCTTCTTAAACAAAGGAACAACATTGGACATTCTCCAGTCCTCTGGAACCTCACCTGAGGCCAAAGAGGATGTAACAATATCTATTAGGGCCCCAGCTATTTCCTTTCTTGACTCCCACAGTATCCTGGGATAGATCCTGTCTGGCCCTGGGGACTTGTCTACCTTAATGTATTTCAATGTCACCCAACACTTCCTCCTTCATTATGTTGATCTGCCCAAGAGTATTCACATACTTTTTCCTAACCTCAACATCTGTCATGTCTGTCTCTTTGGTGAATACGGATGTAAAGTACTCAGTAAGGATGTCACATATTTCCTCTGGCTCCAAATATAACCTTCCTCCTTTATCCTTGAGTGAGCCTACTCTTTCCCTAGCTACGATCTTGCTCCTAATACATGTATAAAATGCCTTGGAATTCTTCTTAACCCTGCTGGTCAAGACATTTCATAGCCTCTTTTAGTCCTCCCAACTCCCTGTTTGAGTTCCTTCCTACTTTCTCTATATTCTTCAAGAGTATTATTACATTCTTTTTAAAGCCAGCTGTCGACGTACTAACTCTCACCTGAAGATTTGTGAAAGGGTCGCCTGTGATCTCCTTGATTCTATTGAACTGTATGTACAGCTCAGTCAGGTTGCTACAGTACGAGAAGTAATGTACAGACAACTGAGACAACTGATTGTGTTCAAGCCCCAGCGTTTGTAGGAATGGAAGAACTTTGCAAAGGTTTTCTTCGATTTTAGTAATGACATTATAGCCAGAATCCAAAGCTTGAAGCTGACTGTACCGAGACAGTGCAGAAGCTGGCAAGTGCTTCAGTTGGTTATGGGAGAGATTTAGCACTGTGATGTTGACTGGAAGGTCAGAAGGGACGCTTGAGAGCTTTAAGTGACGACAATCCACAACCAGATCCTGTATTTTACACTGAGTTCCAGAGGCTCGAGCACCATAATACCATATGGCAAATGCAAAATACAAGGTGATAGCCTGGAAATACATTTTCATTCTTCAAATGGGAAATCTTCAAGCTTTTGTTCTACACAAAAAAAGGAACACATGTTAACATTGCAGTCTCTTAGTTCAAATTGTGTTTAAATTGTGCCCATGGCATGTAATCAAAATTGATTGCTATTGTAAAAGGTTTTTTGAATGAAAGCATCACAGAGCAAAGTAAAACTTCATAAATAATGACACAACACATTTAAAATAATGGATTCAAATGAGAAAATGTACGGCCTCCTTTAACCTGACTTCCACTGGATATCATATCTCAGTCTCTCCTTTGTCACCAGTCCCTGCACTTACTGCCCTGTTGTACCGGTTCCCACTGCCACACTGGTTTAAGAACATAAGAACTAGGGGCAGGAGTAGGCCGTCTGGCCCTTCGAGCCTGCTCCGCCATTCAATAAGATCATGGCTGATCTTTTCGTGGACTCAGATCCACTTACCCACGTTCTCACCGTATCCCTTAATTCCTTTATTGTTCAAAAAAAATCTACCTTATCCTTAAAAATGTTTACTGAAGTAGCGTCAACTACTTCACTGGGCAAGGAATTCCATAGATTAACAACCCTCTGGGTGAAGAAGTTCCCTCTCAATTCGGTCCTAAATCTGCTCCCTCTAATCTTGAGGCTATGCCCTCTTGTCCTAGCTTCACCTGCCAGTGGAAACATCCTCTCTACTTCTATCTTATCTATTCCCTTCATAATTTTATATGTTTCTATAAGATCCCCCCTCAATCTTCTGAATTCCAATGAATATAATCCCAATCTACTCAGTCTCTCCTCATAAACCAACCCCCTCAACTCCGGAATCAACCCAGTGAACCTCCTTTGCACCCCCTCCAGTGCCAGTACATCCTTTTTCAAGTAAGGAGACCAAAACTGCACACAGTACTCCAGGAGTGGCCTCACCAGCACCTTGTACAGCTGCAACATAACCTCTCTGCTTTTAATTTCAATCCCTTTAGCAATGAAGGACAAAATTCCATTTGCCTTCCTAATTACTTGTTGTACCTGCAGACCTACCTTCTGTGATTCATGCACAAGGACACCCAGGTCCCTCTGCATAGCAGCATGCTGCAACTTTTTACCATTCAAGTAATAATCCTTTTTACTATTACTCCTACCAAACTGTATGACTTCACATTTATTTACATTGTATTCCATCTGCCAGACCTTTGCCCACTCACTCAATAAACCTTCCCGAAGAGCTCTAGCAAACCTCCCACCCAGGATATTGGTGCCCCTCCAGTTCAGGTGCAACCCGTCCTTCTTGAACAGAATATATCTAAAGCCCTTCCTCCTATCCCAGCTTAGTAGGCACATGTTCAACTGTACTCTCTCTCTTAGCCGCACTAGCCCGTGGCACGGGTAGTAATCCTGAGATTATTTACCCTGGTAGTCCTGTGTTTTAACTCCGTACATAACTCCGTGAATTGCCCTTGCAGGACCTCTTCCTTCTTCCTTCCTATGTCATTTGTGCCAATATGGACAATGACTTCTGTCTGTTTTCCCTCCTGTTTCAGGATGTCCTGTACCCACTCTGAGACATCCAGGACCCTGGCACCAGGGAGGCAACACACTATCTTAGAGTCTTGTTCACGGCCACAGAAATGCCAGTCTGTGCCCCTGACTATCGAGCCACCTACTGCTATTGCTCACCTGGACTTTGCCCCACCCTGCTCTACAGCAGAACCAATTGTGGTGCCACAAGCCTAGGTGCTGCTTGTACTATCTCCTGAGAGGCTACCCCTCCCCCTCCAAAGGTATCCAAAATGGTATACCTGTTTGAGAGGGGAACAGCCGCAGGAGACTCCCGCACTACCTGCCTGCATCTCCTGGCAGTCACCCATTTGGACCTGTGGTGTAACCAGCTCCCTAAAGCTAGTGTCTATCACTCTCTCTGCCCCCTGTATGCACTGCAGTGTGTGCAGCTGTTTCTCCAACTGAACCATGTGGTCTGTGAGGAGCTACAGCTGGTCACACTTCCTGCAAATGTAGTTGTCAGGGACACCAGACTGTCCCTGATTCCCACATCTGGCAGGAGGAGCAAACTACAGCCATCTCCAAAAAAATCTTACCTTGCCTGTCCTCCTCACAGTGCTAGTAGGAACTGCAGATGCTGGAGAATCTGAGATAACAAGGTGTAGAGCTGGATGAACACTCTGAAGAAGGGTCTAGGCCCGAAACATCAGCCTTCCTGCTCCTCTGATGCTGCTTGGCCAGCTGTGTTCATCCAGCTCTACACCTTGTTATCTCCTCACAGTGCCTTTTTTTTGGTTAGAGAAGGTGGGGCGGTGGGGGAGGAATACTGCATTAAAGTAGTATTTAGGGTTTAACCACTCCTTGACACCAATTCCTCTGTGATATTCAGACCAGTCGTGGTGACAGCTGCACCGTCTCCCAGAATTCCTCTCAGTGACGTCTCTGCCGCCCTCTGATTCGATGACTGTGTGTATTATTTAGTTGGTGGCCACTCACTCTAGGCATGTATCTGATCATTAATGTACGGTGAATAGGAGTAGTCCCAGAACAGAACCCGCCTCCAACAACTCTAAAGTGACCTTAATTCCCTCTCTCAGATGGAATCCTATCCTGGTCTAGGAGCAGGAAGAAGCTGGTTAGGGAGCTTAACTGAGACCAAAAATTAAAAGCCTGACAACAAGATGAACTGTTGCGTGTTAGTTCTCAGAATATGAAAGGTGGGTTGAAATTCCCAATGTCAAGCATCAGGAAGCATTTTTGCATGTACTTGCATCTCATGGATGCTCATTAGAAGCCTAGTGCACCAGAATTAAGTTCCTCTTCCCAAGTAAGTTTTCCTCAAAAAAGGAATGCACGCTTCAGGTTCGTGTCTGCTTAACAAAGGCTACAGCAGGCAAAGTAATCAATCGGCTTTTTGAACTTTGGAATGAGTAACCACTGCTCTATCTCCTTTTGGGAGTATTTGTCTATGTCAGGTGATGATCAAGCCCATGTGGTGATAGTCTAAGTTGCAAAGGGCACAGAGGCTCACCATGTGAGAGAGGCTGGAGTATAATGGGCATGGATCAAGGAGATTGGTAAAGGGTAGAAGGGAAGAAAGCTGACCAGGGAAGAGTAGAAGGCTGACTATGAAGGAAGGGGCCAGGATTAATTTTTAAATTTATTCACTCATGGGTATTGCTGACTGGGCCAGCATTTGTTGCCCATCCCTAGTTACCCTAGAGAAGGTTACTAGTGGTGTACCTCAAGGATCTGTTTTGGGGCCACTGCTGTTTGTCATTTTTATAAATGACCTGGATGAGGGCGTAGAAGGATGGGTTAGTAAATTTGCGGATGACACCAAAGCCGGTGGAGTTGTGGATAGTGCGGAAGGATGTTGCAGGTTACAGAGGGACATAGATAAGCTGCAGAGCTGGGCTGAGAGGTGGCAAATGGAGTTTAATGCGGAAAAGTGTGAGGTGATTCACTTTGGAAGGAGTAACAGGAATACAGAGTACTGGGCTAATGGTAAGATTCTTGGTAGTGTGGATGAGCAGAAAGATCTCGGTGTCCATGTGCATAGATCACTGAAAGTTGCCACCCAGGTTGATAGCGTTGTTAAGAAGGCGTACAGTATGTTAGGTTTTATTGGTAGAGGGATTGAGTTTCGGAACCATGAGGTCATGTTGCAGCTGTACAAAACTCTGGTGCGGCCGCACTTGGAGTATTGCGTACAGTTCTGGTCACCGCATTATAGGAAGGATGTGGAAGCATTGGAAAGGGTGCAGAGGAGATTTACCAGGATGTTGCCTGGTATGGAGGGAAGGTCTTATGAGGAAAGGCTGAGGGTTTTGAGGCTGTTTTCGTTAGAGAGAAGAAGGTTAAGAGGTGACTTGATAGAGACATACAAGATGATCAGAGGATTAGATAGGGTGGACAGTGGGAGCCTTTTTCCTCGGATGGTGATGGCTAGCACGAGGGGACATAGCTTTAAATTGAGGGGTGATAGATATAGGACAGATGTCAGAGGTAGGTTCTTTACTCAGAGAGTAGTAAGGGCGTGGAATGCCCTGCCTGCAAAAATAGTAGACTCGCCCACTTTAAGGGCATTTAAATGGTCATTGGATAAACATATGGATGATAATGGAATAGTTTAGGTTAGATGGGCTTCAGATAGGTTTCACAGGTCGGCGCAACATCGAGGGCCGAAGGGCCTGTACTGCGCTGTAATGTTCTATGTTCTATGTTCTAAGGTGGTGGTGAGCTGCCTTCTTGAACAATTGCAGTTCATGTGCTGTAGCTAAACCCATGATGCCTTTAGGGAGGAAGCTGCAGGACTTTGACCCAATGACAGTGAAAGAAAAGTCATGTATTTCCAATCCAGGACGATGAGTAGTTTGGAGGGGAACTTGCGGGTGATGGTGTTCCCTTGTATCTGCTGCTCTTGTCCTTGTTGGTGGAAGTGGTTGTGGGTTTGGAAGGTGCCATCTAAGGATCATTGGTGAATTTTGCAGTGCACCTTGTTCATCGTACACACTGATGCGACTGAGTGTTGGTGGTGGAAGGAGTAGATGTTAATTAATTTGGAGCCAATCAAGCAAGGTGCTTTGACCTGGATGGTGTCAAGATTCTTCAGTGTTGTTGGAGCTGCACCCATCCAGGCAAGTGGATCACATTCCTGACTTGTGCCTTGTGGATGGTGAATAGGCTTTAGAGAGTCAGGAGGTGAGTCTATCGCAGCAGTATTCCTAGCCCTTGACATGCTCTCGAAGTCTTGTATTTATAAGGTGTGTGCAGTTGAGTTTCTGGTCAATAGTAACCCCAAGGATGTTAATAGTGGGGGATTTAGTGGTGACAACACCACTGAATGTCAGATGGGCAGTGATTAGATTGTCTTTTATTGGAAATGATCATTGCCTGGCATTTGTGTGGGACAAATGTTACTTTAGCTGCAAAAGCCTGAGTGATGCTGCTGGCTTGCAGTGAATGAAGGCCATGCCTTAAAGATGACATTTAAGTGTACCATCAGGATTTTCAATCACATAAGCAAAGGTGTTGACCTCCTGCTGGCTCCCATGGCATGAATCACTGAGCTACTCATCCATGCATTCATAATGAGCTAGAAATACATAATCAAATGCCCAATGACAAATTGAGCCTGCACAACAGGTGATTCTGCCCTCTGATTCCTCCCTTCCAACCTGCTTTAACTCCAATCTCCTACCCTTTCCCTATTTTCATGCCAACTAATCTGTTCTGGTAATTTCCTGTTGTTAAATGTTTTCTGGTGGTCCATAATTGTCACATTTACACTGTCCCTGTCTACCACACCTACCTCCTCAGTAAAGTACTCAGTCATGTTTGTTTCACGATCTTCCTTTCCAAAATCTGTTCAAATTGGCATGTGTTTGGGTTGACATTTATCCTCAAACACCCTAAGACCGATCACCCAGGCTATCATATCATTGCTGTTTGCAGGACCTTTCTGTGTGCAAATTAACTCCACTATGTTAATGGTGATATATAAAGACAATATGCTGTTGCACAGCTGCCTACAAAACAACACTGGCCATACTTCAAAAGTAATTGAATGCTGGTGGTGTTTTGGGACATTCTGAAAACACAAAAGGCACTGTAAAAAATGCCAGGTCTTTCTTTTAAACTCAGATTTGCTGAAAAGACATTTGTGGCAATATGAAATTAAAGCAATTTTCTTTGGCATTACTGTTGTAAATATTTTGTAATGCTTTGTATCTCAACTGGACATGTGTATATACAAACATCATATCCTCCACAAAGAACCATGTTGGCTTTGACAGCTCTGCAAAGTTGGAATGTGAGTCAACTCCATGCAAATGACAGAATAAGTTAAAATACAATTGTACAGGAAAATAGTGCTCATGAGTGTGGAAACAATTAATGAGAATGCTTCCAGAGATGAGGAACTCCAGTCACGAAGATAGATTGGAGAAGTTAGTCAGTGAGTCATAAGAGATTTATGGCACAGAAAAAGGCCCTTTGGCCCATCGAATCTGCTCCTGTTAAAAACAAGAACCTGATATCCTAATCTCATTTTCCAGCTGGGGGAAGGTTGAGAGGAGATCTGAAAAAAAGTATTCAAAATCACATGGGGTCTGTACAGAGCAGACAGGGAGAAGCTGGTACCACTTACAAAAGGATCGAGAATGAGAGGGCATAGATTTAAAATAATTGGTAAAGCATAATGAAGGAAGGCTGCTAAGAGATAGCACAAGGTCAAGACCCAAATGCACTGCTGGAGTGGGCAGCGGAGACAAATTCAATGGAGATATCCTAGAGAGAACTGCACTGTCACCTTAAAAGGAAGAATATGCAGGGTTAGGGGATAAAGGTAACAGAATGGCACTAAGTGGATTGCTGACCGGGTAAGGGAATCATGGGTTACATGAACATAAGAAATAGGAGGAGCAGTGGGCCATCTGGCCCCTTGAGCCTGCTCCATTCAGACCAGGGTTGATCTTTTCATGGATTCAGCTCCACTTACATGCCTCCTCACCGCAGCCCATGATTACTGTTCAAAAATCTATCTATCTTTGCCTTAAAAAAATTGAATGAGGTAGCCTCAGCTGCTTCACCAGATAGGGAATTCCACAGATTCACAACCTTTTGGGTGAAGAAGTTCCTTCTCAATTCAGTCCTAAATCTGCTTCCCCTAAATCTGAGGGTATGCCCCCTTGTTTTAGTTCCACCCACCAGTGGAAACAACCTCCCTGCTTCTATCTCATCTATTCCCTTCATAATTTTATATATTTCTATCAGATTCCTCCCTCCTTCTTCTAAATTCCAAAGAGTATGTTCTGGAGAAAAGGCAGAAAAGTGGAGTCAAGGATCATCAGAATAGCACTGATCTCACTGAAGGGCCAAACAGATGGACCTTTGTGCGCTGCTGCAATTTGAGCTACAATTCTGTCAACACAAATATACACATATCTAAAGTAATACAGGCGCATACTTCAAAGTCTAAGCTTATGCCAAAAAGGAAAGGGTCGTCTCGGTTGAAGCGATGCATTGGACCTGCCACGAAAGCACCGGGAGTAAGAGCTGACCTTGAGTTCTTACTCACCGCAGCAGCTTCATCTCAGTTTCCAGCTCACCTTGCCACCAGGTCAGCCGCAAATAAACCCGCATTTTCTGGTCAAACTGCCCCGTGTCCGGACATACTGCAACAGCGTAAGTGCCTGCGGATCAAGTTGGACATGAGTTGCAGACGTTGAGAGCAAATTGGCTCACACCTCGTTCTGCATTCTGAGCCTCAGTCACAGTACAATCGCCGTTTGTGGTGGCATCTTATTTAAGGCGCTTAGATCCTGGGTCACGCTTCCCTTCTGCCACTTTCACTTTCGAAGAGGCGGGCATTGTGGGATGTGGAGGAATTGTTAGGCTGTTGGAGAATCTCCTGCATTGGCAGCTCCATCAGCCAATTGCTGGGAGAATTATGAAGCTTCAGGAGGCAGTAGGGACACTCCCAAAGCGTCTCTCCTCCAGGACTGCGAAACAACGATCCTTTGTGTTCTGAAACAGGGTCACTGGTTCCCAAACGTTAACTCTGCTTTCTGTCCACAGATGCTGCCAGACCTGCTGAGTTTCTCCAGCAGTTTCTGTTTTTAATAGGGAGTGAGGAATAAGAGATTACAGATTGGAGCTGAGGCATGTTCAAGGGGGCAGTTACAAATGCCACATTTGTTTGGATGTCCAAACCCACACCTCTAATTATTAAAATCACTAGGTTAATCTTGATATCAGATTTGTGTCACTGGAACAGAAGAGAGGTGAAGAGATCTGAATGCTTGTAATTGGGACCGTGTTTGGTAAGATAAAGACAGTTAGCAATTCTTAGTAACTCAGTAACCCAAGGGTGTGAATTAAGGCTACTGTCCAAGGGGGAGTTTCAGAGATTTTTTTTAAGCAGAAAGACTTGTAAAAAAAATCTTTCATGGCGTGTAAGCATCACAAGCAAAGCCAACAACTGTTACCCACTCTCATTGCTCTTGGGAAGGTGGTACTTAGCCACCCAATGATATGGAATCCTGTATTAGAAATAATGAAAGCAGCAGAATATGCAAAAAAAATTCCTTAGTAGTTAAGAACTTGAATAGTTTTGATAGGACATTTTTGTGAAACTTTTCATCTTGCATGCATCAGGACAAGTACAAGAATGCCAAATTTCAAATGACCGCCATAATTTATACCACTGGAGAAAAGTGTGCTGATTAGTTGCCTTCATTCTGGTTTGCATAGGAGTTGCTCTGGAGAAAGCATGGTTCCTAAGCTTCCAGGTAATTCAAAAACTACTCGTGCTGTCAGGGTGCTATACTGTTGGAGGTGCCTTCATTCAAATAAGACATGAAACTGAGGGTTTGTGTACCCTCTAAAATCCATGTAAGAGATCCCGCTGCATAATTTTGATGAGTGCGGGTGTTTACCCCATGCATGGGTCAAGATTTACCACCCAACTAACACCAGTCAAACAGATTATCAGTTCATTTGTCAAGTTTCTGCTTGTGGAAGTTTGCTGGAACCAAATAGATTGTTAGGTTTCACACATTAAAAGAGTACTTCATTGGCTGCAAAATCCTTTGGGGCATCCTCAACTCTTGTAATGAACTGTACTCGTGCCTTTGCATTCTGTCTTTTCTTTGCCGGAAAAAGTTTGCAAGATTCTGAGAATGCAGATGTTTAATCACAGATGAAACATAAATTCCTGTGGTCTTGAATCAACAATAGCATTCTGTGCTAAAAGTAAAATATCCCACACTGTATTAAAAGAATTCTGAAAATTTAATTATCACCTGGCAGAAACAAAGTCACAGATTTGGTGAATCATAAAGATTTACTGCAAAATACTAGATATTCAACCTACCCTTCCTGTAAAATGACTATTCACTTAATCCCATTCCCCTATAATAATGTGACTGAGTGCCTGATATGGCTCAGTTTGCAGCATGCTCACTTCTGAGTCACAGGTTCTTTGGGTTTAGGTTAGGCCCCACTTCAGAATTTGAGCAGAAAAATCAAAGGTAACACTTCTGTGCAATAATGATGTGGGAGCTGTCTCTTGGCTGCAATTTTTAAACTGAGACATTTCTGCCTGTTTCAGTGAATATAAAAGATTCCATGGCACTATATCAAAAAAAAATCAGTTCCCGATGCCCTGGCCAATATTTATCCCTCAAACAGCACCAAGGAAAACAGATGATCTTATTATTACGTTTGTGGGAGCTTGTTGTTATGTGCAACCTAACTGCTGCATTTCCTCCATTTAACGGTGATCGCACATCAAAAGTACTTTATTGAATGGAGAGCATTTTGGAAATGTCTGGGGTTCGTGAAAAGTGCTGCATTAGACTATGTTCTTTTTCTTTGTTCTTCAAATTTGTTATAAACATTTTTGAATATTGTCAAACAATGCTGAGTGCACTGTTAGATACACCAGCAATCAGTATATGACAATCAGTTGACATCGTAAAGTGGTTCATTTGCACTTAACGATAAGAGACAGACACAGGGACGCCCTTCTTTGCAGACAAAAGAAATAATTTAAAAGTCTTCAAAGATAGTAGGAACTGCCGATGCTGGAGAATCTGAGATAACACGACGTAGAGCTGGATGAACACAGCAGGCCAAACAGCATCAGAGGAGCAGGAAAGCTGACGTTTTGGGTCTGGACCCTTCTTCAGAAATGGGGAGGGGAAGGGGATTCTGAAATAAATAGAGAGAGAGGGGGAGGCGGATGGAAGATGGATAAAGGAGCAGATAGGTGGAGAGGAGACGGACAGGTCAAGGAGGCGGGGATGAGGCTGGTAGGTAGGAGGTGGGGGTGGGTGTTGAGGTGGGAGGAGGGGATAGGTGGGAGAAAGGACGGACAGGTTAGGGAGGCAGGGACAAGCTGGGCTGGTTTTGGGATGCGGTTGGGGGTGGGGAAATTTTGAAGCTTGTGAAGTCCACATTGATACCATTGGGCTGCAGGGTTCCCAAGCGAAATATGAGGTGCTGTTCCTGCAACCTTCGGGTGGCATTGTTGTGGCACTGGAGGAGGCTCAGGATGGACATGTCATCCAAGGAGTGGGAGAGGGAGTTGAAGTGGTTCGTGACTGGGAGGTGCAGTCGTTTGTCGCGAACCGAGTGTAGGTGTTCCACAAAGCGGTCCCCAAGCCTCCGCTTGGTTTCCCTGATATAGAGGAGGCCACATTGGGAACAGTGGATACAGTATAGCACATTAGCAGATGTGCAGGTGAACATCTGTTTAATGTGGAAGGTTTTCTTGGAGCCTGGGATGGGGCTGAGGGGGGAGGTGTAGGGGCAGGTGTAGCACCTTCCACATCAATTCAAAATAAACAAAAGAATAGCCAACATTGAGCTGAATAGCCTGTTTCTGTGCTACCAACTATGTAAATCAATGCAAAAAGTTGGTTGCAACAGCCTCTTCTCTCATGATCGTTTCTGTTTTTCCTTTTGTTTGTAATCAAGAAATGGGCATGGTTTCTAGTGTAACATTTAAAAATATTGAAAAGTTTAAATGTAGTCAAAATGGTGTATTTGTTTTAAATGTGAAACAGGCTGTGTTGTAATTACTTTCCTTAAATATACAGGCTACAGAGGTTTCACATCTCTTATCTCATCTCCCTTTCCCCACTTCCCTAAGTTTTCTTATTTCCTATTTTATGCATTTTCTTAGTTTCTAATTTTATTTGTGTTTTCATTATTTAATGAAACCTCGCTTCCTCCTTCTTGAATTGGCACCAACCTGAATTACACCAGCTGCCCAGCCAACTGCATCCAACATAGGAATTTGAGTTGCTGTGGCAATTTATACAAAATAAGGACAAGCAGACAGAAAGGGAATGGGCAACAGTTCTTAATCTGCTGGCAGGTAGTGCAGGAGCCACCAGAGAACCCACTCACTAACTGGATTTCCATTCTGGGTACTGATTCCTTAAGGAAGTGCAGCAAGAGCCAAGAGAAGTAATGACAGGAGATTAGGGGAGCAGACAGGCATTTCTGTGGCCACTGATCTGACTCCAGGATGTCGTGTTGATTCCTTGGTGCTATGTTTACGGATGTCAAAGAATGGCTGCAGGACATCATTGTTGAGGGGAGGGAGAGGAGTGCTGGAGGTGAACAACTCGAGGTCATAAAAACCGAAAGAACTGCGGATGCTGTAAATCAGGAACAAAAACAAAGTTGCTGGAAAAGCTCAGCAGGTCTGGCAGCATCTGTGAAGGGAAAAAACAGAGTTAACGTTTTGGATCCGGTGACCCTTCCTCAGAACTGAGGTCATGGTCCACATTGGAACCAACAATATAGATAAGAAAAGATGTTGTCCTGCAATCAGAATTTAGGAAAGTGGGTGGAAAATTAGCAAGCAGCACTTCCAAAGTAATAATCTCTGGATTACTCCTAGTGCTACATGCAAGTGAAAACAGATATGGGATGATAAGACAGATGAACGTGCAGCTGGAAAGATAGTGTAGGAAGGAGGTTTAAGGTGACAGAGGAAAATTACACCGATCTATCTATAGCAGGAATAATCAACTGGCAGAAAACCAATTTCAACGGGGAAAGAGCGGAGCTGGGCAAGGTGAACTGGAACCAAAGATTGGTTGGAAAAACTGAATAATGCCTCAGGGTATTTATCTTGAAAAGATAAATACAACAACATGCAGCTAGCATTCTTACTGCCTGATGCAAACCGTATGTGGATATTACCACAATGGCACTGCCTCTGTGAATTGCCCAGCTATCTTCTGAACTCTAAAAGCAGGAGAAACCAACCACGCCAATTACTGCCCTTTCAATTAGAGGTTTTAACCGGTGCTATCAGGTGCACTGGCAAAGGAATAACCTGGTCAGTCTGGGTTTCACCAGGGCCACTAGGCTCCTGGCCTCATTACAGCCTTAGTCCAAACTGGACAAAAGAGCTGATCCCCAGAGATGTTCTGAGAGTAACTGCCCTTGACAGCACTGTGGGGTCCTCACACCCTAAGGACTGGCAGCGTTTAAGAAAGCAGTTCCCCACCCCGTTCTCCTGGGCAGTTAGAGATAGGTAATAAATGCTGGCTGGGCAGCATATGCCTACATTCCACAAACAAATAATAAAGATCAGACCAGCTACATAAAGAGATACCAATATGTGATATCAATATCCTGGGGGTTACCATTGACTGCAAACAGAGCAGGATTAGCCATATCAATACTGTAGCTACAAAACAAGGTCGGAGACTAGGAATCCTGACTCCCTAAAAGCTGTCAATCCTCTACAAGGCACAAGACAGGACTGCAATGGAATATTCCCCATTTGTTTGGATGAGTGCAGCTCCAACAACTCTCAAGAAGCTTGACACCATACAGGTCAAAGCAGCTTGCTTGACTGGTACCACATCCACAAACATTAATTCCCTGCACTACCACACCTCAGTAGCAGCAGCACTATCTAAAAGATGCACCACCAAAGATCCTTAGACAGCACCTTACAAATCCAAACCCACTTCCATCTAGAAGGACATGGGTAGCAGATACATGGATTCACCACACCTCCAAGCCACTTACCATCCTGATTTGGAAATATATTGCTGTTTCATCAGCATCACTGGGTCAACATCCCAGAACTCTCTTCCTAATAGCATTGTGGGTTTACCTAAACCAAATAGACTGCATCAGTTCAAAAAGCCAGTTCACCTTCTCAAGGACAATTGAAATGGGCAATGGATGCTAGCCTGGCCACTAAAGCAAACGTTCCCTGAATGAACAAACAGAAGTGGTTTAAAAATAAGATTTGAGGAAATTAACTCATGCATCTTTTTGAGATGACAACATGAATTGAAGCAGATAATGCTGCAAAGGCAAGTTTCACGCTGGCTTAATAAATAACTGCGATCATTACAGTGCTGGTTAATAGTAGTTTATTTTGAACTTACAGAATTGGAATGGTGTTCACAGACACGCAACTCTAGGCTGAAAGTTATGAAGCACAGCCATGCAGGTACAATACAACTGACTGCAACTTCTGTCTCTTTCATCTCTTTTTAAACGGCGTTTTCCATTGTTCCACATTATCAAATTCATGTATTGTAAGTTAAAATTATTCCATAAAATGGATCTTCCCTAGAAGCCAGTAGGTAATTTGGTTTGGTTCACAGTTTTGTGTAAAGAACAAAGAAAAATATTAGACTCTTTGACTTAGCAACAATATTCAGTGAAATTATTATGAAAAGTTGAGTCTGATATCAAAAGCTAAACTGTTGTTCATGAATATACAGTAAACTATGTGATGTCTGTCCTGTGCAGACATTTTTGAAGGATTAACATGTTTGTATAAACATCTCGATGAAATACATATCATCAGATTTTTGTCACATTAATAGCAAAGAAATGCCTCAACATTCTGTGACTTTTTTTTGGTGCTCCTTTGCCTGAAGTTGCTCTCCATTAGTGCAGAAATAACAGTGAGTACAGCAATGCTCGTTGTGTTTGTGGAAGAGAGTCATAGATGTTAACTTCTTTTGTGTGAAGAAGTGTTTCCTAATAGCAATACTGAAAAGTCTGCTTTAAATTTTGACTCAGCCCTCCTAGCCCAAAGATCTCCAACTGATGGAAAATGTTTAACCCAGTGTCTATTATGTATCCTTTTTAATATCTTGATTTATTTTTATTAAAGCACCCTTCACTTTGCAT
>NC_063334.1:103916041-104015763 GCF_021869965.1 Rhincodon typus
AATTCATGGTATACAAGTCTAGTTTGTGCATTCCCTCCTCGTTGTTTAACGCTTGGAGTCCAGGTATCATTCATGAATCTTTGCTGCTCTTGATATAATGTAGGAAAATATGACCTTGCCCACTTTGGTAGGACGACAAGAGAGGCAGAATATTACTTAAATGGAGAGAGATTGTAGAGTGTTGGGAAATGGAAGGCTCTGGGTGGCACGGCAAATTCATCACAAATGTCATTATGTAGATTCCTACCTGGCTCAAGTGCAATTCACAACTTTTCTATACCTCTAAACTTGGGATGGCACTGTGTCCCAATGGTTAACACTGTTGCCTCACAGCACCAGGGATCCAGATTCGACTCAAGCCTTGGGTGACTGTCTGTGTGGAGTTTACTCGTTCTCCGTGTACCTGCGCGGGTTTCCTCCAAATGCTATTGTTTCCTCTCATGGTCCAAAGATGTGCAGGTTGGTGGATTGGCCATGTTAAATTGCCCTGTGGTGTCCAGGGATGTGTAGGTTAGGTGGATTAGCCATGAGAAATGCAGCGTTTTGGGGATGGGGTAGGGGGTGGGTCTGGGTGGGATGCTGTTTGGAACGTTAATGACTTGATGGAGCAAATAGCCTGCTTCCATGCTGTACGGTTCTATGATTCTAGATTCAGCAATTGAATAGGAAGGCAAATGGAATGTTGTTGTTTATTATAAAGGGAATGGAATATAAAAGTAGGGATCTTTTGCCACATTTGGTGTGCAGTGTACAGTTTTACTCTCCTTGTTTAAGGAAGGATAGACAGGCTTTCAATCATATTGCTGTGAATCTGGAGTCTTGTTTAGGTCAGAGCAGGTACAGAGAGCAGATTTCTTACTTTAAAAACATAAGGTAATACCGTGAAGTGTGCATTGACTGCCTGGTGCCAACCTGGCTGCTGGTATAATTATAGTGAGTGCAGGTGGGTGGGTAGGCCATGGGCAGGCAATCCACTGAATATGGTGAGCCACCACCCCATCCACTTCAAACCCATTGGCAAGTGAACAGTGATATCATTCATGACCTAGTGGCATACTCACTCGACTATTAATCCAGAAACTCAGTTAATGTTCCAGGGACCAGAGTTCAAATCCCACGGTGGCAGAGGGTGGAATCTGCATTAAATTAAAAGAATCTGGAAGTAAGATAACTTGGAAACCATTGCTGATTGTTGGGAAAAATCCCTCTTGTTCACTAATGTCCTTAAGGGAAGGAAAACTGCAATCCTTATCCTCTTGGCCTACATGTGACTCCAGACCCTCAGGAACGTGGTTAACTCGTAACTGCCCTCTAGGCATTTTGGGATGGGCAATAAGTTATGACCTGACCCCATGCCCTGGATTGATGGATGACCTTACATAGGAAGCAGGAGTAGGCCTTTTGGACCCTCAAACCTGCTTCCCCATTCAGTATGATCATAGCATCCGTGCTCTGTACGCTATAATCAACAACATCTTCCAGTCGCCAACCATTTTAACTCCCCCTCCCACTCCCTGGGTGACATGCCCATCCTGGGCCTCCTCCAGTGTCACAGTGACATGACACACAAACTGGAGGAACAACACCTCATATTCCGCCTTGGGAGTTTACAACTTGATGACCTCAACATAGAATTCAACCAGTTCCAAAATCTGCCCCCCACCCCAGCCTCATCCCATGTCCTATCATCCCTCTCAACCCCACCTCCTTGACCTGACACAACCTGTCCATCTTCTTTCCCACCTATCCGAGCCAATCTTCCCACTGACCAATCCCCACTACCCCCTACCTGCATCCATTATCACCATCCCACCTACCTTCCCCCAGCCCCACCCCTCCTCTCTCTATTTATTTCCCAGCTCCCTCTCCCCTCCCAGTCCTGATGAAGGGGTTAAACCTGAAACGTCGACTTTCCTGCTCCTCTGATGCTGCCTGACCTGCTGTGTTCCTCCAGCTCCACACTGTAACAGCAATCACCTTCCTTCATGCTTGGTATGAATCCAATCAATGGAGATTTTCCCATGTTTTCCAATTAATTCAATTTTGCTAGAGCTCCTTGATGCCACACTATGTCAAATGCGGCCTTGACATCAAGGGCAGTCACTCTTACCTCACCTCAGCAGCTCGTCTCTTTTGTCCATCATTGGATCCAGGCTGTAATGAGATCAGGAGTTGAATGGCCCTGGCGGAACCCAAACTGAGCATCAGTGAGCAGGTTATTGCTCAGTCAAGTGCTAAAAAAAAGCACAATCAATGACCCCTTCACTTTACTGATGATCAAGAGCAAACTGGTGGGGCTATAATAGGTTGGTCTAGGTTTTTCCAACATTTTGTGGAGAGACGTAATGGAAACTTTCATTACCACAGTGTTATCAGGGTTTATTGTCTTTGAACTATCCATTGCTTTCCACTGTAACTTTATATCATGTGGAGTGAATTGAATTGGCTGAAGACTTGTATCTGTGATGTATGGACATCTGGAAAATGCCAAGATGAATCCATCTACGTGGTTCTTCTGGCTCCCCATGTTTCAAGCTTTATCTTTTGCACTGATGTGCTGGACCCTGCAGTATTGAGGATGAGATTATTTTTGCAGCCTGCTCTGCTGATTAGTTGTTTAATTGTCCACCCCCATTTCCGATTGGATATTGCTGAGCTGCTGTGCTTAATTCTGATGTGTTGCTTGAGGAATCACTTCACTTTGCTTGTTGCATGCTGCTGCCAATGTTGGGAATGCAACTAGTCCTCTTTTGTAGCCTCACCAGTTTAGCCTCTCAGTTTTAGATAACTTGTAACTGTTATGGAGTGAACGTGCTGATGAGCTACAGACACTTTCCCACCAGTCCCCAACATTATTATAAATGCAAAATCTGAAAGAACTGTGGATGCTGTAAATCAGAAACAAAAACAGAAGTTACTGGTAGAGCTCAGCAGGTCTGGCAGCATCTGTGGAGAGAAATCAGAGTTAACGTTTTGGGTCCAGTGACCCTTCCTCAGAACTGGATTATTATAAATGTGTTGATTCAATCACCAAAGTGGCAAATTTCTTGATTTTTGTACTACTATCCAGGATTAAAGATATTCTCACAAGGCTTCTTTGATGAACTCAAAATACTTTATTTATCCAAAAACAAAACTTCTTTTTCAAACAAGTGGCAAATACCGTTTAATGTCTAAGCTATGATCTAGAGTTAAAACTATATCCCCACAATTGCGAGCACAGACTCATTTATACAACACAAAAAGACAACAATCTCTGCATATATTTCTTATAAAATAGAAAAAAGGAAAAGAAGAAATCTGTCAGACAAGAGTTTGAAGACAAGGGATGTACTGATGACTTCTCATGCTCCATTGGGTTCCCTGTCGGTAAAATTGAATTGCTGACTGCCACTAATTGATGGAAAATGTTCAGTTCTGATTGGAATCATCCTGGATCTGAATCTTTGGAATGTGTTGACTGCCCGTCATCCCACTTTTTAAAAGGTGGTCAGAAATACTGATATTGGGAAATTTTGTCAGGTTACCAGGGGCTTGTATTGAGGGGTAAAACAAGTCAGGAGAGAGACTTTCAGCTTCTGGGGTGTCTTCCTTACTGATTGACACAGGTTTGTAAAATAGCAAACTAAGTCCAGTAAAAGTTGCTGAGCAACTGTTAGCTTTAGAGGAGTTCTAGTCTTTTAAAATCTAGGTCTTTCAGTAATTAAGGACCACAAAATCTTTATCTCCTTGAAATCTTTGCTTGCCTTCTCTGAAGTTGCATATGTTTCTCAGGAAAAAAAACAGGTGGCTTAGAGCACACATCAGACTGTTGACTTTATTCCTTGGTAAAACCACATGGCATCTTTTTAACTCCAGAAAAATGTCCCAAATTATTCCATATCTTTCCATTTTTTCATACAGTCCTTAAATATAAATATGTATTGCCATCAGGCATGCTTAAAACTGCTCTTTGCATGTCCTCCTCTACTCTTCATTGAAGTAAACTTGATCCTCTGGATTGATAATAGGGCTGGCGTGAGGGAGGTGCCAGGCCATGAGAGTACAGATCGTCGTCTAATATAATTATGCTGCTGCTGTTGGCCCCAGCATCTCATTGGTGCCCAATTTTGAGCTGATCCATCCCATTTAGCATGGCGGTAGTGACCCACAACACAATGAAGCATATCCTCAGAGTGAAGATCGGACTTTGTCTCCAAAGGATTATGTTGTGGTCATCACCAGGGCGCATAGCCTCAAAATAAAGGGGAACAGATTTAGGAATGAGTTGAGGCGGAATGTCTTCACTCAAAGGGCTGTGAATCTGTGGAATTCCCTGCCCAGTGAAGCAGATGAGGTTATCTCATTGAATGTTTGTAAGGCAAAGATAGATTTTTGAACAGTAAAGGAACTAAGGGCTATGGTGAGTGGGCAGATGAGTGGAGCTGAATCCATGAAAAGATCAGCCATTATTGACTGGCGGATCAGGTTTGATGGGGTGGATGGCCTACTCCTGCTTCTATTTCTTATGTTCTACGTTCTTATATTCCACCAGGTACCATTATGGTCAGGTGCATTTATCATGGGCAGATTGGTGAGGATAAGGACAATACATTTTTTATCCTCTTGTTGTTTCTCTCAGATCCAGACTAGCTCCTCTGTTCTTTAGGACTCAGCCAGCTTGGTCTGTAATGGGGCTACTGAGCCATGATTGGTGATGGACATTGAAGAACCCACCCAAAGAACATTCTGTGACCTTGGCACCCTCAAAGTGAAGGAATATTGATTCATCACCTGAGGCAGGGTTGGAGGTTGGGAAGGCATTGGCGATAACTGGCAGATTTCCTTCCCCATGACTGATTTGGTGCTATTTCTCTTCTTGGGGTCCACAGTTGATGTTGCAGGGCTCTAAGGCATCTCTTTCCCAACTGTATACCACCCTGTCACCACCTCAGGGAGCCTTTTCTGCCAATGACAGGACATACCCGGGGATGCCTGGTATGTTGCTTCATTCTCTTATAAAGTAGGTTTCTCTGAATACAATGTTGTTTGACAGCTCTCCCAGTTTTGGCTCAAACTCCCAGATGCCAGCAAAGAGGACTTGGCAAGGTCGGTAAGGCTGTGTTTGCCATTGTGGTGATGAATGGTTTAATTTTAGTTTGGTACAACTGAATGGCTTATTTCCTTCCCTAAAGCAATGCACAATGTGGCTTCCTGGTAATGTTGTTGAATTCATAACCTAGAAGCTCAATTTAATGATTCAAGGGTATGATTTCAGATTTCAGCACAGCATCAGGTGAAATGTAATTTAGCTAATTCATCTGAAGTTAATAATAAAAAACAGACTTTTTGGACTTCCACTGTTTCTAGATTTTCACCAGTTAAAAAGTACCCTCTTCCAGCATTTTGGATTCCAAATTGTACGACCTTAGATTTGCCTACATTGTTCACTAGTGTAAATTAAGAATTTAATGTATGTATATTTTTTTGAAATGCTGTGCTTCCTACTCCACTGCTGATAATACCATCTTTTTTTGTGACATCACCAAGTTCAGATATGTAGCTATTATTTATTCTGTTCATTAGCATGATATACAGTTGAACTCCCAACACAGATCTTTTTACCACTTGTGATATTCTGCCTATCAGAGCCATAGCCCATTGTCCCTCCAGTCTGTCTTCTTCCATTCACCCAATTTCCTGAAAAAATCAACCCTTTTTTCTTTAATTCCAAGAGCATTGGCTTTACCTTTGGCAATGCATGCTTGCCTGGTCATCTGGGCTGGAGGTTTTGTTCCAGGGAGCTGCAGAAGTTCAGCAACAACCTACTGTGAAACCTAAAACCTCCTATGGCACATGCTTTTGCACATGCCGGGGGAGCTGATTCTCTGCCTGTATGTCCTCTTTCAGGCATGATCTTTGTGTCTTGTGGAGTGGCATGTGGCTGAGGAGAAGGAAGCGGTGTTGCTCCTCCTGCTGCTCCCAGGGTTTGCTGTTGTGATGTTACTGTTCTTGTTAGTCATCAGAGGTGCAGTGAGGGGTTGCAGAGGCTGCTCCACTGAAGCCTTACAGCAGGGATGTGCAGACCGCGTAAGTGGACTGACTTCTAAGAAGTTGGAACCCACCTGTCAAGCAGTAAGAAGACAGAAGATGTGCTATAAGCATCAACTTCTCAATGAGGCCTGGATACTGCTATTCAGTTTCACTGTTTGAAGGCTTCTCGATCTATCAGTTTCACTGACGTAGCACATCCCACTCTACTGTTCTCTAGTTGACCTTGGTAAGCTCCACACTGATCAGGAAACCCAGAGACTTGCTGTTCAAGCCAGATTGCTGAGTTAAATCCTCAGTTAATTGCCTCATTCAGTATTTTGATTCCTTTCCCAGTTGTCCCATGGAGCTTCCACACCTCACCTGCAAATCCATCCTGGCTTAAACCTGTTAGGTTCCTAATCTGTCCGTGCTTTAACCTCCATGTCTGACCCACACACCACTTCCCTTTAGCTGTTAAAGTTCTGCTCACTGTCTCTAATCATTACCAGACAGGTAATGTAAGGCTAACTGGTTGTAATTCCCTCAGTTCCCTCTCTCTCACTTTCCTTAAATAATGGAATGACACAATCAATTTTCCAATTGAAAGAAATAGCTCCCAAATTGAGAGAACTTTTTAAGTTTAATTGTGGTTAAGGCATCTGCAATATTCTACCTACATTTTTAAAAATCCTGAGATGGAAAGCAACTGACCCTTTTCAGAACCTTCCTTCTCTTGACTGTTACTTTGCAGACATCAGTTTGGTTGAGTCTGTCGCTTATTCAACGGTAACTTCCTTTAATGTCTGGCACACTGAACTCTTCCGCTATGGTAAATATTGACACAAAGTCATTGGTTAGCATGCCCTCCATTTTCTTGTTTACATTGATGACATCAGTTATCAATTTCTAAGGTTGCCCTGATTGTCCACCGTTCCCTGATGTAATAATGATTTTGTTCATGCAGAATTTGATATCCTTTCCAAGGATCTTTTCTTGCTCCCCTTAATAGCGCTAAATGCCACCCATTGCCATTCATTGTATTTTTCCAATTCATTAGGATCGGTCTTTACATTTTATTTCCGTGATTTTACCTTTCTTTCTTTTACTTTTACCTTTTTTAGTTGCGCAAGGCTGTCCATTTTGGCAGGTGTAACTTTTACACCTTAGCAATACAGACTGGTTCGAAATCATTTGATTTGTTTTTGAACACCTCCCATTGATCTTCTGTCATTTTACCAATTCACAGATTTGACAAGTATTCTGTGGGAAGTCATTTCTTCTCCTATTGAACTCAGCCTTATTTAAATCTAGAATCTTTTCTGGCTTTTCAAACACTTTTGAAATAACCTGGCATTAGGCTATTACCTAAAATTGGCTCATCACTCATTGCTAAATTGAATATGGAATGCCTTCTTTGTGGACCTGGGACATATTGCTGCAGAAAACTATCCAGACACATGCAAGAAACTCACTACCCTTCTGACATGTTACAGTCTGCCTGTCCCAATCTATAAGAAATTAAAATTATCTATTAAAATTATTGTGCCATTGTTGCCTGTTTAATCCTTCCCTTTCTACAATCTGCCAGTTAATAGCTGCTCACGTGTCCTGCACAGAACAGTTGCTCCAGACTGAAATTATTTTCTCTTTATAACTCTTCACATATAACGTCTTCACTGTACGCTCAACTCTCATAATACCCTCTCTTATCAGTCAGGTAATTTCATCCTTCACTGAGGTCACTCTTTTACTTCTATTGTTTTCGCCAACTTCCTTGTAGCCTGTTGTATTTAGTTCTATTCCCGAGTTGTGCCATGTAAATAGTAGAAAGGCTTGGAGATTCAGCAGGATCTGTTCTTACATCACATGGTATTAATGTAGATTGATATCAAGATTGATATTAATGATATCAAGACATTTGGGCTTAGTGCAGATAAATAGTGTTAAGGTACCAGATCAGCCATTGTCTAAAGGGTTACAGGGGAGAAAACAGGAGAATGGATTGAGAAACATATCAGCCATGATAGAATGGTGAAGCAGACTTGATGGGATGAATGGCCTAATTCCACTCCTGTATCTTACAGCTATGGTCTTATGAATGGTGGAGCAGGCTGAAGGGGATCAAAGGTCTCCTCCTACCCTGATTTCCTGTGTCCAATTAAATTCCTGATCAATGGTGAGCCCCCTGGACACTTACAGGCGGGAACTTGGTAATGATATTGAATGTCAAAGGGAAGTGGTTAGATTCTCTTTTGCTAGAATCTAGAATCTTTTGGCATGAATGCTACTTGACATTTATCATCACAGACCTAAATATTATCCAGAACTTGATACATGCAACACAGACTGATTCGGTATCTCAATGAGGAGAAAATCTTGAACACCCTCTATAACTTAAAGTTAACTTGATTAGAAGGTTGCAGATGCAGGCCCCACGTGACTGTCTCACCACCTGACCTAAGCTAACGCACTGATGAATTTCTCTGCTGCATTATTCTAAGTGCAGTCCACTATGTCTGGGCCCTAACCAATTGCTCAGTGATTCATATGGAAACTAAAACCCCTTCCCCAATCAACATCACCACACAGTAAATTAACTGGACACTTTATTTCATAGATAATTGCAGGATCTTGTTGGTGCATTTTGTTTACTGTGATGGTCCCATTGTTGTCAACTGCTTACATTTTGTGGTGGTAGTTGGCGTTTTTGTCTGGATGAGAAGCTTGTTGTTTTGGGGATCTGTGAAATAGTCTCATTCAACCTTGAAACTTATTCATATTGCATTTGTGTAGAGCAATAAATTATGTGACAGCATCAAGCGATTTTACAAACTTGAGAGTAGTATTGAAGGCTTTGTGAATTCCTTCCTGGAGAATTATAACTTTTTTTCTACCATAGAGATGGTGAGGATTGTTTTAGCTGCAACAGTATGCCTTGGCAGGATATTTAATGCTTTTATCTAACTGTGACTGTGAAATTCTGTAATGTTTTCTACATTAATGATGTTTATTTCAATACAAGTTGATACTATTTATTCTAGAGGGTAGAATCTTGGCGGAACCATATTTTGCACCATTGTATGGTTCTTGACCTTCTCACTTTTGCTCAGTAGTTACACAAGAGATGAAAATGGAGCCAAATGTGAAGTTCAAGCCCAAGTCCTGTGCATGTCCAATTAACTTTGGCCCTTTAATTTTGAGGAGAATACCTTGTTTATCCTGCAGAGGGAGCAGAAGACTTGTGTGAGAAACACGATTTAAATAATCTCATGTGGCTAAGCGCCACTTGTTTCTCTAAACTGTTTGTAGATTGCTTGGATTAGTTTTAACAAGGCATTTTAAAAAAAATAATGTTGAGAAAGTAGCAATTTAGAGTTGAGTTGATTGCAGTAGTTTAGCTGGAATTTGACCTTATCCCAAGAAATATATCATTAACTTCAGCTGTGGTTATGAAAAGAAAGACTTAAATTTATATAGCACCTTTCACAACCAAAGGGCACATCAAAACACTTTACAAGCAATTCACTACTTTTGAAAAGTAGTTGCGGTTGTAATGTAGACAATATGGCTTATAATAGTATAGTAAAATTTTGGATTGCCAGAGAAATTGATAGGAATCATAATTGGAGACAGAAATACAGATTAGTTCTCTAAGAATGTAACTGAAACATTCATTTTCAAGTGGTCTTTATCTGAATGACAAAATGATGCTTAAATGCTGTTACTTGTTACATCAATTACATCTAACAATAATACGTGTTTAAAATGAAACAGAACTGCTTGGTTCTCCAACAAAGAAATGATTCCGGAGGCAATGTGTGAGTGGCTGCGTTTGTCACACAGGCAACATTTAAGTATTGCATTACGGTGCAGGAGCAAAATTGAAGTCAATGGGAATTGGGGAAACTCTCTTCTGTTTGTTGTAAAACTAGCACAAAGGAAGATGGTTGTGATTGTTGGTACCAAAGATTGTTACAAGTGATCTGTTTAATGGCTGCCATGGATTACACACTAAAACACTTACGGCAGAGGCAGCAGTCAAATCGGCCCCATTTTTATTGAAGAAACACAAACAAATACATTCACTATCATTTGCATTTACAAATTGTGTAAGTTACCCAATATACACAGACACAAAGAAAATTATCATTGATTAACAAAACAATGTGTTAACTCAATCAGTTCCAATTCCATCAGTTCTGCACATGCATCACATACATCTTTAAATAGTGCGGGTCTGTAAATGGTGATATGCATCTGTGTTGTTATTGCTGTTCTTTTCGTACCTGCCTATTCCACGGGTGATGATTCTTCTCCAGGGAGTGTCATTCCTGTGGGGAATGCTGTTGCCATGTTAACGGTTGTCGCTGATCCATTTCTGTTGCTGGGAACAGGGGATTGCTGGGACTGATGGTGGTTTTGTGCAAGTGGTGAGTTTATTGCTGATCCATCGTCTGCAGTTAAGGAACAGCTTCTTATGTTGTATGTATTTGTCTGTGGTTGTGACAATATGTCAGGTTCTTGATATTCATTGTAAACAGTTGAGGCGACACCCTCAGCTAATGCATGGTTGATCCGAGAAACTCATTGTCACAGAAGCTGTGGAGGCCAAGTCATTGAATGTGTTTAAGACATAGATAGGTTCTTGATTGGTAAGGGAATCAAGGGTTATGGGATTGAGAAACATTATCAGCCATGGACAAATGGTGGATGAGATTCAATGGGTCGATAGGCCTAACGTTGCTCCTATATCTTATGGTCTTATGGTCTTACAACTGCTCTACAAAGACCCTAAGTTGCTATTTAGGCAGACTTTTGTTGAGAATGTTAAACATTTGTACTCTGACTGGCTTCCTAATTCTCTGCTGTGGAAATGACTTGGCACATCTATCAAAGTCAAATTTGGCTTTCTGTTGTTCCACCTTGATTTTGTCACTCAGGCCTCTTGCTACTTCTGGCTTCAGGATTTGTACTGGGTCCACTGCTTTTTGTCATTTATATAAATGATTTGGATGTGAACATAGGAGGTATGGTTAGTAAGTTTGCAGATGACTCCAAAATTGGAGGTCTAATGAACAGCAAAGAAGGTTACTTCAGAGTACAACAGGACTTTGATCAGATGGGCCGATTGGCTGAGGAGTAGCAGATTGAGTTTAATTTAGATAAATGTGAGGTGCTGCATTTTGGAAAGGAAAATCAGGGCAGAACTTATACACTTATTGGTAAGGTCCTTTGAGGGTGTTGCTGAACAAAGAGACCTTGGAGTACAGGTTCATAGTTCCTTGAAAGTGGAGTTTCAGGTAGACAGGATAGTGAAGAAGGCATTTGGTATGCTTGCCTTTATTGGTCAGTGCATTGAGTATGGGAGTTGGGAGGTCATGTTGCAGTTGTATAGGACATTGGTTGGGCCACTTTTGGAATATTGCATTCAATTCTGGTTTCCCTGCTGTAGGAGGGATGATGTGAAACTTGAAAGAGTTCAGAAAGGATTTACAAGGGTTTGAACTATAGGGAGAGGCTGAACGGGCTGTGGCTATTTTCCCTGGAGCATCGTAGGCTGAGGGGTGACCTTATAGAAGTTTATAAAATCATGAAGAGCATGGATAGGGTAAATAGGCAAGGCCTTTTCCCCAGGGTGGGGGAGTCCAAAACTAGAGGGCATAGGTTTAAGGTGAGAGAGGAAAGATTTAAAAGGAACTGAAGGGGCAGCATTTTCACGCAGAGGATGGTGCATGTATGGAATGAGCTGCCAGAGGAAGTGGTGGAGGCCGGTATAATGACAACATTTAAAAGGCATCTGAATGGTATATATATAAGATGGTTTAGAGGGATATGGGCCAAAACTGGCAAATGGGACTAAATTAGTTTAGGATATCTGATCAACATGGATGAGTTAGACTGAAGGGTCTGTTTCCCTGCTGCACAACTGTATGACTCTATGACTCTATTTGCTCCTATCGGCAAAGTTTGGTTACGATGAAAACTGACAACAGAGACAATGAGGTTGAGGAGAAAAAAAGAATTGGTTGCTGTCTGGTTTGACAGTGTCACCAACCAAGATATGATCAAGTGCATCTTTCTTTACCAGACCCGCATCATTAAAACTAAACTGTAATTTACACAGACTTCCATCTTGCAGCCAGGTAAATCTTTTCCTCTAGTGGAAAACTGGAAAATGGAGATATGTTTGCTTTTTGTCCAGGCTGAAATGTTATGGAGCATTAAATGTGACCCAGTCAATATTAATGACAAAAAAACTGAACAGGCACCACAAATTTGATTTGGGGCTTCAGATTGTGACAGCCATAATATAGGGGAAAAAAGAAGTCTTATTTGTGCCTAATAGGTTGTCCTTACACAGATCTTTGGCAGTGCTGAGAGAGGGTCCAACAATCAGATGCAAATGACAGAGCGGTGTCTGTGGGAAATGTCCCACTGTGTCACCCAAGTGCTCCCTTCACATGAACAAAGGTATGTCAGATAATGTCACTGTCAACATTTGTGGTGCTTGTACTTTCTGTGTATCCATGATACAGAGAGGTAACGAACCATATCCATCTCTTAAGGAAGCAAAACTTCATGCCACATTCACATCCCAGTTTTTCAAATCTTTTCATTTATTGGATGTGAGTGTCACTGGCAAAGGCATAAATTATTGCCCATCTCTGATTGCCCTTGAAATGAATAGTTTAGTAGACCATTTCACAGAACAGAGTGGACTACAGTCCTCTGGATCTGAATTCACATGAAGACTAGGCCAGGTCAAGATGATGGATTTCGTTCCCTAAAGGACAGTAGTGAACCACATGGATTTACACAGCAATCAATGATAGTGTCATGGTTTTGTGGACTAGCTTTCCCTTCCAGATTTTTTAATACTTGCACTTGAATTTTTTTGAACTCATATCCCCAGAGAAATATTGTGATCCTCTGGATTACCAGTCCTGTGACATTATGTCTCTGATGAGACAATACACAATATGCCTGCACCACATGATGTAAGGATTAATAACATTTGAGGTCATTAAAGTTGTTTTGGTATGGTTTTGTCTGTTTGATCAGTGTTATGACCTGATCTGATGCTATTACTGGACAAGTCAGATCCCAGACTGAAATGCAGCTTGATAGATCATATTTTGATTTTTGGTTTTAATGAGGTGGCCTTACAGTGAAACACAAACAAGCAAAGCTGTAGATATATTTTTAACAATAACAAAGAAAGTTATTATGCAAAAGACATGAAAATAAAATAGAATAAACCAAATTATCTACATATAACACAAGTTTACAGATCTTGAAACACACTGTAAAAGATGATCACATTAACCCCAACAAGAGGGGAGGTGATGGCCGAGAGGTATTATCGCTGGACTGTTAAGATAAAGTTCTGGGGACTGGGGTTCGAATCCTGCCACGGCAGATGGTGGAATTTGATTTCAATAAATATCTGGTATTAAGAGTCTAATGATGACCATGAATCCATGTTGATAGTTGGAAAAACCCATTTGGTTCATTAATACACTTCAGGGAAGGAAATCTGCCACCCTCACCTGGTCTGGCCTACATGTGACTCCAGACCCACAGCAATGTGGTTGACTCTCAATTGCCCTCTGAAATGGCCTAGCAAGCCACTAGGTTGCACCAATCACTACAGAGTCTCAAAGGAATAAAACTGGACGGATCACCTGACATCGACCTAAGCACCGGAAAAGAGAACAACGGAAACAGCCCTGTAGACCCTGCAAAGTCCTCCTCACTAACATCTGGGGGTTAGTGCCAAAACTGGGAGAGCTGTCTCACAGTCTAGTCAAGTAACAGCCTGACATAGTCATACTCACAGAATCATACCTTACAGACAATGTCCCAGACACCACCGTTAACCTCCCTGGATATGTCCTTTCCCACCGGCAGGACAGACCCAGCAGAGGGGGTGACACAGTGGTATACAGCCGGGAGGGAGTTGCCCTGGGAGTCCTCAACATTAACTCCGGACCCCATGAAGTCTCATGGCTTCAGGTTAAACATAGGCAAGGAAACCTCCTGCTGATTACCACATTCTGTCATCCCTCAGCTGTTGAACAACACTTAGAGGGAGCACTGAGGATGGCAAGGGCACAAAATGTACTCTGGGTGGGGGATTTCAATGTCCACCACCAAGAGTGGCTTGGCAGCTATACGACTGATAAAGCCAGTCAGGCCCGATAGGACACAACTGTTAGACTGTGTCTGCGGCAGGTGGTGAGGGAACCAACAAGAGGGAAAAACATACTTGACCTTATCCTTACCAATCTGCCAGCTGCAAAAGCATCTGTCCGTGACAGTATCGGTAAGAGTGACCAACACACAGTCCTTGTGGAGATAAAGTTCCACCTTCACATTGAGAATAACCTCCATCATGTTGTGTAGCACTATCACTGTGCTAAATGGGACAGACTTTGAACAGATCTAGCAACTCAAGACTGGGCATCCATGAGGCGCTGTGGGCCATCAACAGCAGCAGAATTGTACTCCAGCACAATCTGTAACCTCATGGCCCGGCATATGCCCCACTCAACCATTACCATCAAACCAGGGGATCGAACCTGGTTCAATGGAATGTGCAGGAGGGCATGCCAGGAGCAGCACCAGGTGTACCAGAAGATGAAGTATCAACTTGGTGAAACCATCAAACAGGATACTTGCATGCTAAACAGCAAAAGCAGCAAGTGATAGGCTGAGATAAACGATGCCACAGCCAACGGATCAGATCTAAACTCTGCAGTCCTGCCACATCCAGTCATGAATGGTGGTGAACAATTAGACAACTCACTAGAGGAGGAGGCTCCAGAAATATCCACATCCTCAATGATGGAAGAGCCCAGCACATAAGATAAGGCTGAAGCATTCGCAGAAATCTTCAGCTAGAAGTGCCAAGTGGATGATCCATCTCGGCCTCCTCCCGTGGTCCCCAGCATTATAGATACCTATTTTCAGCCACGTGATATCAAGAAATGGTTGAAGACACTAGATACTACAAAGGCTACGGGCCCTGACAACATTCCAGCAATAGTACTGAAAACTCAGCCTCCAGAACTTGCCGCTTCCCTAGCCAAGCTGCTCCAGTACAGTTACAACACTGTATTCTACCTGGTAATGTGGAAAATTGCCCAACTATGTCCTGTACATAAAAAGCAGGACAAATCCAACCCGGCCAATTACTGCCCCATCAGTCTACTCTCGATCATCAGTAAAGTGATGGAAGGTGTTATCAACAGCGCTATCAAGCAGCACCTGCTCAGCAATAACCTGCTCAGTGACGCCCAGTTTGGGTTCTGTCAGGGCCACTCAGCTCCTGACCTCATTGCAGCCTTGGTTCAAACATGGACAAAAGAGCTGAATTCCAGAGATGAGGTGAGAGTGACAGCCCTTGACATCAAAGCTGCAAATGACTGAGTGTGGCATCAAGGACCCCTAGCAAAACTGGAATCAATGTGTATCAGGGGACAAACCCTCCAGTGGCTGGAGTCATACCTGACACATAGGAAGATGGTTGTGGTTGTTGGAGGTCAATCCTCTCAGTTCCAGGACATCTCTGCAGGAGTTCCTCAGAGTAGTGTCCTCGGCCCAACCATCTTCAGCTGCTTCATCAATGACCTTCCCTCCATCATAAGGTCAGAAATGGGGATGTTCACCAATGATTGCACAATGTTCAGCACCATTCGCGACTCCTCAGATACTGAAGCAGTCCATGTCCAAATGCAACAAGATCTGGACAATATCCAGGCTTGGGTTGACAATTGGCAAGTGATATTCGTGCCACACAAATACCAGGCTATGACCATCACCATTAAGAGTCAATCTAACCACGACCCCTTGACATTCAATGGTGTTACCATCACTGAATCCCCCACTATCAATATCCTGGGGGTTATCATTGACCAGAAACTCAACTGGACTCACCACATAAACACAGTGGCTACAAGAAAAGGCCAGAAGCTGGGAATACTGCAGTGAGTAACTCACCTCCTGACTCCTCAAAGCCTGTTCACCATCTGCAATGCACAACTCAGGAGTGTAATGGAATACTCCCCACTTGCCTGGATGAATGCAGCCCCAACAACACTCAGAAAGCTTGTCACCATCCAGGACAAAGCAACCCGCTTGATTGGCACTACATCCACAAGCATCCTCTCCCTCCACCACTGATGCTCAGTAGCAGCAGTATGTACTATCTACAAGATGCACTGCAGAAATTCACCAAAGATCCTCAGACAGCATCTTCCAAACTCACAATGACTTCCATCTAAAAGGATGAGGGCAGCAAACATATGGGAACACCAGCACATTCAAGTTCCCCTCCAAACGACTTACCATCCTGACTTGGAGTCGTTCCTTCACTGTTGCTGGGTCAAAATCCTGGAATTCCCTGCCTAACGGCATTGTGGGTCAACCCACAGCAAGTGGAGTGCAGTGGTTCAAAAAGGCATCTTACCACCACCTTCTCAAGGGCAGCTAAGGGTGGGCAAGAAATGCTGGCCAGCCAGCGACGCCCACATCCCACAAAATTAACAGAAAAAGAATTAAACCTTAGCCACGCAAACCAAAACCCACGTGCCACTCATTCAAAATCCAAGCTCTAAAATAAATGATATTAAAATATATATAAATCACATGCTTTCTATCACATAAACTTAGGCCAGAACTCAACATATTTTGTTAAACAATATTTATTAGGCCTATGTACATGATGACTGTGCAGTAGAGACTCTGTTTTAAACTGCTCTCGTTCAATCTTCTAGCAGAGACTTGCTAGAGTTACAGTTACATCACAGCATGTCTCAGAGTTTCAGCTGTATAGTCAGCAAACCCTATCACTACAGATACACTCATGTTTCTTTTTGTAGAAGACAAATTAAGAGAACTGGCATGAATGTGTGTAGTGTGTATGAATTCTGACAGACAACTGTAGCCAAAAAGGAATGAATTGTTTATTTCTCAAGTGTATAGGTGGCCTGAATGGAGTTGGAGTATTTGGTGACTGCTTTTGTGGCTTTGGAGTTGGCGTGTGTGGCTCATTCCATTGGCAAAAAGAGACAAATGTACTTTGGATGTCCCTAGCCAAGATCATATGGCACTAGTGAATGAGGTACAAATCCAATGAACTCAAAAATGTCAATAATGAAGGAATTCATGACACTCATAGCTTTGCTCAAAATCCTCGTTGAACAATGAACTTGGGACAGTATTCTTTCTACATAAGTCGAGTAGCTCTTCCATACACAGCCTTTTCATGTGTTCCTCAGTTTCTTAATTGATTTCCTGTTGACTTTAACAAGTGACTACTTTGATGCCTTAGCATCAAGTTATATACATGTGCCTATGGTTGGTGTAGTTTGGTCTCTAAACAGGGGCATATTTTGTATTAGACCCCTGTCTTTTGCTCACTGGGGATAGTACAGCCCCTCAACATGGTGACCCCACCTAGACTCAAGGAGAGAAGATCCCTCAGAGATTCTGGGTCCTGGTTATTGGGCCCTGATGTACCTGCCTCAGGTCCTAGTTGATGATATACACCAGTGCCATTGTTTAGTGATGGTGGAGAGGGTGAATGCTTAAGGTATGGATGGGATACAAAAAATTGGTCCTTGCCTTGCCCAGTACTACTGTAGATGTGCTTAGCCTGGAAAGTGGAGTGTTCTCTATCACACTCCTTACTTTTTTCTTGTGAACAGGCTTTGAGGAGTCGTGATATGAGTTACCTACGACATAATTCCCAGGCTTTGACATGATTTTGTAGCTGCAGATATATGGCTGGTCCAGTTCAGTTTCTGGATAACAGTAACCTTGTTGAAGATGGCCTTTGCCCAATCTTTGGGTGGCATGAATGTTTCTTGCCACTTCTCAGCACAATTCATGCTGCCTGTTCTGGTTGCTATAGCTTTGCAAAAATCTGTCAACAAAAAAAGAGGTCCTTGAAACTTATTTTGATGGAGCCAAGGAAAAGTGGATTGCTCATGAGGGAACCATTTATAAATTTTAGATCTCTCTGGCCCTAGGCTTTTGTCCCCTGACAGGTAATCCATTCAGGGAATGTAAAAGAACAAATTGGAAAAAGTTGATCAAAATAGTAGTAGAGATTTTGTGACTGACTTTGATTGATGAAGGAAGCTACTGGTTTCACATTGCTATGCTGCATTTAACAGCGATGTAGAATTTAACCATTATTTTGTGAAATTTAAGTCACAACATTTTAACAAGATGAATTAATGTACAACTATTATTTCATAGTTGCCTGGAAGGAAATGCTTAAACAGATGGTGTCTGTGTGAAAAAATGGAAATGAAACCTATGGTTAGAGGATGATGAGTGTTGAGATTGGGAAAACAGGTTGTTTGTACATTTGTAATGAGACATTGTTTCTACAGAATGAGACTGCCAAACTAAAAAGTATATGGACTCAAGGATAACAGACTCAAATGGCTAAACAACAATTGACTGCAGGATTAATATATACTGTGTGATAAGGTAACTACTACTTATTAAAACAAATTGTGAGGATACCACAATGTTCAATTGCAAAAGGGAAGAATTTTCTTGTGTATAACAAAGAACAAAGAACAATAAAGCACAGGAACAGGCCCTTTGGCCGACCAAGACTGTGCTGACATATGATGCTTTCTAAACTAAAGCTGTTTGCCCCTTTGCAGTCCTTATCCCTCTATTCCCTGCCTATTCATGTATCTGTCAAGTTGCCTCTTAAATGTTACTGTTGTATCTGCTTCTACTACCTCCTCTGGCAGCGCATTCCAGGCACTTACCACCATCGTTGTCAAAAACGTGCCTGTCACATCTCCTTTCCCCCTTTTACTTTAATCCTATGTCCCCGAGTAATTGACATTTGTACCCTGGGAAAAAGACTCCAACTATCTATTCTATCCACGTCTCATAATTTTGTAAATCTCAGCCTCTCAGCCTCCACGTTCAAGTGAAAACAAACCGAATTTTTCCAATTTCTCCTCATAGCTAATAACAGCCAAATCAGGCAACATTCTGATAAACCTTTTCTGTACCCTGTCAAAAGCCTTCACATTCTCTGGTACTGTGGCAACTAGAACTATACATATTATTCCAAATGTGGTCTGACTCAAGATGTATAAGACTGCTACATGACTTACCAATTTTTATACTCTATGCTCTAACCGACTCATGCTGTATAAATAACAAAGAACTGCGGATGCTGTAAATCAAGAAACACAAAACAGAAATTGATGGAAAAGCTCAGCAGGTCTGCCAGACCTGCAACTCCTGCTGTATGCCTTCTTGACCACCATATCCACTTGTGTTGCCACTTACAGGAACTGTGGACCTGTATGCCTAGATCACTCTATATGTTAATGTTTCTAAAGGTTCTGCCATTTACTGTCTGCCTTCCACCTGCATATTCAAACTTCCAAAATGGATCACTTCACATTTGTCTGGATTAAATTTCATCTGTCATTTCTCTACCTGAGTCTCCAGCCTATCTATAT
Organism: Rhincodon typus; assembly: GCF_021869965.1. Taxonomy (NCBI): domain Eukaryota; kingdom Metazoa; phylum Chordata; class Chondrichthyes; order Orectolobiformes; family Rhincodontidae; genus Rhincodon; species Rhincodon typus. Next base: position 103,935,562 of record NC_063334.1, read on the forward strand.
CCTGCTGTATCCTCTGGTAATCCTCCTCAGTATCTGCGGCTCCCACAATCTTTGTGTTGTCCACAAACTTACCAATCAGGCGACCCACATTCTCCTCCAAATTATATATTACAGGCAATGGGGGTCCCAGCACTGATTTCTGTGGAACACCACAGGTCACAGACCTCCAGTCAGAAAAGCACCCTTTCACCGCTACTCTTAACTTCTGTGACCAAATCAGTTCTCTATCCATTACCGGTGGATCCCTCGTGACTTCAATTTTTCTATCAGCCTGCCATGAGGACCTTGTGAAAAGCCTTGCTAAAGTCCATGTAGACAATATCCAACACTCTGCCCTCATCAGCCATTTTTGTCACTTCTTCAAAAAACTCAATCAAGTTTGTGAGACATTCCTTCCCCTGCACAAAACCATGCTGCCTGTCACTAAGAAGTTCATATTTTTCCAAATGTGAGTAAATCCTATCCCTTAGAATCTTCTCCAATAATTTCACTACCAATGGCGTAAGGCTCACCAGCTTGTAATTTCCCAGATTATCCCTGTTGACCTTCTCAATCAAAGCAACAATGTTCCCTGGAATCTCGCCTGTGACTAAAAAGAATGCAAAGGTTGTGTATAACTTCCTCAATGTTCATATCATCTTCAAACTTACTAATTGTACCTTCTACATTCACATCCAAGTCATTAATGTACATGACAAATGGCAAGGGTTCCAGCACTGATCTCTGTGGTATACAGCTGGTCACAAGCTTCCAATCATAAAAATATCCCTCTACCATCACCCTTTGATTCCTATTTGTAAGCCAGTCTTGGATCTAGTTTGCCAACTTGTTTTGCATCCTATGGGCACCTTTTGGACCAAGCTTTTATGTGGGCTTTGTCAAAAACCTTACATGTAAAACGCATCAACTGCACTACCCTCATTAATATATTTGGTCGCCTTTACAAAAGTCTCAATTAAGTTATCAGACAGGATCTCCCGCTAATAAATCTGTACTGAATATCTCCAATCAATCACTGTCTTTCCAAGTATTGATTAATCCTGTCTTTCAAAATTTATGCCAGTAATTTCCCTACCACTGACACCAGACTAAGTGGGTCTGTAATTACCTGGCCTAACTCTGCTGCTCTTCTTTCCATAATGACTTTGACACTTGCAGAGTTATGGTCACTATCCCCAAGATGCTTGTCCACTGAAACTTTTGAGCCACTTGAGTGGCTTCATTCCCGAGAATTAGAGCTAGCACTGCCCCACCTCTAGTAGAACTATCTACGTACTGGCACAAAAAGCTCTCCAGATGCACTTTAAAAATTCCACCCTGTCTAACCCTTTTACACTAAGGCGATCCTAGTTAATGTCAGCAAAGGTGAAATACCCTTCAACTATAACCCTATTTCTCTCACACCTTTCTGTGATTTGTCTACATATCTGCTCCTCTATCTCCTTCTGATTATTTGGAGGTCTGTAATATAATCCCAGCAAAGTAATCTACCCTTTTTTATTTCTAGCCTCTGCCCAAAAAGCCTCACTTGAAGATCGGTTGAGGACATCCTCCTTCATTACTGCAGTGATGGTTTCCTTTATCAATAATACAATGCTCCCACCTCTCTTACTTACCCACCTATTGTGCCTGAAGCTTCTTTAGCCTGGCATGTTGAGCTGCCCGTCCTCTCCTTTCCTCAGCCATGTCTCAGTGATTGCAACAATATCACGTTCCCATGTGTGTTGATCAATACTCTAAGTTCATCCGCCCTACTAGCCAAACCCTTTGCATTAAAAAAGATGCAATTTAGCTTTTTAGACCTGCCATGTGCCTTACCCATATCTTCTCTATCTACTGGACCTACCATTCCTTCTATATCTGACTGGATTTTGCTCCCAGCTTTACATCTATTCTGTGTCTCACACCCCTGCCGAATTAGTGTAAAACCTTCTCAACAGCTGAGCAAACCTCCCAGCAAGGATATTGGATCCATTCTGAGGGACAGTGCTCGTTCGCTGGGACTACAGTCCTTTGTTCATGAGGAACAGCACAGAGGTTGGACTGATAGGTCAGTGAGGGAGGCCCCAGCAAGGGTCCGCAGGCCAGGTGGGGGTGGGAGAAACAGGAAAGAAGGGAGGGAGGAAGCGGAGGTTGCTGTAAGAGGTGGACCCCCATTGGATACAGAATGCCCAGATGGAGGGGCTCATCGGCTGAACGCATAGCGGAGCCCTCAGTGTTTACCTGGCTCCCCTCCACTGGTAAAAAAATAGGTCACTGAAGTGATTCAACTGGCTCAAGATAGGCCATCAGGCTACTGGACACCTGCCCCACTCCTGATAAATTTCTCTCAGAGACAGATAGATAATGGTCATGAGAAAAGGTACAGGTCAGAGTAGCTCTGATTTCTGTGGAATTGCCTGTGTTTTTGTGACCTGGCAGGATTTGATCAACCTGCCAATGGAAATTCCCTGTGAGCACTGTGATGTCCAAGCAAAATGAAGGCAGTAAATGCTTTCAATACAGTGCATTCACAGTATTGTGGCTTCTCTACTAACAGGTCCATCTGTGCCTGGGTTCGATCTTACAACTTTGCACCATTCTTTTTAAAGCCAATTTTCACTTCCAGCTGAACTACTGAAACTGGAAGTCACTCCCCTTCTCCTTTCACCACTGTTTCAATTGATTATTAACTAAGAAATCTCTGCATTTATTATCGTCATTCATGACCACAGTACGATAATATAAAAAATTTTAAGGTGACAAAATCACAGTTTCATGAGGAGATATTATGACAGGTGACCAAAAGGTTTGTCAAAGAATTAAGTTTTAATGACCATGTTAAAGGTGGAAGTGAGAGACGTCAGGAGGCAGAGATTAAGTAGGGACAGGTGAAGTCCAAAGCTTAGGGGGCTAGGGAGCAAATAGCCACCAATTGTGGACCTATTAGAAATGGGAATGCACAAGAAGCCAGATTGGGAGGAGTGCAGATATTTTAATTACCCGAAGAGAAGGAATTGTATACATTATCAGTTAGTATGGCAGTAAGGAAGGGATATTGTCGAGTGAAATAGAGTGAAGAGAGCAGGACGTGGCATTCATTGAGAGAAACTAGAAAGAGGTGTAAACTTAGGAATAGGACAGGGAGGAATCTTCAGAGAAATTTGACTTGAAAGGCTAGAGGAGGCAAGGGAAGTGACAGAGGAAGCTGCAGGAATATTCTCAATTTTAATGGCAACTAAGAAATTAATTTGATTTAAAGGGGTTAACTTCAAAGTTATAAATGAAGTACAGAAAGTTTTGCCCTGAAGTGCTTTTGCCTCCTGTTCTCATGACAGTTCCCTGTTATTTGGATATAAATAGAGGACACTGTGATGGTATTAGATGTGAGCTGGCTATGATAAATCAGTGAATGTTATTTAAAGGAATGACAGTGGATAGGCAAATATTTAAACAGTGCATAGTTGAATGGCACAAATGCTCATTCCTGCCCATCATAAAACTAAAACACTAAAGGTGTCTTGGTCATGGCTAATAAGGGAAATTAGGGATAGTTCCGGATTTAGGGAAGGGGTATACAAATTAGCCAAAGAAAGTAGCAGCCCTGAGGATTGGGAGCACTTTAGAATTCAGCAAAGAAGGACAAAGGGATTGATTAAGAGCAGGAAAATAAAGTACCGGAGTAAGCTTGCAGGGAACATACTAATTATAAAGCTTCTATAAGTATGTGAAGAGAAAAAAATAGAGAAGACAAATGAAGGCCCCTTAGAGTCAGAGACATGGGAAGTTATAATGGGGAACAAAGAGATGGCAAACCAATTAAATACTTACTTTGGGTCTGTCTTTATAAAATATAATGTTATTTCTTTACACAAATAACATCCCAAAAATGCTTGGCAACACAGGTTTCAGTGAAATGAAGGAACTGAAGGACTTCAGTATTAGTAGGGAAACGATATTGGTGAAATTGATGGGACCACAGGCTGATAAACCCTCAAGGCCTGATAATGTACATCACAACGTAGCCCCATAAATAGTGGATGAATTAGTGGTCACCTCTCAAGATTCTACTGACTCTGGAATGGTTCCTATGCATTCAGGATGAGGAAAAATTTCTTCACCAAGAGAGAGGTGAGCCTGTGGAATTCTATGTCACAGAACCCAGTTCATAGAATCCCCACAGTGTGGAAACAGGCCATTCAGTCCAAAATGTCCACACCAACCCTCTGAAGAGCATCTAATTCTGACCCAACCCCCTCCCCTATCTCTGTATTTCCCGTGGCTAATGCATCTAAGCTTCACATCCCTGAACACTATGGGCAGTTTAGCATGGCCAATCCACCCAGCTTGCACATTTTTGGACTTTGGGAGGAAACCAGAGCACCCGTGGAAACTGATGCAGACACAGGGAGAACATGCAAACTCCACACACACAGTCGCCTGAGGTTGAAATTGAATCTGGATTCCTGGAGCTGCCGGGCAGCAATGCTAATCACTGAGCCAACACATTGAATGCTTCCAAGAAAGAGTTAGATATAGGTCTTAGCTCTGAAGGGATCAAAGGGTATGGGGAGAAATCAGGAACAGGCTATTGAGTTGGGTGATCAGCCATGATCATATTGAATGGTGGAGCAAGGTCAAAGGGTCAAATGGGCAACTTCTGTTCCAATTTTCTATGTTGCTAAGACATTTTGTGTGTGTGCAGAAAGAAAAACCAGTGAAACTGCTGAATGAGATGTACTCGTCTGACTTGCCTTGTTTGGTTCAAATGTTACAACTAATCGATTCTTTTCCAAGTATTCCTGTGCCTGTTTTTTTTAACTGGTCTTCCCCTCTGGTTGGACAGTTAGCTGAAAATTCAGACATCATTAGGCTAGAATTTGCATTCTAATTGATGGAAAGGCTAATAATGCTCACTGTTAGCTGCAGATAGATGAAGTAGCAATTGTGGGCAAAAAGCAGAAGCTCAGTTAAAGATGATCCAGACTTTGTTCCCTGAGTTGCATGGTTCCACTGATAGCTTCATGAAAATAGCAACTTGGCTTTTAGCTTCCTGTTTTCTTATGACTTGTTGTATTTGCCCATTAAACTTGGTACAAGACTTTCTTCTGTGCAAGATTCAATATTGTTGTTTGAAGGCTGTTTTCTTCTACACCTACTTTGGTCACTGTTGCATGAAGCTATCCTAAAACACTCTTATGTTTCTTAGCTCTCACATGAAATTTACTGCATTTCACTCAGCAGATGGAGCCCCGTTACTGCTGGTATCCTTGCAACAAGCACTCATTTCACCCAGGACGGTCTTTCTCCTCCAAACAACCAATTGACCTTAGAAATCATTTAATTTACTGGGCCTCAGACACTTTTCATTAATTCAACCTCATCATAGACATTGGTTAAAACATTATACGTAAAGATTACAGTAGTGTAATGATATTGTTCTTGTACTAATGATCCAAAGAATGTGAGTTCAAATCCTAACTGGAAAATCTAATTAAATTTATAAGGTCTGGACCTAAAGGCCAATGTCTGGTAGAGCAAAATGACCATGGAGCTGACAGAATATTGTGAAAAGCCATTCAGTTCACAAAGTCCTTTAAAACACAAACTTTTCCCATTATGGGTTATATGTGACTCGAGATCCAAAAGTGGTTGAATCTTAACCGCATCCGAGGTGAACTATTAAGATATGACGTACTGCCAAAATACTGTACAGCACGTGGCTACAGGGATGATGCAGGAGGGAGGGATTCAGATACCTGGATAATTGGGGCTCATTCTGGGGCAGGTGGGACCTCTACAAACGGGATGATCTACACCTGAACCAGAGGGGTACCAATATCCTCGGGGGGAAATTTGCTAATGCTCTTCGGGAGGGTTTAAACTAATTCAGCAGGGGGATGGGAACCTGAATTGTAGCTCCAGTGTACAGGAGGTTGAGAGTAGTGAGGTCATGAATAAGGTTTCAAGGTTGCAGGAGTGTACCGGCAGGCAGGAAGGTGGTTTGAAGTGTGTCTACTTCAATGCCAGGAGCATCCGGAATAAGGAACTTGCAGCATGGGTTGGTACCTGGGACTTCGATGTTGTGGCCATTTCAGAGACACGGATAGAGCAGGGACAGGAATGGTTGTTGCAGGTTCCAGGGTTTAGATGTTTCAGTAGGATCAGGGAAGGTGGTAAAAGAGGGGGAGGTGTGGCATTGTTAGTCTAGGACAGTATTACGGTGGCAGAAAGGACGTTTGATGAGGACTCGTCTACTGAGGTAGTATGGGCTGAGGTTAGAAACAGGAAAGGAGAGGTCACCCTGTTGGGAGTTTTCTGTAGGCCTCCGAAAAGTTCCAGAGATGTAGAGGAAAAGATTGCAAAGATGATTTTGGATAGGAGCGAAAGTAACAGGGTAGTTGTTATGGGGGACTTTAACTTTCCAAATATTGACTGGAAACGCTATAGTTCGAGTACTTTAGATGGGTCAGTTTTTGTCCAATGTGTGCAGGAGGGTTTCCTGACACAGTATGTAGATAGGCCAACAAGAGGCGAGGCCACATTGGATTTGGTACTGGGTAATGAACCAGGCCAGGTGTTAGATTTGGAGGTAGGTGAGCACTTTGGTGATAGTGACCACAATTTGGTTACGTTTACTTTAGCGACGGAAAGGGATAGGTATATACCGCAGGGCAAGAGTTATAGCTGGGGGAAAGGCAATTATGAGGCGATTAGGCAAGATTTAGGATGCATAGGATGGAGAAGGAAACTGCAGGGGCTGGGCACAATTGAAATGTGGAGCTTGTTCAAGGAACAGCTACTGCGTGTCCTTGATAAGTATGTACCTATCAAGCAGGGAGGAATTGGTCGAGCGAGGGAACCATGGTTTAGTAAAGAAGTTGAAGCTCTTGTCAAGAGGAAGAAGGAGGCTTATGTAAAGATGAGGCATGAAGGCTCAGTTAGGGTGCTTGAGAGTTACAAGTTAGCCAGGAAGGACCTAAAGAAAGAGCTAAAGAAGAGCCAGGAGGAGACATGAGAAGTCTTTAGCAGGTAGGATCAAGGAAAACCCTAAAGCTTTCTATAGATATGTCAGGAATAAAAGAATGACTAGAGTAAGATTAGGGCCAGTCAAGGACAGTAGTGGGAAGTTGTGCGTGGAGTCCAAAGAGATAGGAGAGGTGCTAAATGAATATTTTTCGTCAGTGTTCACACAGGAAAAAGACAATGTTGTCGAGGAGAATACTGAGATACAGTCTATTAGACTAGATGGGATTGAGGTTCATAAGGAGGAGGTGTTAGCAATTCTGGAAGGTGTGAAAATAGATAAGTCCCCTGGGCCGGATGGGATTTATCCTAGGATTCTCTGGGAAGCTAGAGAGGAGATTACAGAGCCTTTGGCTTTGATCTTTATGTCGTCATTGTCTACAGGAATAGTGCCAGAAGACTGGAGACTAGCAAATGTTGTCCCCTTGTTCAAGAAGGGGAGTAGAGACAACCCTGGTAATTATAGACCAGTGAGCCTTACTTCAGTTGTGGGTAAAGTGTTGGAAAGGATTATAAGAGATAGGATTTATAATCATCTAGAAAGGAATAATTTGATTAGGGATAGTCAACACGGTTTTGTGAAGGGTAGGTCGTGCCTCACAAACCTTATTGAGTTCTCTGAGAAGGTGACCAAACAGGTGGATGAGGGTAAAGCGGTTGATGTGGTGTATATGGATTTCAGTAAAGCATTTGATAAGGTTCCCCACGGTAGGCTATTGCAGAAAATACGGAGGCATGGGATTGAGGGTGATTTAGCAGTTTGGATCAGAAATTGGCTAGCTGTAAGAAGACAGAGGGTGGTGGTTGATGGGAAATGTTCATCCTGGAGTTCAGTTACTAGTGGTGTACCTCAAGGATCTGTTTTGGGGCCACTGCTGTTTGTCATTTTTATAAATGACCTGGATGAGGGCGTAGAAGGATGGGTTAGTAAATTTGCAGATGACACCAAAGTCGGTGGAGTTGTGGATAGTGCGGAAGGATGTTGCAGGTTACAGAGGGACATAGATAAGCTGCAGAGCTGGGCTGAGAAGTGGCAAATGGAGTTTAATGCAGAAAAGTGTGAGATGATTCACTTGGAAGGAGTAACAGGAATACAGAGTACTGGGCTAATGGTAAGATTCTTGGTAGTGTGGATGAGCAGAGAGATCTCGGTGTCCATGTGCATAGATTACTGAAAGTTGCCACCCAGGTTGATAGGGTTGTTAAGAAGAAGTACGGTGTGTTAGGTTTTATTGGTAGAGGGATTGAGTTTCGGAACCATGAGGTCATGTTGCAGCTGTACAAAACTCTGGTGCGGCCGCACTTGGAGTATTGCGTACAGTTCTGGTCGCCGGATTATAGGAAGGATGTGGAAGCATTGGAAAGGGTGCAGAGGCAATTTACCAGGATGTTGCCTGGTATGGAGGGAAGGTCTTGTGAGAAAAGGCTGAGGGACTTGAGGCTATTTTCGTTAGAGAGAAGAAGTTTAAGAGGTGACTTAATAGAGACATACAAGATGATCAGAGGATTAGATAGGGTGGACAGTGGGAGCCTTTTTCCTCGGATGGTGATGGCTAGCACGAGGGGACATAGCTTTAAATTGAGGGGTGATAGATATAGGACAGATGTCAGAGATAGGTTCTTTACTCAGAGAGTAGTAAGGGCGTGGAATGCCCTGCCTGCAAAAGTAGTAGACTCGCCAACTTTAAGGGCATTTAAATGGTCATTGGATAAACATATGGATGATAATGGAATAGTTTAGGTTAGATGGGCTTCAGATTGGTTTCACAGGTCGGCACAACATCGAGGGCCGAAGGGCCTGTACTGCGCTGTTATGTTCTATGTTCTATGTGCACCATAGAGACTGCAGTATCACCTCCTCAGGACACATAGAAAAAAGCAACAAATCCTGGTCTTGCCTGTGATGGCCACATCCCGAGAAAATAAAAAACAGGTTATGATTTTTCAGTGAAATTATTTTCATCTAATACATTCTGAACTGACAAACCCCTTCTCAGGGACAAGTATGGATGGACATTAAAAGTTGACCTCATGTTAAAATTAAAACAAAATCTGTGCTTGATGTATCCATCGCAATGGTTCCCATTGTGGTTGCTTGAATATCGACCAAACCTATAGTCTGTGGCAGCCTTATGTTATCTTTGTGATAATACTTGGATTCTATGGTGGCTCTGCATGTCTGTTTTGCTCTAATTAATATTTAATAGTATTTAGATGCAGACAATCAATTTTCCTGATGTTCTTTATTTACAATTGAAGTGATTTCCTGATGAATATAGGAACTGGACCAAATCCAAAGGGGCCTTCAACATTGTGATTCTTAAAGGAAAAGACAGTATTGTAAATGTGAAAAGAAAATGGGTGTAATTTTCTCAACATCCTTGGAGTTTTAGAAGGGCACGTGGAGGAATGTACCTGGTGGTGAGATGACATTTTGATATCAAGTTCTCAGAAGCTTTTAGGTGGTTTGGCTTTCCCATTTTTTGCAACCTCTTTTGGAAACTCTTTTGCATTTGTTAACTCATCATGAATACTCATCAACACTGCTTCCGTTTCTCCCTGCACTCCCTCACTTTTCTTGTCGTAGCACTGCCCCCTGGTGGGAAAAACTTATAAACTTTTTGTTCATTCGAAGCATGAATGATTTGGAGGTGGTCTAAAAAATGTTCCAGAGGTGTGTAAAAGCCTCTATGGCTAGAAAGAAAAGAAGAAATAGTGATGACTATTCCCCCATGACCACATTTTAATTTAATCCCCACCCTGTTTCCTACTCTCCCTAACCTTTGCTTTGTACCTGTATGCTTGTAGACTTTAATTGTTTAATTGGTGACATGGATGACCTGGTAACAAAAAGAGGCACTTACTGTAATTGTGATGGGGTTGAGTTAGGGAATAGATGTTTGAAAATAAACATAAGACTGAGGTGTTAATATCGGCTCCAGTACTATAATTTCAACTGGCTTTCTGAAATGGAACATGGCATCCAGAGACAATATTGAAGTCTACCACTCCTTCCTGACTGTCCTCCACAATACTCCCACTTCTGATGGCTCTGGCAGCTGCTTTTACACCACATACCCAGGGATGATGATGGAGCAGTCTGGGACATTGGCTGTTAGCTGTAATTCAGTAGGCATGACTGTTTTAGACTGTTGCTGGAATAGACTTTAGGCTGGCCCTCCCCATTTTGGCTCATCCACAGATGTTAGTGAACAGGAGTTTGAAAGGTTGACTGGGCTGAGTCCACTTTTGTCATATCTTGTTCCTAGCTCGATGCCAAATGGTCTGTCCCATTAATCTAATTCAAACTTTTTCACAGTGGTTTGCTACAGCTGTGCTACAGCTTGTTAAGCCATTTCTGAGGAAAGTTAAGAGCCAAGCAAATTGTTGCGGGTCTAGAGTCCCAGGTAGGCAGATCAAGTCAAGGGGAGGTTTTCCTTGCCTAAATGAAATTAATAAACCAAATGGGTTTTATAACAAACCAGTAGTTTCATAGTTACTGGTATTGAGACTAGTCTTTTTGTGTCTAGAGTTATTTAATTACTGATAGGATATGTACTCGTGCCCATTCATGTCTCTGAGTTACAAGTAGAGATCGACTATTCCATCATTCATGGATTTTACTTTCTCATGCAATGGAGGGATATGGTACTGATACCAACTCTCCAGAGTGTGAAGTTGCACAGATGTTCTGTACAGAAGACTGAGATGAAGGTTACAGTGGGACAGCCTACAGAAGAAGGCTAATTGATATTCACACTGAAATGTTTGGTGCAGTGACAGGTCTTCCAGAAAGCCTGATATTGATTTTGAGGAATATGAAGGTATTATACTGTTATATTAGTCATAAAGAGGAGGAAAGTAATTGTTATTTGAATATATATTCCAGCGCTGTCACTATTTACATTTGGAACCATAGAATCTCAACAGTGCAGATAAAAACCACCAGCCCTCCGAACAGCATCCTAACCCTAACCTCGTAACCCTGCATTTTCCATGGCCAATTCATCTAACCTGCACATCTTTGGAGGGAGGAAACTGGAGCACCTGGAGGAAACCTATACAGATACAGGGTGAGTGTGCAAACTCTCCACAGTCACCTAAGGCTGAAATCAAACCCAGGTCCCTGCCAATGTGAGGCAGCAGTACTAACCACTGAGCCACCGTGTCGCTCGTTTTTTTTGAAACAAGCATTAGGAAAGTTAGTAAAGATTATCAACAACAGCCCAACATGATTGACCAGCAAGAAAGTATCAGAATTATCAACAACAAGTGATGAAGCATTAACAACATCACCAGCAAGCGACACACATGAGCAGAAATACTAAAAGAAACATGCACAATGTTGCCTGTATAAAGTGCAGGCAGAATATCCTACCATCTAAGTGATACCATGAATTATATTTTTAGGAAAGCAAATAAGCTCTAAATACTCTTACATTTATATAAAAATCATTTATATAAAAATTAATAGTTAATCTTCTCCAGTAAAAATACTTATTAATTGGCTTAGCTATGTTAGTATGCAGACAATATATGCTTTAAAAACAGGGATGTTATATCATTATATTATTTGGAAACAACCAGGAACTAACTTTCATATGATTACAAATCCCAGGATGTCATTCTCTCTGGTTGTTTACCAGTCACAAGAAGAACAACCAGAAAAACACATGAAATTTCAGCACTTTGATAATAATACTATTGTTTCTAATTTATAGAAATCAAAAGACATATTTCGGACAAATGCGAGGTGTTGCATTTTGGACGGTCTAATGCGGGAGGGAAGTATGTAATAAATGACAGAACCTTAGGAGCATTAACATGCAGAGGGATGTAGGCATACAGGTTACAGGTCCCTGAAAGAGGCAACACGAGTGGATAAGGCTGTCAAGAAGACATTTGGCATGCTCACCTTCATCAGCCAGGGCAAAGAGAATAAAAATTATCAAGTCATGATGCAGCTGCGTCGAACTATACTTTGGCCATATGTGAAATATTGTGTGCAGTTCTCGTCACAACACCAACAGAGGGATTTGGAGAGGGTACAGAAACAGTTTACCTGGATGTTGCCTGGTTTGGAGGGTATTATCTATGAGGAGAGATTGGAAAAAAATTGGTTTATTTTCACCTGAATGTCAAAGGCTGAGGGGTGACCTGATAGAAGTTTAGAAAAGTAGGGGAGGCACAGATAGAATGGATAGTTGGAGTCTTTTTCCCAGAGTAGAAATGTCAATTACTAGGGGATATAAGTTTAATGTAAAAGGGGGTGAGTTTAAAAGAGGTGTGAGAGGCAAGTATTTTTACTCAGAGGATGGTAAGTGCCTGGAATATGCTGCTAGGAGAGGTGGTAGAAGCAGATACTATAGCAATGTTTAATAGGCACCTTGACAGATTTGTGAATAGAGAGGGAATAGAGGGGTATGGGCTGTGTCGAGATAAAAGATTTTTAGTTTAGAAAGGTGTCATGTATCGGCGCAGTCTTGGTGGGCCGAAGGGCCTGGTCCTGTGCTGCACTGTTCTTTGTTCTTTTGTTTTTTTTGTATAACAGAAGGACACCAGCATCGACTTCTCACAGATTTTGCCCAAAGCTAGAAACCCATCCGATGCAGCATTGAAATAATGACAATTCCATCAGTACATTTGTGGACCCAACTATGATGGCCGACGTCTCCACCTCCATTTCAGCACAAGCAGAAACGGTCAAGGTCTGGGTGCTGCACTGAAAGTTCAACATGTTGTTTTACAAGCTCAGATTGTTGCTGTGAAAGTCACATATACCAGTGTTGAAGAAGGTTTGTAGGGTCTCATAATAGTCCAATCATCTGCCTCCAAAAGACTACTAGGATTGCTAAGGCACAGCCTTGAAAGAATGGCAGTGGCTCCATCAAGAATGTACTTGCTGTGTCCATCATTCTGGCACCTACTCTGTGCCAGCGCCCTTGCTGTTATCTTTCATCCAGCTCAGAATACTGAGCATTGACCTTTCTGCTTGACTGTGGATGGCCACACACCAGCTATGTGTTGTGGAGTATCAATGAGCGGACAGGAAATGTCTCAAAGTGACATATTTACGTTCAATGACACCCTGCACCATGAGGAGACCTACAATCACATCAAGACATATAAAACCATAGTTTTTACAGCACAGAAAGAGGACCTTCAGCCCAGTTTGTCCACACTGTCATCAATCTATCCATTTCAATCCTATTTCCAGCACTTGGCCCATAGCCTTATATGCTATGGTGTTTCAATTGTTCATCTAAATAGTTCTTAAATGTTTTAAAGGTCCCCACCTCTGTCACACTTTTAGGCTGTGAGTTGCAGATACCCACAACCTCGTGGGTTAAAAAGAAATTCCTCAGATCCTGTTTAATCCTCCTGCTCCTTACCTTCAAACTATATCTCTGGTAATGACCCCTCTCTGAGGGAAAGGTTTCTCCTACTATTTACCTGTCTATGTCCCTCAGAATTTTGTACAACTCAATTAGAAACCCCTTCTTCTCAGGGTTCTCTTCATTATTTTCATTGCTGATTCAATCCTGCCCAGGCATCATCCTGGTGAAGCTCTTCTGTACCCTCTCTAGTGCAATTTGTGTGTTATTGTGCGCTTTGTCTGTTTGCTGCTCTTTCACAAGAGGCAATAAAATGCAGTCAGCTCTCTTTGAATTGTTAGTGTCAGTGACCTCCCTTACACGACAGTCAACAACTACTTGTGAGGTGTTTGCAATAACTACAGCTCCAGTCTGGAAGAAGCCTGATGCATTAAAGATTGTCATTAAGTCACAAAATCCGAAAGAACTGTGGATACTGTAAATCAGAGACAAAAATAGAAACTGCTGGAAAAGCTCAGCACGTATGACAGCATCTATGGAGAGAAATCAGAGTAACATTTTGGGTCAAGTGACTCGTCCTCAGAACAGAGGAAGGGTCACTCGAACCAAGATGTTAACTTTGATTTCTCTCCACAGATGCTGCCTGACCTGCTGAGCTTTTCGAGCAATTTCTATTTTTGGCACCAAGTCATATTCACAGCCACTGGCAACACACCCCTTGCCATGTTGGTAGGTTTTGGCTGCGAGAGGTGTCAGCGAGTTTCTCTTGAGTGAAACATAAACATCTGGCACACTGTTCCTCACTGAGGACCATACAGGTGAATTGCTGTCTGAGCACATTGGACAGATGTGTTCTCTTGCTGAGAATCAGTCTCCCTCTCTTCCAGATCCAGCTTCCATAGTTTGTCAAGCTCTGCATGGCTTCGGTTCATTCTCCAGGTCTTCACATCTTCCAAAGGAAGTGTCCCGTTGTGCACCCATGCTTTGGAGCAACTGATTTGTTCAGAATCCTTGAAATCAGGACTTAGTCCTTTAGCAGTGCCACAACACTCCCTGCTGGAAAATGGGACTATGTAAATTTAATGTATTTTTGGCAGCATAGACTCAATGAGCCGAACAGTCTCTTCTGTCTGATTCTATGATTCTCACTGGAGTATTGAACTAATGCTGAAATTGGTACATTGCTGGATTGATGGGTAATGTTACAACAAAGAAAGGGTCAGAGTGCATTGTATTCAATAATACAATTCTCAACATGTTGTGGTGAGCACTTTGTCTTCGAAAGTAGACCAAAATTTCCCAATTTGCAGTAAATTTTATAATTCTCTTATCCCTCTTAACAGGTTTCTAATATCGAGATTTGCATTGTTCTTTTAACTACACAATGTTTCTCTTAGAAAATGGTCAGTTTAATTTATACAATGTATTTGCCTTGAAGTTGAAGCTCTAAATTCCTGCCTAATAATAGGACAGCCAGATATGTCTCTGGTTTCATTCTGTTTGATATAATCCCAAACGTTTACAGTTACTCTTTGTGCAAGACTTTACGTGCATTCCCATATATCAGTGACAGTGGCAAATCCGAGGAGAACATTTGTTCTCCTGTGTTAATGAAGCGTCATGAATCAATGTCATTTAAGAGCATAGGGTATACTGTAAAAAGGCCATAAAAAAGTCTAATTTATCCAGTATTTAGATTCATGCACAAGATCTACTTGGATTCACACTTCCTGTTCTGGTAAATTCCTTTGGTTTTGGAGTAAATATTCCCATTTTTTTTCTGAATATTTAAGAAACTGCTCATTTTTCTGCATTATTACTTATTTTGTTGTTAATAGGTTTCTTATGTTTGTTATGGATTGGGAGAGGTGCTATGCAATAATTCTCCTTCCTTTCCTACCTGTGACACAATGCCCCTGGTGAAGAACTCAGGTACAACCATTTGTTTCCCTTTAAAACTTACACTTCTTGAGATTCCCACTTCATCTCTGTATGACCAAAGACATCAATATACCATTTGTCTTCCAAATTGTTTGCTGCATCTGTCTGTCTACTTGTGTTGACTGTTGTACAAGAACACCCTTTGTACATTCACACTGCCCAATATATCACCATTTAAATATTTCCTTTCCTTTTTGTTTTTTCACACTGACGTTCATGACTTCACATTTAACCATGTTCTCCTGCATTTGCCATGTGTTTGCCCACTCACTCAATATGTCTGATGAATCTTCTTGCATTCTCCTCACAATTCACAATCCTACCCAGTATTGTATTGCCAGAAAACTTGGAAATGTTTGCATTTTGTTCCCTCAGCTAGGTCTTTATATATGTTGTAGCTGGAGCCCAAGCACTGATCTGTGCGTTACCTCACTAGTCACTGCCTACCACTCAGAAAAAGATCCATTTATTCTCACTCTGTTTCCTGTTGCCAACCAGTTCTCAATCCTTGCCAACATATTACGCCTACCCAATACTCAGGTTTGGTGTTTTTTTCTGACAATTTTATGTTCCTCTTTGGATCTAAAACTATCCCTCATTTCTTTCGCAAGCTATGGTTAAGCCATCTTTCCTGTTTCATTTTTTGTGCCAGACAGGAATGAATAATTGTTGTAATTCATAGACCATATTTTTAAATATGCACCATTATCTATCCACCATCAACCCCTTTAGGAAACTTTACAAATCTATCCTTGTCAGTTTGTGCCCCATATCCTCATTACTCCCTTTATTTAGATTCAGGAACTTAGCTTTGAATTCAATTATTTCACTCTCCTTTTTAAGGATGAATTCTATGTCATTATGTTGGATCCTCCCCCACTGACACCCCATAACAAGATCAATATTAAGGAATCCTTTTTCATTACACAGTGCTGAGTCTAGCATAATATGTTGTCTGGTTGGTTCCTCAATGTATTGGTCAAAAAAACATCACACATACCTAAACAGATTCCACATCGTGATTTTTTGAGCCAATATCCTTCCTACCTGGTGAATTGATTTACTCCTTTACTTACAATGCTGCTCCCTTTTTGTCTGTCCTTCCTAAATAATAAATATTCTCTGGATGTACAGTTCTCACTCTTGGTAACACTGCAGCCATGATTCTGCAGTTGCGACATGTCATATCCATTTATATCCTTTTGTGCTGCAAATTTACCTACCTTAGTCCAAATGCTCCACATGTTAAGACACAAAGCCTTTAAATGCAAGTTTTTGTTTTAATCTTAGCTTTATTTTGCACAATGGTCATTTGTTCTTCACCTTTGGTTTATCTGCCTTCCACTTTTGCTCTTACCTTTCTGTCTCATTTCCAATCCTTATTTTTCACTTCTCTGTCTCCCTGCTCAGGTTTCCCTCTTTTTGCCATGCTACTTTAAATCGTCCTGACAGTGCTATCAATCTAACCCCCTGAAGGTCATTGGTCCCAGTCCTGCCAACTTGCAACCTGTTCTGATTGTACCAGTCCCACCTTGCCCAGAACCACTGACTCAATGATCCGGGAATCCGAATCCCTCCCTCCTACACTATTTCTGTAGCCAAATGTTCATCTGGTATATTCTGTTATTTCTCTTCCTGCCAGCACATGGCACTGTAGTAGTCCTAAAATTACTACCTTGGTGAACTTTTTTTAGTTTACGTCCTAACTCCCCATATTGAGCTTGTAGAATTTCATCTTGATCAGTAAAGGGATTAAGGATTACAGGGAGAAGGCAGGAAAATGGTGTTGAAAAACATGTCAGCCATGATTGAATGAGACAGCAGACTCAATAGGCTGAATGGGCTAATTCTGTTCTTATACCTTATGGTCTTATCCCTTTTCTTATCTTTGTCATTGCTACCAATGTATACAACAACCAATATCCCCTTTCAGAATGCCCTACAACCTCTATCTGAGACATCCTTGATCCTGGCTCCAGGGAGGCAACATAGCATCCTTGTGCCTCTTTTGTGGCTGAAGAAAGACTAGTCCGTGCCCCTTACTATTGAATCCTCTACCGCTGGAGCCCTGTCATTCTTTTTACTCCCACGTTATGCAGCAGAGCCACCCCCAGTGCCATGGACTTGGTTTCTGCTGCTATCCCTGAGCAGATGTGCCCATCAAACAGTATCCAATCAGTTTGAGAGGGGCACGGTCACAGGAGTCTCCTGCACTGCCTGTGTTCCTCTACTCTACCTGGACGTCACCCATGCCCTTTCTGCCTGTTAATCCTTTCCCTGCGGTGCGACCACTTCACTAAATATGCAGTGTTCGATAATCTCGGCAACATGGAAGCTCCACAGTGAGTCCATCTGCCACACCAGCTCTGAAATGCAGTTAACCAACAGCTGCAGCTGGAAACACATCCTACACATGGCCACCTGGAACCCTAGAAGTGTCCATGGCCTCTCACATGGTGAAAGAGGAGCATATCGTGAGTGTGAGCTCCACTGCCATGCCTTCCTTTTAGCTAAAGCTTGTTAGTTACTCCCTTTAAAGAATACTAATCATGCTCAGAACATTATTTCACCCCAAGCACTCCACTGCAATAAAAGTCCTTGCCTTAAGTCTTTGAAAACCTTACGTTAAGTCTTAACTATTTTATGTTGGGCTCTAACGTTCTCAGTTAAATCCATAAACAGCCACTTGCTTATAAAATATATATTTTTCTAATTTACAGCAATTTGTAGGCAATCCTTAACAGCAGTTCCTTACCAACCAATAACCTTACAGTTTTCCTAAGTTGTCACTTTTGTTTGCTTCTGTTTTGAACCCATGGCACCAGTTGCTCTCCCAAAGGTTCCTCTACCGATCTGACTCTTAGGAAAGTGGCTTAGGCTCCAGCTTTGACTGCACATACCACCATTCCCCCACCACTCCCCCACCAGCCCCCACCTCTCTCCACCACCCCCCACCCCAACTAAGCTCAATGGTAAGCACTGTTGCTTTGCAGCTGTTTGCAAAATCCAGGCCATTGGAAATATCAACAAGAAGCTAAATTTGAGGTGAATCTTTGCCTGTTGTCTTGATGTTTTATGACAAAGTTCACACTGTGTGTGAGACAACAAGGTGCAGGGCTGGATGAACACAGCAGGCCAAGCAGCATCATAGGAGCAGCCGTTTTGATTCAGATTATGAAATGCATCACGGGGTCTGATTATATTGATCTGTCTTACTCATTGAGGTTCATTTTGTTCTAAAATACTGTTGAAAAATAGGGTGTGCTGTGAATCAAGCACAGTGGGTCCTGCACTGAATTTATGGCCTGTACAACTGGAAATGCCTTGGCTCTGTTCTTCTAGCTATTAAGAACATATTCTAAGGTACATAGAGAAACATAACTATGTGATTGATAGACACTGTGAAGAGGGGAAGCAGATAATTTCTTTATTGGAATGTTTAAATAAACTTGCATCATTAATATAGACAAAGTGAATTTCAATTATTTCCTATGATTGACCCTTTTGAAAATAAAATATTAAATATGTATATTATTTATTTATTATCCTCCACGAGCTTATTCCAAATTGATTTTCAATACATTGGTGGCTATTCATGTGGCTAATTATACTTTAATATTCAGAGTAAAGTGAGTGCATTCTCATGCAGTTGACCAACACTGTAAGAAATAAAATGCATATTTATTCACTATTTATATTTGATAGTGTCGAATTAGAGCAGTTTATCGAATCAAGCTAATTGCATCAGGTATCAGAATAATGTGAGCTTTAAAAGGTTTTGTTCAAAGTGTATTCTGAGCAAATTTCCCGAAGTAATTTGAAGAGTGGATGGAAAGTCTTGGGTATCTTACAGTTGAACATGAGAAGACATTTCTGTGTAACTCAGTAAGTAACGTGAAACCTCATGGTTGGTAAGGTGAAGGTATAAATTTCAGGGGAGCTTTTATGATCCCATCGATACTGGTGGTAGCAAGAAGAACCATGACAAATTGCAACTGTGTGCTTACTCACACCCACACATTTAAAATAATAAATACTTCAGACTTGAACTTTCATTCGATGAGACAGAGACAAAATTCCTGTGCGATTCTGATGTCAGTAGAAGCAGGGGCACAGTTTGGGGCATATCCCAGAGTCCAACTGGGTTTCCATTCAACAAGTGCATCACAAATTATGTGTCAGGAGAAGTAAACACTGATTAGACCTGCTCATTGTGTTAAGGGATGGTCCAGGGTTATCTTAGTGATACCACCTTGCTCACCCTTGATAGACAGAGCAGAGCCGGGGTGTGCTGGGTTCACTGCTGAGATGTATCTTTACCATACAGTGAAGATTAAGCTGCTGTATAGTTTGCATTAAAGTAAAAGAGCCTTTAATGTTTCAAACATTTCCTATTAACCATTAACTATTCTTGTATTTAAAAAATACCTTTGAAGTCCAACAAGACTCCTTCAAGTGATGGTACTACAATGGGGTAAGACTTCTTGTCTACCACTTTGGTATCTTGTTGATGCTGTCTCAAATCACCTGCACAAGGTCTTTAAATACTAGATGCAGATTCCATATCTCTAGCAAAGGCATTTGCAAAGAGAATTCAGCTGACCAGGATTTCACCTGAATGGCCCTTGACACACTGCCTGCTGAAATGGGTTTTCATTCTCTTTTTACCTTCTGGGTGGAATGAATGACAGCTTAATCTCAGTCTGTTAGATTTGGTGGGACAGTCTTGGATGAGACAACTGCTGATGTACCCTCAAAATTGACTGCGTACGTGACAACGTGGAGGTAAGATGTGTCTGCCTCTCCTGGTACATAGTTTGAGGAGGATACGTTTCTGGCAGAATCATAGTGGATGAGTAGCACATTCTGATCAGAACTGATATCCTGGTTTCATTAATAGTGGAAGCATGTCTAATTGAACAACAGGGACCAATAGCATCGGCAATTAAATTTATGAAAATGAATGGAAGGATTGCAAAGATTTCAGATAATGGCAATGACAATGGGATTATTTTGTGGGAAATTAAACCGGTCAGATATTTTATCACATTAAAATGTGCTAATATTAATGAAAGAATGATAGATATGGACAAATTATTCTCCAGGGTATTGGTACAACTGGATCTGGAATACTTCGTACAGTATTGGCCTCCTTAATACAGAGGGATGTAAATGTGCTGGAAGCAGTTCAGAGGAGGTTTAGTAGACTAATAGCCGGACTGGATGGGATGTATTAATATGAGAAGATGGGCAAGCTAGGCTTGTACCCACTGGAGTTCAGCTTTTATTAAGACATACAAGATCCTGGGTGGACGTAGCATGTGTATTTGGAAGAATGTTTCCCCTGAGGGGAGAATCTAGAACCAGGGGTCACTAGGCTCCTTGCTCACTGTCATTGTGCACACTCACTTCGACTCTAATTTTATGCTCACAGCGTCGCTGCCTTGTACCACCTTCCATTGTATTTTTGTGCTTTGCCCCTGAAGCCAGAGATACCAGGCTCATATTACTGGTGTTTCACCGTGTTGTTTAGCACAGACACAAAGCTTGTCCTAGGAGTCAGAAGCCTTTGATTGGGGCTTATCAGCACAATAAGTCAAGGGCAGCCTCCAATAGCAGTTCAGACCTTGGAATGGTCAGAATGGGTGAATAGTTGAGTTTCAGGCAGCATACCATTCCTTTTGAGACTTTCCACCCCTATTTGATATATGTTTCCCCTGGAATGGGAGACAGGCAGGTATTATGGAATGTAAATTGGATGACAACAGCATTTGGAGAGGTGTCCTGAGCGAGTGAAGAGGTAGCACAGAGGGCAGGCAGAGTTAGTGGTCTCGGGGTTGGGATGCATGAAGGTGAGTGGAGAAATGTTGCAGACAATATTGAGAGAGGTAGAGCATAAGCGTTGGTGGGAGATGGGTAGAGTCGCAGAGATAGAGTGAGTATGAAGTATTGGTGGTCTGCTTCTAATTCTTTTGGTCATATTTATGTTTGTTCATCAATTTGTCCCCTACATTTTTGGGGGCTGCTCCGCAGATGGTCATTGAGATGCCACTCATTTCATAAAATCCTGCATTGGTGCAAATCCTTCTCTCAGCAGTGTGGTTATGTTTATCGATGCTGTACCAAACGTCTTCTGACAGTTTCTGTTTTTCATGGCAGACACTAATGATGGAGCTAGTGTCATAAGCTTCTATACCCAAATGCACTTGAAGACAAAAAATGCATCAGTTCATCATTTAGGCATTGGACTTACAACATAGGCTCACCGCTATGCTCTTGTTTTCTTTCCCCCGATCCTATAACATGAAAGGAGGAAGGGAGGAGATAGAGAACATCAATCATTGGGAAAGTGCTTGACTCTATTATGGAGCAAATCACATCTTGGCCCTTCTTGCAATGGATTTGGAGCATGAGACCATTGAGGTCCTGTAACAATTGTACAGGAATTTGCTGAGGCCACTTCTGGAATATTATGGATAGTTGTGGTTTCCATATTTAAAGAAGGGCACACTTGCATTGGAAGCATTACAGTGAAAGTTCACTAGAATTGTCCCTGTGATGAGAGCGTTGTCCTCTGATGAGAGGCTGCGTAAATCAGGCCTGGACTCTCTGGAGTTTAGAAAAATAAGAGGTGATAGAAGTATAGAAACCATAGAAATGATACAACATGGAAATTTGCGCATTTGGTTCATCTTATCTATGCTGATACAAACACACCTAGATGCCCTTTCTAATCCCAACTTCCTGTGTGTGGCACATAGCCTGCAGCTTACAGCAGTTAAGGTGCAGATGTAGGTATTTTTAAAAGCATTTAGGGTCCCTGCCTCCACTACGAACTCAGGGAATGAATTTCAGATAGCCACCACCCTCTGAACAATAAAACTTTTTCTCATGTTCACTCTAATCCTTTCCCAGTGAGTTTGAATCTGTGACACTTGGTTTTTAAATTCTCTGCCAAGGGAAATAGATTCCTACTGTCTACTCTATCTTTATCCCTCACAATTTTGTAAAGCTCAATCATATCGCCCCTCGGCCTTCTCTGTTGCGAGGAAAACAAACCTCTCCAATCTCTCCTTGTGACTACAGTTCCCTAGGCCTAGCAACATTCTAGTGAATCTGCCCTGCACTCTTTCCAGAACTATTACATCCTTCCTGTAATGTGGTGCATTGAACTGCACACAATACTCCTGTTGTAGCCTCACCAATGTCATGTACAGTTTAATCATTATATCCCCACTTTTGTATTCTATGCTTCTACCAATGAAGGAGGGAGCATTCCATATGCCTTCTTTACAACCTTCTCTTCTTGTACTGTTAACTTTAGAGACCTGTGCACTTGTACGCCAAAATCTCTCACTTCATCTACCCCTCTCAGTATATAGTCATTTATTGTGTATTTCCTTTTACTGTTTGATCTCACACTTATCAGGGTTGAACTCCATCTGCCAATTTCCTGCCTATTCCACCAACGGATTGATATCTTTCTGGAGCTTACAGCTATCCTCTACACTATCTACCACACGGCCAATTTTAATGTCATCCGCAAATTTCCCAATTGTGCCCCCTACATTCGAGTCCAAATCATTAATGCATAAAACAACTAGCAGGGGTCCCAAAACTGAGCCCTGCGGAACACCATATGACACTGCTTTCCATTCGCCAGGTCAGCCATCAACCATTACTCTCTGTTTCCTATTGCTAAGCCAACTTTGGATCCAATTCAACACATTACCCTGTATCCCTTGGTGTTTTACTTTTTGACCAGCCTGCCATGTGGGACCTTGTCAAAATTCTTATTAAAATCGATGTAGACAACACCTACTGCACTACCCTCACTTATCCTCCTAGTATCTTCAAGAATTCAATCCAATGTGTAAGTCATGACCCTCTCTTAACAAAGCCATGCTGACTATCCCTGACTATACCTTTCTAAGTCACAGTTTATCCGATCTCTCAGGACTGATTCTAACAATTTGCCCATCACTGAAGTAAAACTAACTGGCCTATAATTGTTTGGCAAAGGAACCACATTTGCATTTCTCGAGTCCTCCAGCAGCTCACTTGTGTCTAGTGAAGATTGAAAAATAATCCTCAGAGCATCTGCTATTTCCTCCCTGACCTCCTTCAAAGCCTAGGGAATAATTTATCCAGCCCTGGTGATTATCCAGTTTCAAGGATTCGAACTTCTCTAACACTTCCTCTCACATTATGATTATTTCACACATCTCTTCTTCGATTACTATATCCACACCATCCCTTTCTTTTGTGAATACAGAGACAACAAAAACCATTTAAAATTCTTCCCATATCCTCTGCATCTTCACACAAATTCCTTTCTTCATCTCTAACAGATTCCACCTTTTCCTCAACTATCCTGTTGCTCTTTATATACTGGCAAAATATCTCTGGGTTTTCCTTTATCTTTTTTGCTAATATTTTTTCATGCCCTTTCTTTGATTTCCTTATTTCTTTTTACACTTGATTCATGTATTTTCTATACTCCTCAAGGCTATCTGCAGTCTTGAGTATTTTGACTATCATAGAGCTTTCTTTTTCTGTTTAACCTTCCCAGGTATTTTTGTGGATGATGCTGGGGTTCTAGATTTGGCCATACCATTCTTATTTTTGGAGACATGTCTGCTTTGTGCCCTCAGGCTCTCACTTTTTTGTGCCCCCCATGGGTTTACCACTGATTTTATTCTTTAGCAGCCTGTCCAGTCCACCTCAGCCAAAAGGCATCTCAATTTTGTAAAATTTGCCTTCACCCAATTAAAAACTTTTGCTTCTAATTTATCTTTTCCATAATAATATTAAATATAACCAAACTGTGGTCACTATCCTTGATATGGTCACCCACTGTCGCTTCAATCACACACTTGCCCATTTTCATTTCCCAAAACTAAATCAAGAATTGAGGTCCTGTCATTGAGGTTGTCAAGTATTGTTTAAAAAAGAACTGGATACAGTTCATGAATTTTTCATCCTCAGTGTCCCTTACAGTGTTTGAAACCCAGTTTATATTGGGACAGTTAAAGTCTCCCACTTTTATTGCCCTCTTAGTCCTACAGGCAGAAATTTATATACAAAAATATTTTCTATCTCCCTGTCAATATTTCGGGCTAATGATCTCATTGAAAGATTCAAAATTCTGACGGGGCTTCACAGCTGGAAACACTGAGAGTTGATTTCAACTGGCTGGAGAATCTAGAGCGTGTTAACACTACCTCTGGACAAGCGATCAAACATTTTGCACTGAAATGAGAAATTTCCTGACTCAAAGGATTGTAAAACATGAAATTTTCTACCCTAGAAGATAGTGGATGCACCATTATTGATTCTACTTCAGACTGAGTTTGATAAAATTTTTGGTTTCTCAGAGAATCAAGGCCTATGGAGAGTAAGCAGGAAATTGGAACCCAATATCAGTCACAATCATTTGGAATGGGACAATGGGTTTGATGGGGTTTGTACTCTATCGCTGCTCCTCTCCCTAGTGATATCTGATCCTCCTTACTAATGAAAAGCACTTCACCCAGTGTTGCTGCCTCAAGATCATTGATTATTTGGGCTGGCATGCCAGCAGGTTACTAAGCAGCTGTTTTCTCCAAATGGGTCCCTCTCTTTTGTTGCACTTTCATCATAAGGCCTCCAGGGTTTCATCTTAAAACAGGCCGGTTTCAATTATGTAGGTCTTCACGGTCATATTTTCTGACAGCTGCAGATGCTTTTACGAGGGAAACAAAATGTTTTCTTTCTAAAAGGGCAAGAGTCATCTCTCTGAATACTGCTGACTGGATTGAATCTGACAAGCTCGATTTTGTAAATTACAACATTTTCACTTACAGATTTCATTAATATTTGCAATGTACAAGGGAGCCTTGGTAACCAGGAAGATTGCCATGGGATTACAAAATGCTCATACTTTTAGCATTGGATGAACAGTTCCACTTTGTCTAGGATTGCAAATTGGGACACATGTAATCACTTTTGTGGAGATGATGTATTTCCTCTGAGGAGTTGTGTCCTTTGAATATACACATAACATATACACATAAGGACATAAAAATAATGCTGCGGTCATATAAAACCCTGGTTAAACCCCACTTGGAGCACTATGAGCAGATCTGGGCACCACATCTTAGGAAAGATATATTAGCCTTGGAGTGAGTAGGACATAAGCATACACGAATGACTTCAAGGGTTAAGTTATGAGGAGAGATTATGCAAATTAGGTCTGTTTGCTCTAGAATTTAGATCTGAACGAAGGCTTTAAGACATTAACAGTCAAAAACAGGGTAGATAAACTATTTCCACTGGTCAGAGATTCTAGAACTAAGTGGCATAGTCTAAAAATTAGGGCCAAACCATCCAGGAGAGATATTAGGAAGCACTTCTACACACAAACAGTGTAGATGTTTGAAACTCTCTTCCACAAACGGCAGTGGATGCTAGATCAGTTGTTCATTTTAAATCTGAGATCCATTTTTGTTAAGCAAAGGGATTCAGGGATATGGGCCAAAGGTGGGTGTATCGAATTGGGCCACAGATCAGTCATGAGCTCATTGATTGGTGGAACAGGCTTGAGGGGCTGAATGGCCTACTCCTGTCCCTATGTTCTGATGTAACTATGCAATTGTTTCAAGAAACAACATTGGTTATAGTGTATTCAGGAGAGGTGAATTAGTGACAGCTACAATTTACATGAATAACATATCCAAAACTATTCAAAACATTATGAAGTTAGAGTTGTGTAGAATTACTGGATGAAGCAACTGAAACAGAATATACCTTCCTACACCATGTTAAGGGAAACAGAGAAGAAACAAGTGTTAGACTTTGCTGTGTATTCTGCTCCTTTATGAATATATAGCTTTGTGCCACTATTCTTCAGGGTGCTATAATCCTAAAATAGCTTCAGTTAACTTTAATCACCTGAGCCAATATTTATAGGGGGATTAATGGCCTGACTTTAAAATTAATACTTAACCAAAATCAATCAAATGCATAAGGCAGGATGTCAACCTGAGATTACAGCTGCTTGAAGCAGATAGTGGACTTGAAAGGTTCTAAAATGCCCATGAGAAACATTATCTGAAAGGTGGGCTTTCAGCAATTGGGGAAAAGGAGGCAGAACTGGCTACCAGAGATTTTTAGTTTTGATTTAATCTGAGCATAAACATTTCCTATCAAGAATGTTTTTATTTTTTTAAGGTACTTGCTGATTCACCGCCTTGCTGTTTTTAGATTTTAAAAAATGTTTTAAAAAACGAGACAGCTGCATCAACCTGTAACTTCACAAGCTCATGATTTCATAATATTTTTAATAGTTTATTTGATGTTGTTCAAATAGAATGTAGCTGTTACCATTTTAAATATGCTGTCATTTTATTTCTTGCAATATGATAAATACAGCCAAAGCAAGTGTTTTCAATGTTTACAGCAGATCAACCATTACTATTCCTATAATAGGTATGATTATGCAATAAGGAATCAATGGTTGTAATTCTGAGGAGATTTGAGATTAGGATATATTGCACCATAACTAAGAAGGACAAGGAATCACATGATGAAGTCTTTAATGTAAAAAGTGAAATGATGGTGCAAATAGTAATAAATCATTTCCACATGTCAAAAAACAATATATATATTTCAGCTTGTAGAAAAGTCAGGAGTTTAGTTAGTATCATTGTCAACTGTAGTAGACCATATGGTAATTTAATATCTTTAAGTGCATGGATGTGCATTTATGTACACATAGATAAGAGCGGAGTCCACTTGATCTACTTAAGGGAGCTGTAATATTCCATTAATGCAGGGAATTGCTGTACACATTCAGTCATTTATATTTATTGGAACTTTAAAAATTCTTGTTAATTCCTGATGAGTCAGAGATAAAGTTGGCCCATCCATTGAGAAATAAGTTCTCCAAAGATAGGGAATGAATTACACCTGGATGGTTAATGATGTTCACTCATCTGCCTGGCTTAGTCTAATTAGAAATGTGGTTTCAACAATCAGAAGAAGATAGTATTAGAACTAAATCTGTTTGAGAAGGTTTCCACAAGGTTAACCTTAGCAATGTATAATGATTAACGTTAGAAATAAACCAAGTCATAATGAAGTTCTCAATAAAGCCAAATGACTATGAGTGTCTATATAAAAAGATCTCCATTGTCCACGAGGTTCCAATTTTCACTTTGCTGGCAGAGTGATTCCAGAAAAGGAAGTTGATCTAATATAATATCAAACACCAGTGTTGCCAATATTTAATGATGTGACCGTGTAGTCTTTCAGATGACTCACTGCCACCAATGTTACTTGTTAATGTTACTGTAAGTTATTAATTCTATGTGAAGAAGGATGCCCACAGAAATCTTCAGTGGCAAATAGGTTTAAACTTGATAAACAGTAAAAGGCTTATTATGTAGTACTTATTAACTGTTTACATCTGAGATACATGATTGTCCCCTGTGAGACTTCACGCTCAACTTAAACAAAGTACACATGACCGTTACTGAAACATTCTGGTCCACAACATAGTGACAACTGAACAACTGCAATTCTAGTCAACTCCTCTCAGGAATAGTCCTTTGTAATTTGATGAGTGGAGATTGTCTTGTGATGTTAGTTAATCCTTTCAGGAATGAACTGCCTTATACAGCCCTCAACAACAAAGCTTTATTTCTGGTTATTAAATACTTCGTATAATTGTTCCAAATTAGTAAAGTAGGTTCAAAACAAAACAAAATGTTAACTCTGATTTCTCTCCACAGATGCTGCCAGACCTGCTGAGCTTTTCCTGCAATTTCTGTTTGTGTTTCTGACTTATAGCATCCACAGTTCTTTGGGTTTTTATTCAGTAAAGGAGGTTTATCATTGCACCATTTGTCCCAAGCCTCTGGCTCTATAAATTGTCGAAGTTTGGTTGGGTTGGAAATCTGATGCTTGAGGTTGAAATTTTCAGGTACAGTTGATTGCTATCCTGACACATCGGTGAATCATTATTTCCCCAAATACTCCTGCAGCAGATATTCTCAGGCATCAGTTGTTCTAAGTTTGGTCCCCATGGAGGATGGTTAGTTTCCTCAGACCATGTCAGACAGGATAGTTATGTTTCTGAAAGAAGTAATCTCCGCTACACGGTGTTGCAATGAGTTAGACTTGCATGTGATTTCCATTGTCACCTGTGTTCATTTGGATGGCTTTGTCATTTTATCATGTTCTATCATAGACAGTAAAGCTGACTGAGCTATTATGGTACTGCTTCTTCTTAAACATATGGGTGGCACGGTGGCTCAGTGGTTAGCACTGCTGCCTCACAGCACTCAGGTTCAATTCCACCCTCGGGTGACTGTCTGTGTGGAGTTTGCATATTCTCCCTGTGTCTGCGTGGGTTTCTTCCAGGTGGTCTGGTTTCCTCCCACAGTCCAAAGATGTGCAGGCGAGGTGGATTGGCTGTGCTAAATTGCTCGTAATATTCAGGGATGTGTAGATTAGGTGGGTTATATGGGGATGGGTCTGGGTGGGATGCTCTGTGGGTTGGTGTGGACTTGTTAGGCTGAAGGGCCTGTTTCCACACTGTAGGGATTCTATTAAGTCTATGAAACAGCTGACATGACATTAAGGGTCCACAATTAATTCTTGGTAGTTGTGGGGTGAAGGACATCAGATGATCAGATATGGAATGATTTGTCCATTGTTGGAAGATAATTAAAAAATTCCACCAAACTTGTGAAATCAGTACTGTCATCTGATCTCTCACTCATGAAAAGTTGTTGGACATCAACATAATTAGTCTCACATAGCATATGAGGTCTTCCCCTTGTAGAGTCAAGTTTTGTTAATCACTGGTATTTGTTTCTCAGCTTGTTGAAGTTCTTCAACATACTAAAGAATTTTACAAGAAAAAATGCTTTGCTGCTCAGAAGTAAAAAGTGTTGGCTTTTGATAATATACATTTGTTCCACAAAATATTGGTCTCTGCATTTTAAGACTACTCTCAGCATTCCTTTGATTTTGAATGGCCTGCACCATGCAGTTCTCTGTCAGAAGGTTATACTTTAATTCTCTTCAACCATAGGATTTTTTTCAGCTAATACAGTAACACTTACTCCAGTGACTAATTTGCAGTTTGTTGGATGATGGTTAACCTGGATGGTTTCTGTCATACCTAGTTTCAAATGAGTCACCAATATTCTTTAGGAAAGTTTGTTTTAAGCCTTCCAAAATCAGTATGTCATCATATAATGATATGTATTCCAAAGACAAAATGAACTAGTGTTCTGGGTTTTTATCCAAAGATGCTTGTTGTAAGGTTTTAACAAGTTGTAAGGTTTGTACAAGTAAACATTATTAGTTGTGTCATTCAACAATTGTTTTTGACTGCTGTCCAATTGAGCTTTGATATTCTTAGCTTCAAATAACCCTTTCAGGGTTCTACACAAACACTTCTGGTTTGGAACTTTCAAACTAAATACACTGTTGTGTTCTATCTATTCTGAACTATCTCCTTTCTTCGGAGAAACTGTATTTGTGCATCTAACTCTAGTCAGGACTTCCGCAAACTGAAAATTGAAAGTTTTTCAAGGTGTACGATATTCACTTAAGCAAAAAAACTCCTCATTATTCTAGATCTGAAAGCAAGGTAATATTTTTCAATATTTACTCCATCTGATCATAAATCTATTTCAATGCAAATTAATTCCATTATTACTTCAGGTGCCACCCTTCCCCTTTCTCTCTCTCTCTCAGGTTTTAAAAAAATCGATGGCTCCACAACTACAGACAATTTAATCATTAAAATCTCACATACACAAACCAATTCTAAATGAATGATATTGAAATATATGTAAATCACATACACTACATTACATTGCACAATGTTAGGCACCATTTGTGATTCCTCAGATACTGAAGTCACCCATGTCCTAATGTGGTAAGACCTTAGCAATATCCAAGCTTGTGCTGACAATAGCAAATAACATTCATGCTACACAAGTGCCAGGCAATGACCATCTCCAAGAGAGAATCTAACTATCACCCCTTGACATTCACTGCATCACCAACATTGAATTCCCCAATATCAATATCTTGGGGGTTATCATTAGCCAGAAACTGAACTTGATTAGCCATATAAATAATGTGGCTACAACAGCAAGTCAGAAGTTGCAGTATTACTCACCTCAAGGATGGATGGATGGTATTCGAGTGAAAGGTAAAATAGAAATGCCAACCTGAATACACTTGCTTGACGTGTTATTACAGATAAGTTAGGAGGCAAGTGACCAATTTGCTTTCAGTAGGCAGGTCAATTATTAAAACCTTTTAAAGAGACACCACAACTCCATTTTAATCGGAATTTTAAAATAGCTTGGCTGAGTTTGCTGTAACTTGGGAACACCAGTAGATAAAATTAGATGAATGCTTGGATCTATGACTTGAGTATGTTTACAGCAATGCTTAAGGGCCAGGAAGAAAAGGTCACTTTCACCCAGCTCAATAACTTACCTGATTTACATGCCCATGATTAGCTGATCACTTATCTCTATTTGCAATCGACACCTCCTTCTGTGATCTTGATTGCCCCCCATTACCAAACTTTGACATCTACACAATAGCTGATCTTCCACAATGTCCCTGAGTGCCTGTTCCCTAACCTGCCCCGATTTCTGACTTAGCCCAGATCCCCAGCTTTGATTTTCTTAAACCCCGTTATATGAACCACTTCCACCACCTTATAATTTCCGACTTTCCCAACCTGAGTCAATATTGATGCCTCAGTTCCTATCTATTTCCATTTTCCTGCACCTCGCAAAACTATTAGATTACCAAAAGTGCTGGATAGTAAGCCTGATGTTTT
This sequence comes from Rhincodon typus, assembly GCF_021869965.1. NCBI lineage: Eukaryota > Metazoa > Chordata > Chondrichthyes > Orectolobiformes > Rhincodontidae > Rhincodon > Rhincodon typus. The sequence continues at coordinate 103,966,702 of NC_063334.1, forward strand.
CCAATTCCATATGAATATTTCAATTACTTTTTGCAAATATGGGATAACGCTGAAAATTTTCTTTCTCAGTAGTAATGGATATTCTCATGAGTTGAATTTCTGAATTGTCCAAATTTCTTGACACCTGAATGGGAAATAGAAACAATCCTGAATTAAACCTTGATGCAGCAGTATTAATGTCAATATTGCACTGTGAACAGAGGTCTAACAAGGCAATAAACATTTTACAGATCAGATATAAAAATATCAACCAAAAAACCCTATAGTTGATGCAATCAGTAAATAAAGCAGATAATATGAGCATTCAGCAAGTTGGTCAGCCACTGTGAGAGAGAGATATTTCAGGCATAAAATCCTGGTTAGAAGTGGAAATAAAAACTGTAGATGAGTAGCATTTCAAAGGAAACAGGTCAGAAATCAAACGACACCAGGTTATAGTCCAACAGGTTTATTTGAAATCACAAACTTTCGGAGCATAGCCCCTTCATCAGGTGAAGGAAGCAGACCAAAGAAATTGAAGGATATCACAAACATCACATTTGAGAGAGGAAATCAAATGACCTGAATAGTGTTTAAATGGAAAACAGGAGGTGGTTAAATGTTTGATAATATGTGGATATGTGAGTCAAATTAAATGGAATTAAGAGAAACTTGTCAAGTGGAGCTGATTTTGGAAGCCCAGGACCCTGGAAGAAATGAAAAGCAGATTACCTGTAAGGATTTAGACCTCCCTGCAGCTCAATAGAGGATCCTTGGACTTTCAGAAGTATCAAAGCTGAGTGAATTGGATGTCAAATTTGTCAAATATGCTAATAACATTCAAATAGAGAGAATCATAGACAACGGCAGCAGCAGAATATTTATCGAAGGACTTGGAATGTTGGAAACAATTAGGTTGTAAAATAGTGATTGAAATTTGGTGCAGATAACTGTTTTGTAATGCCCTTAAATTGTCCTATACATAATAAAAGATTATGAGAATGCAAAGCATTTTATGTTGTAGAAGTGATATCAGCAGTGATATGCTGGAGACAGAAAAGGGAGAGGGAATAGTCTGTACTAGAGTGACATATATTTTCTTAGAGATGTAGAAAGTTCTAAGGTGTAAGTGAAGGAGTTATGCAAATAACTGCCAGAATCAGAAATACTCGTAATGCAGATCAGAGTCCAAGTATCCTGAAGAGACATCTGCACATTATTCAAAAGTGGAGTCAAGACTAAAACAGTAGTTGAAGCAGTTGTGACACCAATCTAACAACAAAATAATGCTATGGGCAAAATCCACGGAGAGAAATTGGATGAAGACTTCTTCAATAAAGGAATCAGAAAACTTACCTTGGCAAGAGGTTGCACTGAGAATCGATCATGATGTCAGTGCCAGTCGAACAGTTATTGCCCCTTCCACAGCTCTTTGAGGCTTGTGAAGGTCCACTGAGAGGCCAGGGAGGATTTGTGGAAGGAAACAAATCTGGAGGTATTGAACAGTGTCAGATTTGCTTGTTAAAAACAGAAGCACAGGTTAGTACATTCTTCCAATGCACTGGGTTTCATTTCAGACAATGTCCCTTAAAAATTGGGGTTAGAATAGACTTTTATGAATTTTGAAGCCGTCCTAAAAGCATTTCCTGCATACTGCAGCCCAAAACTGAACATATAATTGAGTGAGCATGATCAGGATCCCAAGGGCCAGAGGAATCCATTAAATCGTTTCTTATAGATTGATATAGGCTAACCAGATTTTATAGTATGATGCAATGGAAGACAAACACATTTGCAATTGCATTTCTGTCAGAGTACATGGTAAAAATCTGCCAGATGTTTTACACAAAAGACAACCTAACACTCAAACAAATAGATAAAAATGCTGAACAGGGACAACAAAAAAGTACCATAATCCATAGAAATACCAAGGCTTTAGAAAAGTCCAGGATAATTGTTCAGTAACTGAAGAGTCAGAACTTGAGCGTTGTTGAGTGGTAGAGGTATTGCCATGGAAAATGCACCAGTTAATGATGACTAGAAATTGACTTCCAAGCTTTGTTTAACTTTCAGCCCAGGCAGATTGACTCTAATTGGTCAAGGTGTTGCCCTGAGAAATGAACCAGAGAATGGCTGACATCTATTTGGTTGACTTGAAATCTATGCAGTGTAGGTACATGTTCTTTCTGTCTGCAAATAACAGTGTTGTCTGTACTAATATATGGAGCTTCCAGTACATGTAAGTATACAATGCTGCAAATCCAGACCACTTGCTAATCTATCAGCACCCTGCACTCACACAATATAAATGTTGTTCTCTTGTTAGTGTTTCTTGCAAATTGCCCTGATGAGGGAAAGATGAGTCGTTTTGGTTAATGTTTCTTTTTTCAGCAAAACTCATAAATGCGCTTGTTGGGTAGGTTCAAAGGGGTAGCCTCACCAATTAAAAAGCCTAGAACAAAGTGTGGGAAATCCTGCAGCAGCCATTTGAAAATGCTCATGCTGAGGAGCTAAAAGTGACGCAGAAGGTAAGATTGCCCTGTAGACCTTCTATTTTTATTCTATTATTGTAGGAAAACGGGGAACTTCAAATTGTTCTCAAATGCTAAATATGCAAGTAAAGGAAGAAAGCAAGAGACTGTTTCTGAAAAATGGACAATCCAGGAAATTGCAAATAAGTAAAGAAATCTGAATGCCGATTACTGAGGAAAAGTAAAGGATCAAGAACAAAACCTTTGGTCTTTGAAATTGAGCACAGACCTGATCCTTGTGCGGGTGTTACGGTACCAGTTGAACAATTTAGAATGGCTCAAAGCGTTAGACATCCTGCTATCAAGATTTCAATCACAAGGTGCAGGTGGTACAAATTTCCAAGAAAAAGAAAAATCAGATCATTACAACATTTATTACAGGAGACCTAGGCTCAGTGAAAAGTGGATAATGTCGCCACATGCTGGCACCATCTTGGATTAGAGAACAAATTACTGAATAAATTGTATAAATGGTAAAATACTGAAAAAGGTGATATTAAATTGATATTATTAAAACTGAAGCAGCTTCAAAACTTCATCTTTCCCTCTCTACACCCTTCATCCTCTCTGCTGTCCAATCAGAGTTATAGAGCTGTACAGCATGGAAACAGACCCTTTCGTTCAACTCGTCCATGTCGGCCACATATCCTAAATTAATCTAGTTCCATTTGCCAGCACTTTGGCCCATATCCCTCTAAGCCCTTCCTAATCATATACCCACCCAGATGTATTTTAAATGTTGTAATTGTACCACCCTCCACCACTTCCTCTGGCAGCTAAATCCATACATGCGCCACCCTCTGCATGGAAACGTTGCCCCTTAGGCCCCTTTTAAATCTTTCCCTCTCACCTTAAAACTAAGCCCTCTAATTTTGGACCCTACTACCCAGGGGAAAAAACCTTGACTATTCACCCCATCCATGCCCCTCATGATTTTATAAACCTCTGTAAGGTCACCCCTCAGCCTCTGCTCTCCAGAGAAAATAGCCCCAGCCTATTCAGCCTCTCCCAATAGCTCAAACTCTCTAACCCTGACAACATCTTTGTAAATCTTTTCTGAATCCTTTCAAATTTCACAACATCTTTCCTATAGCAGGGAGACAAGAATTGAATGCAGTATTCCAAAAGTGGTCTAACCAATGTCCTGTACATCTGCAACATGACTTCCCAACTCCTATGCTCAATGCACTCACCAATAAAGGCAAGCGTACCAAACACCTTCTTCACTACCCTGCCTACCTGTGGCTCCACTTTCGAGGAGCTATGAAACTGCACTTCAAGGTGTCTTCGTTCGGCAACACTCCCCAGAACCTTACCATTAAGTGTATAAATCCTGCCCTGATTTGCTTTTCCAAAATGCAGGACCTCATATTTATCTAAATTAAACTTCATCTGCCACTCCTCAGCCCATTGGCCCATCTGATCAAGATTCCTTTGTGCTCTGAGGTAACCTTTTTCACCGTCCACTAAACCTCAATTTTGGTGTCATCTACAAACTTACTAACCATATCTCCTACGTTCATATCCAAATCATTTACATAAATGACAAAAAGCAGTGGACCCAGCACCGATCCTTTTGGCGTACTGCTGGTCACAGACCTCCACTCCAAAAAGCAATTCTTTATCACCACCCTCTGTCTCCTACCTTTTCAGCTGGTCTGTATCCAGATGGTTACTTCTCCCTGTATTCCATGTGATCTAACCTTGTTAACCAATCTACCATGCAGATACTTGTCGAATGCTTTACTGAAGTCCATATAGACAATGTCCACTGCTCTGCCTTCATCAGTCCTGTTCATTACTTCTTCAAAAAACTCAGTCAAGTTAATGAGACATGATTTCCCACACGCAAGGCCATTTGACTATTCCTAATCAGCCCTTGCCTTTCCAAATATATGTAAATCCTGTCCCTCAGAATTCCCTCCAATAAATTGCCCACCACTGATGTCAGGCTCATTGGCCTATAGTTCCCTGGCCTTTCCTTACCATCTTTCTTAAACAATGGCACCATATTAGCCAATGCCCAGCCTTCTGGAATCTCACTGTGGCTATCAATGATACAAATATCTCAGCAAGGGGCCCAGCAATCACCTCCCTAGCTTCCCATAAAGGTCTAGAGCCACTGCCATCCTACATCATCCCGAGGGTCCTGGCAATGTGTTCCTTTTCTGCTGTCACTGGCACTGTTCCATTTGTGTCTGCTGCCTCCATACCAGAGATGGTCATGCTGCACGGGTCCTGCACCTCCTCACATACTGGACATCGACTGATGGGACCTGGCTCAGAGTTGACTGAAGGGATCCTAGCTCCACTTTGATCAATGGGGTCCAGGCTTGTCTTCAGATGCTGCCACCCGAGATGGAACGAGGATAGAGATACATGGGGCCCTGGCCTCCTGCAGGAGGAAGCCCCAGGGCAACCGAAACAAAACAAAAAATTACTGAGCTGGAAAAGCAACAACGAAACTGTGTGGATGCATGAGCCATGAATAGCCGAGCCCTGCGCTCAGGAGCCACATGCTGCCGACATCACCACTGCAATCGTGATTTTTGCAAAGTCATTGAGGAAGATTTCTAATGTCTCCAACCAGCTATGTTCTCAAATTCCTTGCAATATTCATGGTCAGCTGTTGCTCCTCGAATTTAAGAAAGTGACCTTTGCAGCTTGAAGCTGGTGCTCACAAATGAGGGTTTGGATACAGAAGCAGCAAAAGGAAACTTGGGGAATGGAAGGATGAGTTCTAGAGTCACTGCCATCCTACATTATCCCAAGGGTCCTGGCAATGTATTCCTTTTCTGCTGTCACTGGCACTGTTCCATTTGTGTCCGCTGCCTCTGAGCCAGAGACGGTCATGCTGCACGGGTCCTGCACCTCCTCATATACTGAACATCGACTAATGGGACCTGGCTTGGAGTCGACTGAAGGGATCCTAGCTCTGCGTTGATCAATGGGGTCAGTGAGTGACAGACATGCCAAGCAGGAGAGTCAGTGAATGGGAGAGATAGTGAATTGGAGGGTAAGTGAACAGGGAGTAAATAGCAAGTTTTAGTGTATTTCTTTAATATTTTCAAATTTATTTTGTTTTAAAACTTATTTCAATTACCATCATAAGAATTTAGGAATGTACAGTATTTCAACATAGATGGTAATATGTTTTACTTTCCTGACAATAATGATTCTACAGAATCTAACTGCAGCTTTTAGATTGGTTGGTGAGTGAGGAATTATGGTGCTGCTTTTGCTTCTTTGCAGTCGCTAGGTCAAAACCCTGGAATCCCCTTCCTGACAGAAATATGGGTCTACTTACAGCACGTAGACTGCAGCAGTTCATGTAGGTAGCTCACCACCACCTTCTCTGTTGGAACTAGCGATATACAATAAATGCTGGTTCAGCTAGTGATGGCCACACCCCATCAATGAAAATTAAGAAGAGCAATTTATGGAGATCATTCTAGAGTCTATGTTGTTGTTTCCTTGTCTGCAAGAGATCCCGCTCATATCACTGGGCTTAGAATTTTAAGTTAAAGTCCATTTAATTTAGCCAATACCACGACTGAGCTACCTTCAAAGTTTTTTAGAATGTTAGAAACCACAAACATCAGACAACAAGTTAGTGCCACGTGGAAATCATGTTTAACAAGTAGGCAATCTCTTTCAGCAGATGCCTTTTTGAAAGGGCACTAGGGAGATAAACTGAGATAACAAGGTATGTATCTCTTTATACCAAGGTGTAGAGCTGGATGAACACAGCAGGCCAAGCAGCATCAGAGGAGCAGGAATGTTGACGTTTCTGAAGAAGGGTCCCGATCTGAAATGTCAACTTTCCTGCTTCTCTGATGCTGCCTGACCTGCTGTGTTCCTCCAGCTCCACACTGCAGAAATTAGGTTCCTTCTTTTTTTTTCATTGGCAGGATGTGACGTCTTTGGATGGGGCAGCATTCATTGCCCATCCCTAATTGCCCAGAGGGCAGTGAGAGTCGACCACATCGCTGTGGGTCTGGAGTCACATGCAGGCCAGACCAGGTAAGGATGGCAGTTTCCTTCCATAAAGGATATTATTGAGCCAGATGGGGTTTTGTGACAATCAACGACTCTTTCATGGTTGCCATGATGTGGAGATGCTGGTGTTGGACTGGGGTGGACAAGGTCAGAAATCACATGACACCAGGATATAGTCCAACAGGTTTATTTGAAAATTCTAGCTTTTGGAGCCTTGTTCCTTCTAACACCTGAAGAGGGAGTGAGGCTTCGAAAGCTTGTGTTTTCAATTAAACCTGTTGGACTATAATCTGATATCATATGATTTCTGACTTTCGTGGTCATCATCAGACTTTTAACTCCAGATTTTTATTGAATTCAAATTCTGCCACTTGCCATAGATAGGATTTGAACCCGTCCCCAGAACATTACCTGGGTCTCTGGATTAATTGTCTAGCGATAGGCCATTGCCTTCCCCAATAATTCATTCAACTAATCATAAAAACCACTCAACAAAACAGTATGTCTTTTCTGATCCAATAATTAGTGTCCAAACATCTGCAATGACAAACATCTAAAACACTCATAGTGTAGAAATGCCTCATTTAACTTGAAAGTCAAGTGCATTCTGTTTTAGCCCAAATAGCCATAAACCTTTGATTTCAAAGTTGTTTAAATATTTGTACAAATCATTGTTAGTATATTTCAGTTCATTGCTGGTTTGGTGGTTTTGGTTTCAGCTTGCCTTTCAACTGATTGTTCACGATCAATTGAAATACAATGTGAATATTAATATCTGAGGTTTATTTAAACAACTAGTAAAATAAATTCAGTATTCCCTGTGAGTACGATCATGTCGTGGTCTACTCTTTGACCTTGTGATCTTTGACATAAGTGGCCATGTCATTCCTTGTTGTGATCCAGTTAGTCCTACTTAATTCTATACTTGATCACGTGACAGAATCACAATTGCTTCAATTTCCAACTTCAGTGTCACTCCAGGAATACTCTTGAGACCCAGTCCTGACCCACTCCTCTTTTTTACTTACAAATTGTTCTTTGCAAATTGTCATTTGCAGACATAAGGTCAATGAGGCCACCATACACAGACGATAAACGAAAACAGAAATTGCTGGAGAAACTCAGCAGGTCTGGAGGCACCTGTGGAAAGAAATCCGAGTTAACATTTTAACAGTTAACTGAGAAGTGGTCAGCTCCTCTTCCTGATATGTCCCAGCCACACCTTTCCGTGCAGCTAGTCCTCTGAAATTTTGGGAGAAATGGCAAGGCATGAAAACGTCAAGAACTTTGCTCCAGCAAATAGCTGCTGTGTCTCAAGAAATCTAATGATCTAATTCAGAATTGTTACAGTGAAAAGACGGCTCCCTTACATTTTGTTCACAACTGGCAACTTAAGCCTCAATGCTGATAATGTTGATGGCGCTCGCAAGACTCCCGTTCATTATCCTATAGGTCACTGTGCCACACATCACGGCACCTTCCTCTCGTACTTGCAAACACTGCACCGTTACCACATTCACTTACCCACCACGTAAGTTTAAGCACAATCAGCTGACCCCTCTGGGAACTGCAATTAAACTGGAAAAAGACATTCATGTGAAACAGAAAATATGAAACGAGCCACCGAAATAGAGCTTTTACATGGATATACTGAGAAGGGACATTAGGGGGATGAGTCTAGGTGGGATGCTCTGAGGGTCAGTGAGGGCTTGTTGGGCTGAAGGGCCTGTTTCCACACTGTAGAGATTCTATCTACTAAAAGTAAAGGTGTAGGCCATTCAGCCTTTCAAATCTGATCTATTTTCACACAATATCTTCAAATCCCTCAATGTCATGAGAACAGAGAAATCTATTGATTTTCATCTTGAGCGTGCCCAATAGTTGAGCTTCTACAGCCCTCTCGGATACAGAATTCCACTAATTCACCATCCGCTGACTAATAGGGTGCTCCCCCTTGTGGGAGAGTCCAGGACCAGCGGGCATCATCTCAGAGGAAGGAGTCACTCATCTAAGACAGAGGTGAGGAGGAATTTCTTCTCTCAGAGGGTGGTGAACCTATGGAATTTTTCACTGCAGAGAATTGACCGGGCTGACTTTAATCAGTAAGGGAATCAAGGGTTATGGCAGGAATGTGGAGCCGTGATCTCACCAAATGGTGGAGCAGATATCATGGGCTAGAAGCCTTACTCCCACTCCTAATTCATATCCTTGTGTTACTTGGAAAATAATTTGAAGAATATATTGATTACGATTGGTGATGTCTGATAACAGTTCAAGCAAATGACATTGCGATATTGCAATAGAACAATTTTCTTGAGACCAGCAGTGGAAATTGTCTGGGTGGCATTATTTCTGCTGTAATTGGCAGCCTGGGGAAAGAATGCAAGCAGCCAGTGTTGAGTTTTTACTTGTCCAATTGCCATCAGATAAAAATTCTCATTAAAATGATGTGAAACAGTGTGAAATATATGTGTGATTTAAATGTACCCTTCAAGATATGTAACCGTTTCAGCTCTTTAGACCATTAGTTAGGGTCTTACTGGATTTTGTGCTGTAATGATATATTTTAGGTGGTTGATGTCACATGCATTAAGGGAAATTCATTCCAAATTTTAAGATTATCCATTATTCCAGGAAATAATTGATAAGTGCTATCATTGTCTTCTGCATCTAACTCCCAAAAGGTCAATTACACCACACCTTTCAATTGTCTAGCGGTATAAATAGACTTGGAACAATTACATTTCATCACAATATTTTGCATTTTTGTTTTTGAATTTTGATGTGTTCTGTATTTTAATGTCTTACTCTCATAGAGATACTTTGCTAATGGCCACAGTTCTGAGCATTAACGAGAACGATTTGAGCAGTAATTCAACAGAACGCTGTTTGAAGCCTATGAAATGTCAGCATTGAAATTTGATCTGGAGCATGATTTCATGAAACAAAAGCAGAAAAGTACAGGGAACATACAGTAAGTTCATCAATACTTGAAAGAATGACTTGTTAACGAACAAGGGCCTTGTCAGAAGATTAAAAAATATGCAAGCCTAACGTGCATTGGATTCCAATCGTCCTTTCTCTGTAAAATTTAATAGATCAAAAACTCTGTTGTGAGTATCCTGGCTCCTACTGACTCCCATTCATCCATATACCCTGAACTCATTAATCTACATTGGCTCTGAGTCCAGCAATGCCCTAATGTTAAAAATAGGGATAGAGTCATAGCATTTTACAGCTCAGAAAGAAGTCCTTCAGCCCATCATATCCAGAATGTTCATTAAAAACATCCATCAATTCTAATCTCATTTTCCGACTCTTGGCCTGTAGCCTTGCACACTCTAACATATCAAGTGTTCATCAGAGTAGTTCGTAAAGGTTTTGAGGGTCCTTGTCTCTACCACCCTTTTAGGAAATAGTTCCAGATACACATAACCCTCTGGGTGAAAAGATTTTTCCTCAAATCCTCTCTAAGCCATCTCTTTGACTTAAAACTGTAACTCCTCCACCAAGACAAAATGTTTCTCTCTATCTACCCTGTCTATGACCCTCTGATCTTTGAACACCTCAACCAGATCCCCCTAGATCTGCTCTGCTCAGAGGAAATCTGTCCTATCCAGTTCCCCTTCATTGCTGAATCACTCAAGCCAAGGCAACATCCTGGTGAATCTCCTTTGCACCCCCAAATGCAATCACATCCTTCTTATAGTGTTGAAGCCAGAACTCATATAGTCCTCCAGCCATGGCCTAACTAACAATCTAATCAGCTCCATCAAAACCTCCTTGCTCTTGTATTTAATGCTGTGACTGATAAAGGCAAGTATGCCATATGCCTTCTTAACCAACTTATCTACCTGTCATGCTGCCTATCAGTTAAGGCGAACTCTCTTGTCTTGTTAGTCCTCCCGAAATGCATAACCTTACACTTTTCAGGATTAAATTCCATTTGCCACCATTCAGCCCATCTGACCAGCCCATCTTTATCATCATGTAGTCTAAGGCTTTCCTCCTCACTACTTACTATACTAATAATTTTCATGTCATCTGACAACTTACTGATCATATCTTGTACATTCATATCTAGATCATTAACGTACACAACAAACAGGAAGGGACCTTACAGGCTTCCAGTCACAAAAACACTGTTCATCCATCACCCATTTGCTACTAACCTAATTCTGGACACAATTTGCCATATTGTCCTAGTTCCCATGGGTTCTTAATGTCATCGTCAATCTGCCATGTGAGACCTTGTCAAAAGCCTTGCAGAAATCCATACAGATTACATCAACTCACTACCCAGTCACTTCCTTGAAAAATTAAATCAAGTTTGTTAGACCTCATCTCTCCCTTACAAAGCTGTATTGATCATCCATGATTAATCCATGCCTCTCCAAGATTAATTCTGTCCCTCAGAACTTTTCCCAATATTTTCTCTAACACAGATCTTAATCTCATAAGCCTGTAGTTTCCTGTTTTATCCCCAACCACACTTTTTGGAAAGGTGCCACAGTACCAGGCCTCTACCACCCCTCCTGTGGCCGGGGAGGATTTGAAAATTAATGTCAGAGCCCCTACAATCTCTTCCTCTGCCTCCTATGGCTGTATGGGATATATCTCGTCTGTTTCTGGGAATATATTCACTTTCAAACCTGCTGAAACTGCTAATACCTCTTCTCGCTCAATGCTAATTCATTCAAGTATATCCCGTACTTGATTTCTATACCTACATTGTCCTTCTCCATACTGAATACAGATGCAAAGTACTCAATTAAAACCTTAGTAATGTATTCTGGCTCCTCACACTGAATGCCACTTTGGTCCTGAATGGGCCCTAATCTTTTCCTGGCTATTCGCTTGGCCCTAATATAGTTATAAAACACCACTGGGTTTTCTGTGATGTTCCCCACCAGTGTTTTCTCGTGTTTCCCTTCGCTCTCCTAATTTCCTTTTTGAGCAACCCCCTGCACTTTCTATATTCCTTTAGGGATCTACCATAGGCTTCCTTTTTTCCCCCTTTATCTGTACATTGAATTTCTTGCAAACCCTCACCTCTCCCTATCTGCAAATTCCAGCAAGCTTACAAAGTATTGAGATATCTGTGCTCCACCAGTTCTAATGCAGAGAGCGGTGCTGCAGTCTCTAAGCCAGAAACTCCTGAATCAAATCCCATCACAGGATGAAATGGCCAAAGAAACTGTGTTCATAATGAAGCCAAACAGATTGGTGCCAACCTGCAAATCCTTCCAGCACACACCATTGGCAGACATTAGGAGCGGCATGGTGGTTCAGTGGTTAGCACTGCTGCCTCACACCGCCAGGGACCTGGGTTCAATTCCACCTTCCGGCGACTGTCTGTGTGGAGTTTGCACATTCTCCCCATGTTTGTGTGGGTTTCCTCCGGGTGCTCTGGTTTCCTCCCACTGTCCAAAGATGTGCAGGCTAGGTGGATTGGCTGTGCTAAATTGCCCATAGCATTCAGGGATGTGTAGATTGGGTGGGTTTTGGGGGATGGGTTTGGTTGGAATGCTCTGAGGGTCGGTGCGGACTTGTTGGGCTGAAGGGCTTGTTTCCACACTGTAGGGATTCTTTGTTATGAGTGGGAGAGATTCCTTGTCAGCTGTATGATGGAAAGAGCATTGGAGCCACTATCACTACTATCCATAGCTCTAGATACAACATCTATGTAGGTGCATGTAGCCGGTGTCCCTTGGTAGGCTCTAACACCATCACCACTCAGAATCACAGAATTATTATGGCGCAGAAGGAGGCTATTCAGCCCATTGGGTCTACACCACCTCTATTATCTAATGCCAATCTCCTGCCTGTTCTCAATATGCCTGTAGACCATTACTATCTAAATAAACACCCAATGCCCTTTGGAATGCCCCAGTTGAACTTCATTCCATCACATTTCCATGCAGTGCATTCCAGACCCTAACAAATTGCTGTGTGGAAAAGATTATTCTTACAGCACCCTTTCCTCACTTGCACACCACTTTAAATCTTGTGTTTCTTTTATTAATGGAAACAGCCTCACCCTATCTATTCTGTCCAGCCTGTTCAAGACCTTTGAAAACCTCTATCAGATCATCTCTCAGCCTTCTTCTCTCCAAGGAGAACAGTCCAACTTTAGTCATTGTCATAGAGTCACAGAGATATATAGCACAGAAACAGATCCTTCACTCCAACTCGTCCATGCTGACCTGATATCCTAAATAAATCTAGTTCCATTTGCCAGCATTTGGCCCAAATTCCTTTAAACTCTTCCTTTTCATATACCCATCCAGATGCCTTTTAAATGTTGCAATTGTAGCTGCCTCCACCGCTTCCCCTAGCAGTTCATTCCATACACGCACCACCCTCTGTGTGAAATAGTTGCTCCTTAGGTCCCTTTTAAATCTTTTCCCTCTCACCTTAAACCCATGCCCTCTAGTTTTGGACTCCCCCAGCCCGGGGAAAAGACCTTGTCTATTTACCCTATCCATGCCCCTCATGATTTTATAAACCTCTATAAGGTCATCCCTCAGCCTCTGCACTCCAGGGAAAACAGCCCCTCCCAGTAGCTCAGACTGTCCAAACCTGGAAACATCCTTGTAAATCTTTTCTGAACACTTTGAAGATTCACAACATCCTTCCTATTGTAGGGAGACCAGAACTGCGCACAGTATTCTAAAAATGGCCTAATCAATGTCCTATACAGCTGTAACATGACATAGCAACTCCTATACTCAATGCACTGAGTAATAAAAGCAAGCTTACCAAATGCCTTCTTCACTGTCCTATCCACCTGTGACTCCACTTTCAAAGAAATCTGAACCTTTACTCCAAGATCTATTTGTTCAGCAACACTCTCCAGGACCTTACCATTAAGCATATAAGTCCTGTCCTGATTTGATTTTCCAAAATGCAGCACCTCATATTTATCCAAACTAAACTCCATCTACCACTCCTTGGCCCATTGGCCCATCTGATCAAGATTCTGTTGTACTCTGAGGTAGCCTTCTTCACTGTCCACTACACCTCATCTGAAAATTTACTAACCATACCTCCTATGTTCACATCCAAATCATTCATATAAATGACAAAAAGCAGTGGACCCAGCACTGGTCCTTGTGGCACACTGCTGGTTACAGGCCTTCAGTCTGAAAAGTAACATACCTCCACCACCACCCTCTGTCTTTTACTTTTGAGCCAGTTCTGTATACAAGTGGCTAGTTCTCCCTGTATTCCATGTGATCTGACCTTGCTAACTAATCTAACATGAGGAACCTTGTAGAATGCCTTACTTAAGTCCACATAGATCACATCCATCACTCTGCCCTCATCAATCCCCTCTGTTATTTCTTCAAAAAACTTGATTAATTTAGTGAGACACGATATCCCACACACAAAGCCATGTTGACTATCCCTAAATAGTCTTCCAAATACATATAAATCCTGCCCACCACTGTAGTCTGGCTCACCGGTCTTAATTCCCTGACTTTTCCTTACCACTTTTCTTAAATAGTGGCACCACGTTAGCCAACCTCCAGTCTTCTGGCACCTCACCTGTGGCTTTTGATGATACAAATGTCTCAGCAAGGAGCCCAGCAATCACTTCCCTAGCTTCCCACAAAGCTCTGAGGTACACCTGATTAAGTCCCAGGGCTTTATCCACTCTTATGCATTTTAAGCTGTCCAGCACCACCTCCTCTGTAATATGGACATTTTTCAAGATCTCGCAATTTATTTCCCCACGGTCTGTATCTTCCTTCTCCACAGTAAACACCGATGCAAAATGATTGTTTGGTATCTCCCTCATCTCCTAAATTCCATGCACAGGAGGCCTTGCTGATCTTTAGGGGGCCCTATTTGCTCCCTTTTTCCTTAATGTATTTGTAAAATGCATTTGGATTCTCCTTAACCCTGTTTACCAAAGCTGTCTCATATCTCCTTTTTGCTCTCCTGGTTCCCACTTACATGTGCTCCTACTTCCTTTATACTCTCTTAAGGATTCGCTCCATCTTTGCTGTCTATACCTGACATACACTTCCTTCTTTTTCTTGACCAAAACCTCAATTTCTCTAGTCATCCAGTATTCCATACACCTACCAGCCTTGCCCTTCACCCTAACTGGAACATACTGTCTCTGGTCTCTCGTTCTCATTTTTGAAGGCTTCCCATTTTCCACCCATCCCTTTACCTGTAAACATCTGCCCCAATCAACTTTTGAAAGTTCTTTTTTAATACTGTCTTCAATCTATCCTCAAAACTGAAATTTATTATTCATGGAACCATTCTTGTAAATCGCTTCTGCAGTCTCTCCAGTGCCTTCATATCTTTCCTATAATGTGGAGCCCATACACAATACGCCAGTTGAGATCTAACAAATGCCAAAAATATAAGATTCAACCCATAGACATTTGCAGCATTTTAAATCTAAGTGTCCGTCACATACTTGAAATAGTTATTACAAAGCGAGTTAAAAAAAATTCATTCATGACTGGAATAATTATGTTATACAGCTGCTCCTATTTGATTCATGTATAAAAGAGCTTGCGTGACCTGATTTATAAAATAAAAAGAAACATTTGCATTTGTGTGGAGGGTCAGTGAGGCTCTGAGCTTTGGAATTCCCTCCCTGAATGTCCCAGCCTCTCCAATTCTCTCTCCTTCATTTAAATAGTGTGGCATAGACCATTTTAGTTACCCAATTAGGAGTGACTTATGCTGAGTAGCACAATGGCAATCTGCAGGGAATGCAGTGATTGGAGCGTATTTTTGTTGTGGTTGTCAGGGCATCATCTCAATGGGAATGTTTATTGACATTTATCATACTAAGCTAAAATATGTCTAGATTGTTGTGGTACAGATTTTTGTTGGAAAGTAATATAAAATTAATATTGTTCATAGCCCAAGGGGAATTGTGGAGTGAACATTGTTTCTGCATGGTGAGACTAGTTAATTTTTAAAAATGTAGGGCAGCTTTTCAGGAAAGTGCTTGTAATATGGTACTTATCTAATATGGAATATTATTGACTCAAAAATTTGTGTGTTAACAACATCTATCAGATGGATTGAGTAGGCATTTTCAAGAAAGCTGGCTTTCTTGGTTAGCTTTATCATTTTTATTCTAACACTATCTCTTACTCCTCAATTCCAATTTTGCGGAGCCATTTAGATAAATGATGAGGATGAGACTAAGTTGCTGAATGTTGGAATCAATCCTTTTTAATGTTACAGAATTTCAGCCAGTCTGTCAGTCCAGCTTTATTCACAATGACTACTCAGAGTTAAATCTTATTTTTAAGGTCAAGAAATCAATGATGGCAACTGAACTTCAAGGTTGCACAGGAAATAGTAAAGGAATCTTTGTACCTGTACTCAATACAACTGCAGGGTTCTGAAAGGTTTGTACACATTTCTCCTTGTCTCACTTGAGAATTGGATATGAATTATTAACCAGAATCTGGATGAATGCAATACAATCCAGCATCATGAAGGGCCCTCAAACCCATAAAGTATCAAGAAAGATATTTTTTGTTCATGATTAAACCAACCTTGAGCTCTTGAATTCAAAGCCTATACTTTGGATGTGATTTCCTGTGAAAAAAAGACTTGTTACCAGTAACTAATCATGTGACCAATCTGCTTGCTAGCTGAACAATAATTAAAAAGGGGTAACCAAAAAATTAAATAAGGGGAGTGTCTGTTTTCAGGTTGTTTTAATTTAGAATAGGCTGACATTTTTGTCAAGCAGCATTATATTGAAATTATGTATGGTGGCATGACAGGTGTAAAACCCTTGAAAACTAAGGACTCGTTTGACACTGAATTGAACTTCTGGTTTAGCCAAACTAAGACGAGAGGGAGGGAGTTCCTAGATGCAAGAGTTCAGAATTAAAGAATATTAGAACCAGCAGAGTTCTGGCCTGAGGTAACTACGCTTGAGGTGCTAGCAATGTGTACATTAAATTGCAAATGAACAATCCTGGGGCAGCAGGGGGAAATTTGAAGAGATAAATGTGGAGGAAGTAAGCTCAAGCTTTAAGAAATCACAACCCTTATGAAAGTCTTGAAACAGTATTCAGGTCAAATGGTTAATCTTCCAAGTTATGATAAATAAGTTGAAGTTATTTGCTGTGTAAGCTAAACAACGCAGAAGGAATTTGCATTAAGATGTTTGGTTTATAAGTAACAGTGTTAGTTATAGTTTTAATATTTTTAACAAAACTGACTATACAGGGTGGAATATGATTACTGCATTCATGATTTTTGATTGTTGTATGGCAAAGTTTATTTTATTTGAACCCTGAACTTTGTAGTTTCATTCTTTTAATAACCATTCCTAGACACCAGTTCCTCTGCGATATTCTGACCAGTCATGGTGACTGCAGTGCCATCTCCCAGAATTCCTCTCAGTGACGTCTCTACCACCCTCTCATTCAATGAATTTGGAAGAAAATGGGCTAGTTAGCAACAGGCAATATGGTTTTGTACAGGGAAGGTCATGTCTCACCAACCTGATTGAATTTTTTGAAGAGGTGACAAAGATGATTGATGAGGGAAGTGCTGTGGATATACTTTATATGGACTTTAGTAAGGCATTTGTTAAAGTCCCACATGGCAGATTGGTACAAAAACTAAAATCACATAGGATTTGGGGTGGGCTGGCTAGGTGGATACAAAACTAGCTTGGACATAGAAAACAGAGGGTAGTAGTGGAAGGGTGTTTTTCAGAATGGAGACTGGTAACTAGTGGTGTTCCACCGGGATCAGTCTTAGGTCCTCTGTTGTTTGTAGTATATATAAATGATATGGAGAAAAATGCCAGCGACACCCTCGTCCTCTGAATGAATAAATAAAATAACAGATACTTATGGGAAGAAACAGCAATCCATCTCTCTTCAAGAGATCATAATGTATGTAGACATAAATTCAGCTAAAATACAGATATTTTGAAGTTACTGAGGTCTCCAGGGAGTGGAGTAGAAGAGGTTGGTCCTGACTCCTGCATAGATATGTTGCTTCCAATCATGGTAGATTGGGAGACTTTCTCTTGAAATAAAGAATGACTGAAAGGATGAAAGAGGCATGTAAAGCATGATAAACTACCATAAGGAGGAGGGGTAGCAGGAGGGCTCTTACACCAGGCCATTTCTGCCTTGAGTATTGAGAGAGGAATTCTACCTGAACCTCAGTGAAAAGTAATGTGTCAGACACGTGATTGACTGATTGATTGATTGATTTTCACATGTACTGAAGAACAGTGAAAAGCTTTGTTTATGAGCAGAAAAGGTAGATCATAGTAAACAAGGATGTATAGATCAAAGGTTATAAAAAGACTTAGACAGGGGCATACAGGTGAAAATGCACAGGCCGTGCGCTAGGCAAGATCAATGTTAGCAAGGATATCCACATTGAAATCAGTCACCCACTGCAGTTATGTCTACACTCTCAGCAGGACAAAGTTAGCATGACCAGTGGCTACAGAAGGCGATAATGTCCACAAACCTTTGCAGGTTTCACCTCTTCCAGGCTGGATGGTGAGATATTTGCAACATGGCTCAGTTTGCCATCCACTGGCACTCTCTTTCAAAGACAACTGAGCTGCGTGTAAGTTATTTTCCGTGCGGTATCTCAACTAAGAGATGTACCACAGTTGAAAGGAATTCCACTGCAGCTGGTGTATAACCATACTCTCCGTAAAAGACAGGTCAATGCTCAGTTTCCTGACTTCAGCTATGGATCCCTCACTCTGAGGCCATCTGCTCTGTCGTTTTTATTTGAGTCACCTTGACATTTCAAAGGATGGCAGTTGGGTGACAAGGGCTACCCATCAATGCCACGGTCAGTGACAAACCTTGCACTCACAGACACCAACAGGAAATCTTTCCAATGGCTGGAACACCCTAAGGAACAATACAGTACTCAGCAGACAGGTATCACTGTGGTCACTGTGTACTGAATAACTTCTCCCTTATGAAAAGTCTAGCCCTTGGCATCAACTATATATCGAGCAGCTGAGAGCAGCCGGAAGAGGAGGAGGAGGAGGCGGAGAAAAAGAAATAGGAAGAAACAAAGCAACCAAAACAGCCCCACTCTACACAAGTCGTCTGAAATTATCTCATCTGACTGCAAAACATGTAAATGCCACCTGAATTCCTCGTTTACCAGCAGTGACACATCTTGCCTTTACTTTGTCACTGATCATCAATGTTTGATTTTCTACAATGCAAAAGTAAAAGCCACCACAAACTAAACCCTCAAGCCAAATTTATAAATAAAGTCAAGTCATGTTGCATGCAAACATTGATTAAACATCCTTGTACATTCCTGTACTGATTTTTCACATGTCTTCTCATTGAAGAAGAAATCTTGACAAGTCCTAGTGTAGCCTAAAACAAATGTCCTAGTGTACTGAGCAGTGTTGTCAGTATATTCATGTTAACTTCATCTTGTTCGGACAGGTGCTTCTTCTTGTTAAGACTCACTAGTGATTGATCCTCTGTCACTGTAAACCGAATACGCCAATTGATCAGTTCAGGATAAAAAAAGTGTTGGCAACATCCTTCTACACACAAATATCACAGGTAAAGTCTAGGTGTAATGTCAATCCATAACATGGCAACTCAGGAAGTTCATCACTTTTTGAGTGCTGCACCGGTTTATCAGCCTTATATTTTCATCTTTGGAGTGGGATTTGAACCTACAACATTCTGACTCACAGATGAGGGTGGCTGGCTCTAAAATGTTCTGTGTGCATGCCATCCTGTAAACTAGCCAAAACACCAAACCCTTCTTTGACGTTAACTGTCAGCATTCTTACGTAACCTGGTGCATCGAGATGTTCATCTAACCAGCTGCAGTTGAACTCATATGCTTTTGATGAAGCTGAAACCTTTCCTCTCTTTTGCCTACGTCTCCCCGTGTACAAACCAACCTCTCATATATCCTCTGATATATACACAGTGTCGATATCTAAGCTACAGGCTGAGAGTATGAGAGTAACAGAGTTTCTTCATTATCAACGTTATCATTATTCTCTTCTTGATCTTACACCAGTTGCTGTTCCACCACTGCCTGACCAATCCACAGTTCCCAATTACGTGAAAGGAGAAAGGCACAACAGGGGAGAGGAAGGAAAGTAAGAGGCGTGTGCTTAGACTATGCGTGCCTTCAAATCATGAGAGACTGTGTGATGAGGTAGTGAAGTGGTATATGAGGTAGACATTAAGGTATGAGGACATTGTCAGCTTCTATAGTTACACCTGACCCCCTCCCCAACCCCCTGTTCCATTGGCTACAGCCACAGAAATAGCCACTCTCAGCAAAGGAGCACACTCTCCTTCATTAAAGCTTGCTTGTCCCCTGCCTTTGATTGTGCACCAGATTGTCCTGCAGGAGAAAGGATAGTGTTTCAGTATGGTGAATTCTATTTTGTGATGAGGCATCATAGTCAAACAGCAAACTGAAATGTGTGGATATGAGGCTTGCAGCGATTCTCAGTGTGTGAGGGCGAGAAGGAGCTAGGAATGTCATATGTGAGTGCTAAGTGATCGAGATTGTGTGAAGCTACAAAAGTGGGGCGATGTGGTGAAATGAGAAATGCCTGTAGCTAATGGTATCAGTAACTCAACTAATGGTGCATCCACAGGGATCTACTATTGTATGAAAAAGGTGGCATTTCACATTGAGTGCAAAGTGGACTATTTAGCAATATATAAACCTGTAGGAACAAACAGAATGAATCACTTTCTTAATGCATTTTGTCGATTCCATCTGCTTTAGTTTAATGCTGATTACCATGGAATTGGAGCTGCAAGGGAGCAAACGTGATTGGTTAATCACTGCACTACGTTTTTCGTGTTGAATAGCACTCCACTTCAAGGCCTAAAACAAAGCTTGCTACTGTTTTATCTTTCAGCCTGGAAGACTTTTGAACCATGTTTGGCTGCATGCACTGTAAGACTTGTTCATTAGAGTAATGTGAGCTTACGCCTGTGAATCATTCAAGCGAATCAAGCCTGCAAGTACTTAGTTAAGCAGCAATTTCCAAGCTTTCCCTTGGGAAATGAACACATCCAACTGAAGGTTAAGGATAGAAAAATCCATGAACAGACATTGAGCTGCAGGACCAGCCAATCAGGAGGCTTTGCAATCTGACATGTTTCCCAGCTACAAAGTAGAGAATGGCACACATTGGAAATGCTGAATGCGCATGAACACTGTATAGCTATAAGAAGCTAGAAATACTGTGGGCAGGACTCGGTACTGCTCTGTGGGAAAGGGGGCTTAGAGGTGACAGGGTTTTTTTTGTCAGTGAACATGCAGGGGGCCTGTAACTCATTCATTACTCCACACAGCATCCAGTTACTCATCTGCAGTATTTAGTGACAGAATATCCTCACTTTGAAGGTAAGTAATTCTACCACTTCTAACATGTCTAATATCCTCAAGATGTGTATTCACCAAAACTAAAATTACTACAAATTCTATAGATGGCCTTGATTCAGTTGTTTAGTACAGTTTAACTAAAGTACGTTATATTATTCGTAACAAAATTGGAGCAGTGTTGTAAAGGATACATATTAATGTTTAACAGGACAGTTTAATTTCTGTTTAACCTTAAAACAATAACTTAGGAAATGCGGTACACTGCAATCAGCTGAAACAGTTATTGACTGGTTTTAGCTGTGCTCAATATCCCTCCAGCAAATTGTCATTTGGAAATAATGGTTGTTTGCAGAGTGATTTGCAGAACAAAATTTTTCCATGCTTTCATTTGCTGTGTACATTCATTGTGCTGCTGGCCAATACTGAATTAACTTGCAGCCATGTTATTAATAGCAAGCCACTGGCACATTTATTGGCTTTTCTATGCTCTGGTAATCGTAAAATATGGGAGTGTAAACAAATTGAATTAAATGGGTTTTTTGTGTTCTATGCATTGCTACCTTTTGGGGCTAGCATCAAAAAATGCTACATTTGTTTAAGTGACATGTACCAGCAGGAGATTGGAAAAGTCTGACAGTAGCTCTAACACTATTGCCAGCTGTTTCCATAGTAACCGCAGCAATGTGAAATACTCAGGAGTTGTCACCTTGAAAAGTGCTAATTTAACAGAAATAGTGGTGATTGGAGTAAAAAAGAGAGGTTGTGCAGGAATGAGCGTTCTTTGGTCGCTAAAACAATACAGTGCTTAGTTATGTTAATTTTATTGTCGTTTTGGTGGCTGTTCAACGTTTGTGTGAATCCAGTTGGTATTTTGATGAAACAATAAATTGCTAAACAAAAAACTGACAAAATGAACTTGAAATCCAATACAAGAAAAAGTGAATTGAATCCATGATTAACATGACAGATCCCTGCAAATTCTGTAATGCAACCATTACATTTGCTTGATGGCATCAGAAAGTGGGAATCTTTTAATGGGATGTGGGACATTTTTAGCTATTGTTTAAGCTACAGTTAGTGCTAGTTTATTTTTTAAATAATGCAGAATAAGTTACATCCTTCTCAATATCAATTAGATGGACATTCTCTATAGGATTATAGGACTTGCTTAATACAACATCGTAAAACGTTCCTTTCTCCAATAAGTGTGAAAAATTAAGTTGATTAGATTGTCTCAAATAAATACAATGTTATCTAATATGTGTTTGGTAATTATTAAAACGGTAGACCATGCTATGTGGTAGTTACCTATCATCTTCTATTGTGGAAATAACATTGTTTCTCTGTAATAACTGTGGTGACATTACTCCTTATGCTAATAAATGGCAGGCTGATCACTGAACCCTTTAATGACTATGATCGATTTTAACAGCAGTAAAAGATTTAACGTGCGTAAAAGATTTGATGCATGCAACTGTTTTTTTGCTTATTGAAATGACTGACTCGCCTTTGGAGAGCAGGCTAGGCACCCATACTTCACCTGCTTTGGAGAAGACTGGAAGTGGTCACATTTGGAGGAAGGATAGTTGGAATTAGATTTTGTTTTAATTAATTTTGACCATATTCCCATTTTGAAGGGCAAAAATACACCACCTGTCATATCTGTCAATAATGATAATTTGCAATGCCAGGTCTTACACATTCATTAAAGGAGATGAGACTCAGCATATATGATCGTTCAAAAATTCGGCCGGAAACCTTATGCTTCTAAGCCCAATAGTTGGTTAACTATCCCAGCTGCAGGCTGCTGTAATGTTTAGTTTAAGCTGATCCGGTTAACATACATTTTATTGTAGGTCATTAGCAACTGATATCGTCCATGACTTTTAACCCTCAATTACACTAGCTTCCGTGATTCCAGCGTCTCAAAAGTTTGAACCTTAATCCCCATGGCCAGGTGGGTTGGAATCAGGGGTCAATTTTTTCTTTAAGGGCTCTCCTCCGAAATGTTTAACAGGCAACATGCAAGGAGGATGATTTCCCTGGTTGTCGAGTCTAGAACCAGTGGACACAGATTCAGGAAAAAATGTAGACCATTTACAACGGAGTTGAGGAAAGAGTTCTTCACTGAAAGGGCCATGAACCTGTTGAATTCTCAACCACAAAAAGCTGTAGAGGCCATGTCACTGATATATTCAAGGAAGAGATATCTAAAAGTTCTAGATTTTAAAGGCTAAAGAGTATGTACAGAAAGCAGGAGTATGACATTGAGATAAAGGATCAGTCTTGATCTTCTTGAATGGTGGAACTGGCTGAAAGGGCTGAATGGCCTACTCCTGCTTCTATATTCTGTGTTTCTATATTCCCTCAAAGTTTTCATCTCCTTCTGCATTCAAGAGATTAGCACATGAATCCACATATTGGTCATACATTAATAAGCACATTGATCAGTCAATCATGGCTTATTTAACATGTCAATTCCAACAAATTTAATAATTGAAAGAAAATTTCATTCCACACGAGATTCCTTCTGAGCTACAGTACAAGATTGTGAATGATGTTTCCCACATCCAAGGGCATGATTACATTCTGCTGATTGAATATTATACCAAATTCCTTATCATTTGACAAAGCAAAGATACCACAAGTGCAAAATCATTGCCATTTCAACTAGCATATTCACTATGTTCAGTCTACCTCAACAAATTGTCTGATAACAGTCCAGCATGGGTGCAGAAATGGGATGTTCAACATATTCCCTCTTCAGTATGACATGAACTTAATTGGTATATCCTGAAATCAACTCCAACTTCAAATGTTTGTTCTAAAATCATAGAAAACCTACAGTGTGGAAGAAGGTTAGTTGACCATTGAGTCCACACCACTCATCCACCCAGACCAACTCCATCCCTGTAACCCTGCATTTCCTATGGCTAACGCACTTAGCCTGCACATCCCTGGACACTACAGGAAATTTAGCATAGCCAATTTACCTAAACTGCATATCTTTGGACTGTTGAGAGAAAACCAGAGGAAACCCACATCGACACAGGGAGAACGTGCAAACTCCACACAGTCACTGAGGCTGGAATTGAACCTGGGTCCCTGTGTGGCCATAGTGCTAACCACTGAGCCACCATGTCACCCATGCCCCATCTGCAGATGATTTTCATGATCTTTGTGATCGTCATCAGACGTACTGGAGAATTTTGTTATTCTTAATCCTTTGGTGGTAAAAGCAACAAGACGTTTGACTGCTTGTTATTCTTGACCAGTTATTTCCTGATCCATGAAATGATTCTTTCTTTATATAACTGGCATTCTGACAGAATGACAATGGAATATCAATTCATGGTTGTGTGTTTGCTTTCCATCTTTTTGCTGTTGAAAATGCCACTGTAACAGTAGGTATTGCAATATAGTGCTCTTCTGCATTTTTGTTGCTTTCCAATTTTTTTTTGAATTGCAAGTTGCTGCCCCTTTAAGGATTTCAGGCCTGAAGTCACAGGTTTTTGGCTTTCACACCTGAAAAGGGATGATGACATCACATAGGCTTTATTTTACTTTTTTGCTGATTTTGCAAAAATAAAATGGTGGAATTGACAGGCAAAGCCTTCTCTTTTAGTGTTTTTAATCTATATTTTCTTCTGGGCATGACTTGGAGCTCCTGTTCTAAGATCATTTGAAAGGCCCTTTTTTCTCGTTCGGTCAGCAGGCTCTGATCTTTTCTTTTACTCAAACATAGATGATAGAACCATACAGCACAGGAACAGGCCCTTCGTCCCATCATGTCTGTGCCGACCACAATGCCATTCTAAGCTAATCCCACCTGCCTGCACATGGTCCATGTGCCTCTCTTCCCAGACTGTTCACGTGGCTACTGAAAAAGAAAAAAAACAGTGCTGCGGTAATGCTGCGGAACTGGCTTTTGCCCTTTTAGTTTGGGCTGTAGTTTGAACATCAGTTCCGATCTCAGAATGAAGGGCAACGATTTGAACAAAAGGAATTTCCACAAGTTGTACTGTGCAGCTGTCACCTTTTCAGTCATTAGCAACCCTTGCTGCTGACGAGGTGCTACAATCAGCCTACTTGCTGCTAATGTCATACATTTCATTGTTTTCTATATATGTTACCCTGCTTAACACATAGAATAGAATAGTAATTTATTGTCACTTGTATTTATGACAATATAGTGAGATGTGTATGTCACCAAAATTTGGCACTATTTTAATTACAGAAACCATAAAAATAAATAATAGAGACAAAGTTGAGATAAAGCTCATCTTTTGTTTCCTCCTTGACTTCTCGGTTTCTCGAGCGGCTGCAGGTTGCTGCTGCTGAAGCCACCCAAACAAGGATCTATCGTGCATGCACCACCAAAGCCGACACTGAAATAACTGCCGTAGCAAGGGGTGGCAGACCGGACCCACCAAGTCCCCGATGCTGAAGCCATCGTCGCTTCAATCGCTGCCCAAAGCTGCCACATGGCCACCATAGCCATGAGGAGCAAACCGGAACCGCCATGCCGCCACTGCTATAGCCACCGCTGAAACCACTGCACTGCCGCCAAGAGGAACGGACCAGGCCCACTGACGATGAAGCCTTTGATAAAGCTGTAGCCACTATGGCCACAAGGAATGGGCATCTGGATCTGCCACACTGCCGTTACTGCAGCAGGCCCTCACAACCGCCTTCCTCCTCTGCCGCTGCAGAAAAGGAGAACAGGTGGACTTTGATTCAGAAGAGAAATGAAGGAACAAAACAAAATAAAAACAAAGAACAAAGAAGAATGTGGCCAGCCAGGTGACCGGGAGCGTACAGGCACAGACCGTGAACACTTCCTCCACTGCTGCTGCCACCATCTTGAATCCATACAACACTCTTGGTTTCTGTTGGGTCAGATATCTTGGACTTGATTTACAACACCAACTGTTTACAAGGCCATGATATCATCAGCTTAGACACAGAATCTGAGTTCTGTTTGTTTTGTCCCTCTACAGATGCTGCTAAATGTGCTGAGTTACTCCAGCACTTTATTTTTAACTTTAGATCTTCAGTATCTATGATGGTCTAGGCAATGGCCTAGTGGTATTATCTGTGGACTGTTAATCCAGAGACCCGGATAATCTTCTGGGGACCTGGGTTTGAATCCTGTCATGGCAGATGGTAGAATTTGAATTCAATAAATATCTGGAATTAAGAATCTAATGAAGACCATGAGTTGATTGTCGGGAAAAATGCATCTGGTTCTCTAACGTCCTTTAGGGAAGGAAACTGCAACCCTTACCTGGTCTGGCCTACATGGGATTCCAGACCCACAGCAATGCGGTTGACTCTGAACTGCCCTCTGGGCAATTAGGGATGGGCAATAAATGCAGCCTAGCCAGTGACGCCCTCATCCCATGAATGAATATTGAAAAAAAATTTTTGGCTTTTATTTAAATTATCTTTTATGATTTTAGCTTGTACCAGTCACTTGAGAGTTTAGACTGGTTTGGATATCTTCCTGAAAATGGCTGTTACAATCTTCTGAAAAAGATATGTCACTATAGGAAATGTTATCCATTTCGACACCCAGCATGCCTCACCAGCACCACCTCTTTCAACCACTCAACGGCATTTGATTTGTCACATTGCTGTCTCGCATATGGATGAGCAGAAATTTATTCTGCTTAACTGTTGGAAAGACCGACACTATTATTTTCATGCCCTGCCACAAATAGTGTTCCTTTGCCAACAACTCCAACACTCTGTCTGAGGCTGAACGGGACTTTCTATCCTGTTTAACCCTGAGCTGTTCATCTGACCAGCAACACCCCCCACTCTACACACACATTCACACACACACCTATGCACAGACACATGCACAGACACACACAGACAAACACACATACGCTCTCTTTTCCTTAAAGATGCTTCTTAAAACCTACCATTGTGTCCAATCCTTTGGTCATCCAGTCCTAATACCTCCTTTGGCAACTCCCTTTATAACGGGCCGTATTTAAATAGCTGTATACGTTTTGGAGCTCTTAGTAAGTCCAAGACTCTGTGTAGGATTGGTGGGAATTTAAATAAATCCAAGAGTTAAAATAGGTTTGGCTTCATTTCTGCAGTAACAGAATCGTACTGCTACTCACCTGCCAAGCTGAGACTTCAAACTGGGGTCCCAGTTATTAACAATACATCCATGACATGATGTGAATAGACAGGCTTGTCAAACATAGGGTATAACACTTACAGTGATACTAAGGCTGGGACCATATCTGGTTCTGGTCTAATTTGCAACCATTGCTGTCCTGCTGGAACAACAATGGCATCTGTACATTTTTGCTTTTCAGCTTTTCAACTATAACACTCATGAATTCTAGGCTCCAAACTTAAACCAATTAGTTATCTTTATTAAAATTTAAAGCTTGTGAGACAAACAAAAAGTATGCAATTTGGAACATTATCATTGCTGTTAGCTTTAAAGTAGTAGTGCAAATAATTGGCATTGCATATTTATCTAAAATAACCACGCAATAATTAAACCATTGTTTTATTAAGCATTAGAAGCTACAAACTGTATGTCTATGAAAGTCCATTTCAACAGTGACAAAGGGAGACATTAGTGTGACTTCACAACATCAGCTGTCTGAGGCACAAAAACAAACCTTATAATGAAACCTGGCATCTCACTAGTCCAGGCACCCTGCAATGATTTGTTTACACTATTTAAATTCTTTTCTGATTTGGTGACGTGAAGAAAGAGCGAATGTAGCTGTCCCGCATTGAATGATAGATACAAGTGGAAGTTTATAAAAGAAGTACAAGTGGAAGTACTGGCAGTGTCCCTACCTCTGAGCCAGCAAGCCTGGGTTTAAATCCCACCTGCTCCAGAGGAGTGTGATAACATCTCTGAACACGTTGATTAGAATATTTTTGAAGAGGTACAAGTTACCTCTTTCATGGCTGCATACATGCCCTGGTGTCCTTGGAGTGGGAGCACGCGGTGCCCAAAAGTACAGTTGACGCCTTTAGGGAAAGGTAGGCATTGCAAGAGGTAGAGCGCTTTATCTCTGTTTCCAACTCTATTTTAATTTGGGCCCTTCCGTCTCTCCTTCGTCTTTGATGGTCTTCCCTTAACAAAGTTTGTATGTTCATTAATCAAATGGAAAACACGGATGATTTATTGGTGGTGGTAGTTATTGGATGTTAAAGACAAATACCATGGGTCATTTGGTGACGGGGAGCATAAAACTATCCAGTTGTGTGTAAGAGCGCTTCTTGATGAATGCATACAAGTGAAACACCAAAACTCTCAATGCTTTTACTGAAAAGCGGGCACCACAGGAGCTGGACTGCATTCTCTCCATTTCTACTTCATTTCGATCTAGCCCTCTCCCACCTTCCCCTATCTCTCCCTTACCTTTGTTGGTCTGCATTGTCGTTGCTGGTCATAAATTGATTTTTTGCAACACGCTGGCTCAGTGGTTAGCACTGCTTGCTCACAGTGCCAGCGACCCAGGTTTGATTCCACCCTCGGGCGACTGTCTGTGTGGAGTTTGCACATACTCCCCATGTCTGTGTTGGTTTCCTCTGGTGATCTGGTTTCCTCCCCATGTCCAAAGATGTGCAGGTTAGGTGGATTGGCCATGCTGAATTGCCCCATAGTAACCAGGGAATTGTAGGCTAGGTTGATCAGCCATGGAAAATGCAGGGTTATGGGGATAGGGTGCTGTTGGGGGTGGGGGGTGGGCAGTGGGTGGGGGGGGGGCGCGTTGTCAGTCCAGGTCAGATGCCCTTTGGAGGGTCAGTGTGAACTCAATGTACTGAGTGGCCTGCTTCCACACTGTAGGGATTCTATAATTCTATGAATTGGAAACACTGGCGATCTAGTGATGGGGGTAAAGAAAACATTCATTTGTGCGGAAGAGGAGTTCTGGATCCTCATTTAAGAAAGCAGAAGTGAGGGTCCTTGTGGTACAGTGGCAGTGTCTCTGTATGGGGGCCTGCATTCTCACCCCACCTGTTCCAGAGATGTAATAATAACTCTGAACATTGATTTTAAAAATAAAAGTACAAGTTAATTCTGCACCACCACCATTTTACTTCTCCTTTCATTTCCTCAATTTTAAAAGCGAATTGCTGCAAAATTTAAAGTCAGAAAAGATGCAGGTCAGTTGGCAACTGAAAGAGAAGGATGAGCTATTGTTTAAAAAACCTGGAGGGAATATTTAGCAGACACCTATTCATAGCTCAAAGTCATGGTGCACTGTTTTAATATTTAAAGCAAAACATTGTTACTAAGTGGCAGTACATAGAGTAATAAATTCCTAAGCCCAATTAGGAAGGACTGGGGATGTCAGCAACAAAGGGACGTGAATTTATATTCTATGTTTTGGTTTAATTTTCTGTAAATTAAGATGGTGATGGAGAGTGGTGACACCTTACAACACTTATCTATGTATTCTGTAGCAAAATACATTTCATAATAAATAAATCAAATCGAATTGCTGCTGGTGGTAGTAAGGAAAATACTGAAAGGCAAAATATTCCAGCTTATTTTACACATCTCTTGGCTTTCATAGTGAAGGCATCATCAGTAAGACTATTAAAACAGATTTTTTTTGTTTGCCTCCTAGAGTAGTATCAGAATTATGGAGTTATATTTGGTTTTGAAAAACTTGAATATAAAGATATAGAACCCCTACAGTCTGGAAGCAGGCCATTGGGTTTCTACCAACCCTCTAAAGAGCATCCCACCCAGACTCTCTCCATCCCTATATTCCCCATGGCTAATTCAACTAACTTGCACATCTGTGGACTGTGAGAGGAAGCTGGAGTACCCAGAGGGCAGACACAGGGAAAATGTCCAAGGGAGAATGTCCAAACTCCACACAGGCAGTCACCCAAGGCTGGAATTGAACTCAGGTCCCTGGCACTATGAGGCAGCAATGCTAACCACTGTGCCATCACATTGATGGGTGTGAGCAAAATTTCCAATATGTATTGTTTTTAAATGCATGTAACAAATAGTAATAGAGAAGAGGAAGGACAGAGAGAAGGAAAGACTTGCATTTTTATAACATTTCTCATGACCACTGGATGTCTTAAATCACTTTCCACCCAATGAAGCAGTTTTAAGGTATAGTCACTCTTGCAATATTGGGAATGCGGCAGCTGGTTAGTGAACAGCTGGTCTCACAAACAGCAATTATACAAATCAAAATGTTATCTATTGCATGAGCAGGACCATTGGAAAAATGTTATATGTGCAGTATTGATGAATGTAAATGTTTAAAGATAGGGTTTACCTCTTTATGGTTTTGCTGAAGACATCAGTCAAATAAAGGGAGATTTCTACAATTAATAAAGTAATGACACTAATATCCAACTCTTGAAGCAGGCAGATCTGTGCAATTTGAAGCATTTACTTTAGTCTGAGCGTTTCTACAAGAGGTTACTGAAAGCATTCTCAGAAGAGTCTAAATATTATTGTGGAAATAATAAACTGTAGAATTGCAGCAACAAATTCTGTTTGATTTGTAATTCCCAGGCTTGCATCAGATTGAATTTGTCTTATGCTCACATACAAAGCTGCGTAAGATAATAGAGCTATTATCTCCATTTAAGCAGCAATGTATTTGCATGTGACTATAAGTTCATTATTTAGCAGCTCACTCGTGTACTAAATTTCTCAATTATTATTTATCTTCAATTCTTTCAAGTCTATTAATTAACAATCAGTGCCTTGTTGATAGTATAACAAGCACTGAGCGATTTCTTGACTTGGTTAGGTAAAGGGAAGGTCAATTCGTCTGATCAGATCAGAAGACTAAATGTGATGAACATCGTGGAACAGGCAACGACAAAAGCTGAGTAGGAGCGTGAGGAAAACCTTTCTAAAACATCAAAAGGAACGGTGAGTTATTTTACAATTGTAATCACAAAGAATGAATTTTTGAAAGAAAAAGAAGGTGCCAACTGAAGTGAGAATTTGTAGATAATGATATAAAATGTGTCTGCCATTTTAAATATGTATTTTGCATTGGTAACTCATAGAGAGAGAAATTGGACAAGTGATGAATTACCGAATATGTAGAGTGCATGATAAATGACTTTATGACAGAACAAGATAAGTTTGATATAAATTAATTAAGCAAGAAGTCAAAGCAGTGTGACCAGATAAAATTTATCTGAGAATTCATAGGAGATGAAAGGGAAAATTTAAGAGCCCAATGCTTTGAGGCTGTAGTGATTATAGCGAGGTCAGCCAGGTGGATCCATAGAATATGAGTTCTTTGATTGTGGCAGTTAATCTGGTCCAATAAGGGAGCCCTGGCTGACAGATAAGAACAGGAGTGTCAAAGGTTTTGTTCACTCTTACAGCTGGCTCTGAAGAAGCTGGATTGGTGTCAAGGACTTTCCACTTGTAAATAAAGGGTCACTTGGTAACTGGATACCAGCCTCTGTGGAGTTATTTCAGAAGCCCATTATTGAGCCTGCATATATACCAGAGGAGTAGAGAATGCTGAATGTAGCTCTTACTTTTAAAGCAAAGACCCAGATTATCCTGGTAATTATATGTCAGCTACTTTAACTGCATTTGGAATGAGAGTCGTACTAGACTCAACATTAACTCAGTTTCTCTCTTCGAAGATGCTGTCGAACCTGAGTTTCTCCAGCACTTTTTTGTTTTTATTTCAGATCCACAGTACTTTATTTTTAGATGAAGTTAATGTTGTGGATGAGGTGTACATGGACTTTTAGAAAATCTTTTACAGAAGTGATGCCTGGGAGATTACTAGAGAAGATTAATGATTTTGGAATTGGAAGAGGATGTCAAATTGGCTTAAAAGCTTTTAGGCGAAGGAAAACAGAAAGCAGGAATTAAGGATAATTTGTTTCTGTGTATTTGGAAGTGAGTAATGGTGTCTCACAGGGTTTTGCTCTAGAGTAACTCCTATTCACTGTATATCAATGATTTAAATATAACCTAGAGGCAATAGTGCTGAAATTTGCAGATAACAATTTTTTTTATTAATTCATGGGAAGTGGCTTTCGCTGACTGGGCCAGCATTTATTGCCCATCCCTTGTTGCCCTTGCTGGTGGTGATGATGGTG
Organism: Rhincodon typus; assembly: GCF_021869965.1. Classification (NCBI taxonomy): domain Eukaryota; kingdom Metazoa; phylum Chordata; class Chondrichthyes; order Orectolobiformes; family Rhincodontidae; genus Rhincodon; species Rhincodon typus. Next base: position 103,998,696 of record NC_063334.1, read on the forward strand.
AGCTGCCTTCTTGAAATGCTGCAGTCCATTTGGTGTTAGTAGACCCACAATATCATTAGGAAGCGAATTCCAGGATTTTGACCCAGCAACATGGCACTAAATTTCCAAGTCAGGATAGTGTGTGGCTTGAAGGGGAACTTGCAGGTTATGGTCTTCCTGTTTACCTGCTGTCATTTTCCTTCCAGATGGTACTTGCCATGGGTTTGGAACGTACTGTATAAGGCATCTTAGTGAATTTCTGCCTTTAGGTGGTACACACTGCTGCTACTGAGTGTCAGAGGTGGAGGGAATGAATGTTTGAAAGTGTGGTTCCAATCAACTATGATGTATAATTAATGTCTCAAAGCTAAAGTAAGTTGCAAATTTAACATGGACTGAGCTGAAGAAGAAGATTGAATTCAATGTCAGAGTTAGGTGATGCATTTTGGTAAAGTAAGTAACACCAGGAAGTGTATTTTGAAGAGAAGTAGTCTTAGTGCTCCATTTAAGCAAAGACAGAGGTGGGTACAGGTTTACAGGGCATTACAGTCAGCATCAGTTGTCTGCAAGGCTGTAAAAATACCATATAGCATTCTAGATCTTATGTCAAAACATGGAGGTTATGCAAACCAAGCATGAATGATGATCTTAAATAAAACCTTAATGTTAATCTCAGCTATTAATGTCTAGTATTGAGTTCCAAATGCAATCTTTTGTACAATAGTGCATGGTGCATCATGCCTGTGCTGAGTCTTTGGTTGAGTTATCTAATTAATTCTACTTTCTTGTTCCCCAAAATCTTGTGATTTTCCCCCTTCAAATATTCACCCAGCTTTGTTTTGAAATATACTATTTAATCTGCTTCTGCTACAGTTACAGGTAGTGCACTCCAGATCATCGTAACTCGCTGTGAAGTGGGAGAGGGGGAGTGTTGGAGAGAACTTTTTATGACATCTCTAGTTCCTACACAGACCTTTGGACCGCCCTCTGGTTCTTGACGTTACTGTAAAAAAAAAATCACATCTGCAGGGAGTGTTTACAGCTTGAGGAACTGGTTCAGAGCTCGTGAGCTGGGAATCTGAACTTTGGATAATGTGATGCAACAGGGAGAGGAAAAGGTTAACTGAACACTTTGTCACACCTCTTAGGCTGGGATCTTCAGAAGTGGTAATGAACATTACTCAACCTTTGTAGTTGTCAAACCAGTCTGATATACTTGGACAAGAGCAGAGAAAGCAGGGAAAATGATGACCAGACCATGACACCATGATGCAGGGACTGAATAGGATTGTAGTTGTGGTTGGGGACAGTTGTTAGGGGGAGAGATAACATTTCCTTTAGCTTCCTGAAAACAGGACGAAAGTTTAAAATTATGTTGATGATGGATTCAAGTCAGATTAAAAGGAATAGGAACCCATTTTTAATAGACTAGCATGTCAGGCATACGCATTAAAATACTCATTCAACCAGATTAACTTCTGATTTTGTGATTAATTTGGCAGCAAACCAGGAGCATGCTGGTCAAATATAATGGGTAACAGGTGGATTTGAAGTGAATCGGGGCTGCTTAAGCTGTTTGTTGGATCTGGGGAGAGTAGGCTGGGCTGTTACACTGAGGTTGAGGTATGGCTGACTGAGGGAAGATGCTGGGTCACGGTATGTTATTAAGCCTTTGGGAGTCAGAGGGAGGAAGCTGGACAGAACAGGTAAGGTCTACTTTCATTGACAGGCAGTCAATCATGGAAGGCAGGTCAATGGTGAGGTTGGGACAGTTGAGAGTATCAGAAAGCAAGTTAAGAGTGATAAAGGGAGCCTTGAGGTTGATGAATGACAAATTGCTAGTAATGGGGAAAGTTTGAGGGGTGCAGAGGACAGATGGTGATTGGGGAGGAGGGCATCTCTAGAATGACAAAATTGAAAAAGAGTGATGGTTGGCGTGCTGAGTTACCGAAACTAGGGCAAAAGTGATGGAGTAAGGATTGAGGATGATGGAGGGATTGAAGAAGGTTCAGGGTCATGGCTTGCAGTTCCAGGATTAATGTCGGAAGCAGATGACAGGAAGAGATGCCTGGCATACAGGTCAAGGAGGGAGTAGACAATGCTAGGGTAGGTAGAGACCAGGGTGAGATTGGTGTAAAGTAAAGGCCTCCTCATTGGCTAACAGTGCTCAGTGCAGAAAGGCGGGTCATATAGACTGTACTGACTTTATCTTTGTCAGTCTTGTGTTGAAAATCACATCAGGCAATCAGATGGTGATTTTTAGAGGCTGTGGTGCAGGAAGTTGGAAACTAGCAGATGATGGCCCTGGGAGATGCACATCAATGGCTAAAAACCAACGATATGTGTCAGCAGAGATTTAGGCAGCCCAAGCTGCAAGCAACCAGACATTGAGCAATGGTGCTTAGTCAAATGTATTGTGTGTCATCTAGTTATCTGGAAGTGTAAGGGACAGATACAGCAAGTAATTGGAAAGGCAAATGGAATGTTGGCCTTGATTTGCAAAGGGGTTGGTGCATAAAGTAAGGAAGTCTTCCTACAGTTGCACAAGGGAATGGTGATCCTGCACCTAAAGTACTGTGCAGTGCTTTCGTCTTGTAATTTAACGCAGGAATATACTTGCATTGGAAGCAGTTCAGAGAAAGTTCATTAGGTTAGGCAAAGGGGCAGCAGGTAATCAGGAAGGCTAATGGAATGTTAGCCCTTATTTCAAGTGGGTTGCAGTATAAGAGTAGGGAAGTCTTTCTGCAACTGTACAAGTGCTGGTGAGACTACATTGGGAGCACTGAGCAGTTTTGGCCCCTTATTTAAGGAAAGATATAATGTCATTTCATTGGAGGCAGTTCAGAGAAGATTCATTGGGATAATTCCTGGTATGGAGGAATCATCTAATTTGCAAAGACTAAACAGTTAGGCGCTAGAGTTTAGAAGAATGAGAGGTGATCTCACTGAAACATATAGGATTCTTAAGGGGTCTGCCAGGATAAATGCTGAGAGGATGTTTCCCCTCTTGGGAGACTCTAGGACAAAGGTGCATAATCTCAGAATTAAGGGGTGCCAATTTAAGTCAGAGATAGGGAGAAATTCCTTCTCAGAAGGTTGTGAGTCTCTGAATTTCTGGTAACAGCTAGCTGTGGGGCAGAGTTCTTGTATATATTTAAGGCTGAGGTAGAAACATTCTTGATCAGTAAGGAATCATGGGTTACAGGGAAAGGGTAGGAAAGTGGACATGAGTGTCGGATCAGCCATGATCCTATTGAATGGCGGGGCAGGCTCGAGATGCCAACCAGTTCCTATTTCTTGTAGTCCTATGGAGGGGTTGCCATACAAGCAAAGGTTGAACTGCCTGAGCCTATATTCATTGAAGTTTCATGGGATGGGAGGTGATCTTATTGAAATGAATAAGATGCTGATGGGAATTGACAGAGTAAATGCTGAGAGGGTGTTTCAGCTCATGGGATAATTCAGAACAGGGATACAGATTAAAGTTGAGGGGGTCCCCCATTTAAGGTGGAGATGAAGAGGAATTTCTTCTCTTAGGCCCATTAATCTTTGGAATTCTCTTCCCCAGAGCAGTGGAGGCTGGCTCATTGAAGTATTCAAAACTGAGTTAGATAAATTTTTGATCTGTGAAGGAGTTAAGGGGTCAGGTTTAGGTGGGATAAGGGGGCTAGTAGAAAGTGGATTAAAGCTACAATCAGATCAGCCAGGATCTTATTGAATGATAGAGCTGGCTTCAGGGGCTGAATGACCCACTACTGTTTCTATGTCTTATGATATTATTAGTTCCAGAACTCTGTATTCACAAACACGTCAAATTATAATGTTTCATTTTTCTATTGCCTCTCTTCATGTGCTGTTCCTGAATACATCATTTAATTCTGAAGAAAAGTTGTACCAGACATTGTCCTGGCACCATGTGGTGCAGTGGCAGTGTCCCTACCTCTGTACCAGGAGGTCTGTGTTCAAGTCCCACTTGCCCCAGTGGTGTGTTATAACATCTGAACAGGCTGATTAGGAAATATCTTCTGTGTAACTGTTTGAATCATTTGACAGCACTGTGCATTGAATTTCATCTGTTGCGTGCCACCAATCTGCCTACACCCTTCTGAACTCTGCTCACACCTTATCATTGTTCGCTACATTCAAAGCTTTGCCACTTGGAAATTAGATCTCCGGTCCCTATGTCAGGGTCATTAACATGAATCAAGTGGAGCACTGGTCCTGAAACAGACTCACAGGGAACATACCATCTACCTCCCTTTAGTCTGAAAAACAACCATCAATCACTAATCTTTTTGCTCCCTAGTCTGTCCATTGCTGTATTCCCTTTAATCTTCTGGGCTTGAATTTTGCTAACAGATGAGACCAAGCTTTTAGTTTTTGCTTTCAATGTTTGCTTTTTCTGATAATATTTGTATGGAAATGCTGTGCTCTTGTTATCTACTTTGGGTAGGTGTGTACTAACGGGGACCACATTTTTTCCTTGATGCAGAGGAGATATGGTGAATGAGACACATTACGCACATAGTCTATCCTGAGGTATTTATATCTCTGAATGCTGAGCATTTTCAGTGCTTTAAACAGGAAATCAAATAGTTCAGACTGTTTGTAAATGTAGAGGATTTGAATTCTCTCAACATGCTGAATGATCCTGTGTTGACAGTTTGATTACAGCAGAGATTCCTGACAACAATGCCTCTTTAACTGGCTACTGATCCAACGACTACTTCTTTTATGCCACGGCAGAGCTGGGACCTGACGCATGTTGTCATTCAACAATACAATGACCTCATACCATCACACTGCCCTCCCACAAATAGTTGCCTGGAGACTCTTTCTGCAAATGGGAGATAGAATCTGATGTGACTTTGGACTCCCATTGAACAGTGCCAGCACTTTTGCTAGGTCAGTGTGAGACAATGGCTCGTGATGTGATCTTTTAGGTCGGGTTTTCTGTTACAAGTTTCAATGACAAATTTCAGCTCAATTTTACGGCATTCCGAGGATCAGTGCAGAATCAATCTTGTTGTGTTAATGCAGCTTTTGTGAGAAAGGCAATCTGATAATACAAAGAGAGTTTTAAAATGGAAAGATAAAAGGAGGGTTTAAACTAATCTGTTGTCTGTTTTGAGATATTTGAGAAGGTAAAATAGATACATTTAGATTATGAATTGAAGGTAAATACCGAGAAGAGAGTCAATGGAAATCGTAAGGAAAACCTTCCAAAAATTAACTTTAGAATAAACATGACAGAAATGAAGCAAATAGATCAAATTAATTATTCGGGTAACTTTGTTCAGGCAGTAGAAAAAAGACAATATGAAATAGGAACTGGAGTGGACCATTCAGTCCCTCAGGCCTGCTCTGACATTCAATAGGATCACAACTGATCTGATATTCCTCATATCTACTATCCTGCATTTTCCCCATAACCTATTGTCAAGAATCCATCTATCTCAACATTAAACGCACGCAGGGACACTGCCCCCAGAGTTCTCCGTGGCAAGGAGTTCCACTCTCGACCCTCTGAGCAAATAAATTCCTCCTCATCTCAGTCTTAAATTGGCACCCTTTTATTCTGAGACTGTGCCCTCTGGACCTAGACTCTCCCATAAGGAGAAACATCCTGTCAGCATTTGCACTGTTAATCCCTTTAAGAATCCTGTATGCTTCAATGAGATCACCAATCATTCTTCTAAAGTCTAGTGAATAGAGTCCCAAACTGTTTAGTCTTTGCTCATAAGACAATCGCTCCAAACTGGGGAGCATCTCATTGAACGCTCGCTGAACTGCCTCCCATGAAATATCTGTCCTTAAATAAGGGGATGGAAATGCCTCACAGTGCTCCAAATGTGGTCCAGCACCTTGTACAGTTGCAGTAAGACTTCCCTACTCTTATAGTCCAACCCTCTTGAAATAAGGACCAACACTCCATTAGCTTTCCTGATTACTTGCTGCACCCTGTTTGCTAGTTTTCTGTGTTCCATGCACAAGTCCCCTCAAGTCCCTTTGTGTTGCAATTTTTTGCAGTTACTCTCCATTTAAATAATATTCTGTTGTTTAGTTCTCCCTTCCAAAATGAACAGCTTCACATTTCCCTGCATTATACTTTATTTGCTAATTTAGCCTTTTGACCACTTACTTAACCTGTTAATCTCTCTCTGTAAACTGTTTGTATCCCTCTCATAACCTGCCTTTCCACATATTTTTGGGTAGTCTGCAAACTTGGCTACGGTACATTCACTTCCTTCATCCAAATCATTAATATTAAAGAAGTTAAATAGAGGAAACCAATTGCAAGAGAGATGCGTAACTGTAACATGAAGCAGACAATGTATTGAATGTAGTTAACTGGATTGTGAGACTAGGAATGCCTTAAATGTTCACACAAAAGACTTGAAGTAATTCGATTATGACATGGTAAACATATACTGAAAATTCCTTGTTGAAGAATAATGACCGTTAAGTAAATCTTTGAAAAAGCATGACAGAAGAAAGAAATGTAGTAAACAATGAAGGAAATGATAACGCGGACAGCTTCTTCAAGAGTAATAGAAGAAAACTACGCTTTTACTGTTTGAAAGAAAGTAATTGATTATACATCAAGAGGGAGGTTCAAAAGAAGAAGGTATAATGGTGTATTAGGATAATACTATTATGTAGGGATTGGGAAATATGGAATGCTGCCTTCCAGAATGAAATGAGACAAACAGAATCAATTTTAACCAAATAAACTAGAATTTGAATACTTCACCTGGTCTTCAATAATAAACAAAACGATTGTGTAACATTTTATTTCAAGAATACAGGATGGTTATTCATGGATGTGGGTGAGTTTTGATGAGGTCATGAAAGGAGTATTTCACCATTTCTCTTCATCTCAAATCAAATGTTTATTTGGCTCACAGCCAAATATTATTTCCTTTGTCTTGCATGCAGACCGGTTATCCATATTTCAACATGTCTGTACCTTAGACTTGATGGATTAGGTTGCCCTGTTCCTAAACTTGAAATTAATGGATCATCTGACTGTAGTGAGTAAAGGAGAATCTGCTGGGAGGCGTTTTAATGTTAATGGGAATGTTCCATTTCATCTTTTCACTGAGAATCATAAAATATTTACAGCATGGAAAGATTGTAGCTGCACCAATCATCAAATGGCTAACTATTCTAATCCCATTTTCCATCATGTGGCCTGTAGCCTTGTTTACTATTGCATTTTCAGTACTCCCCTAACTGCTACTTGCATGTCTTGAAGGTTGTCTTGTCCCCTCTAGCCTCCGCTTCCCACTACAGAAGTGAGTCCCAGGTACCTAACATCCTCTTGTTCCTTATTTGTACAAAAGGGGAAATGTTTCTCTCCATCTACCCTGTACATGCCCCTCAGAACTTCGTATACCTCAATCTGATACCCCCTCAGCCCCCTCTGCTCTAAGGAAAATAACCCCAGCCTACCTAGCCTCTCTTCATAGCTACATCGCTCCAACTCAGGCAACATCCTGGTGGATCTCTTCTGCCCCTCTCTAGTGCAATCACATCCTTCCTATATTGTAGTGACCAGAACTCTATGCAGTACTCGAGTTGTGGCCTACCTAATGTTTAACACAGCTCCAAATAACCTCCCAGTTATTGTACACGTTACTTTGACTTCTGGCTATATGTTTCTTTCCTAGCCTATTTTCCTGTGTTTTATTATACCCATATAAGGGAGAGTTTGGGGTGTGGTGGGGGCATTAAAGTTTTGAACATCAGTATCACATGCTAAAGCCTTTTGATCAGTCTCTGTGAGAACTCGGCCTTCCTTTGTTAGCCCCCAGGCCTCATCTCTGCCCAGAGCTCCACTCCAACTGCTTCCCCCCAACCCCCCAAACCAACCTCCATCATGGTCTCTGACATTCCCTTAAACTCAATGGGTCTGATCATTTTCCAGCCCTCTGATTGTTCCACCTCCCTTTCTCTTCCTCAGACATATCCAAGTGCCCTGGTAGGCCTCAATTCTGCCTTCACCTCCCAAACCCGGCTTGCAGTAGCTCAGGCGGATTTACAAGGAATGTGAAGTATGTACCTCATCTTCAGTTATTGGCATTGCCTGCTAATTGTTGTGACCACTGACTTGGTCAGTGTCTCACAGAATGAAAGCAGTTCATTTCCCATGATCAGGATCATGCTTCAAGGCTGTAAATACTTGGCTAAACCTGATATGCTTGAGTCCCACACCAGGACTAGGCTGCAACTTGAGTGTAATGCAGGTACGGTATTGGATTGTCTTTTTTATTTACCAATGGGACAAAGGTATCATTGGCTGGGAAATATTTATTACCCAACCTTAGTTGTCCTTGAGAAGGTGATGGTGAGCTGCCACCTTGAACTGCTGCAGTCTGTGTGCTACAGATAGACAAACGAGTAACTCACTCCTGACTCCCCAAAGCCTGTCCACCATGTATAAGGCACTCATCAGGAGTGTGATAGAATATGCTCCACTTGCCTGGATGAGTGCAGCTCCAATAACACTCAAGAAGCTTGGCATTATCCAGGACAAAGCAGCCTATTTGATTGGCACCACATCCATACACATCCATTCTCTCCACCAATGCTCTGTAGCTGTAGTATCTTCAATATGCAGAAATTCACTAAATTTCCTTAAACAGCACCTTCCAAACCCACAACCACTTCTATCTAGAAGGACAAGGGCAGCAGCTACATGGGAATGCCACCATGTGCATTCCTCTCCTAAAGGCATTGTGTGTCAACCTACAGCACATGGAGTGCTGAAGTTCAAGAAGGCAGCTCACTACCACCTTCTCAAGGGCAGTTAGGGGCAGGCAATAAATGCTGGCCTTGGTGCTTTCATGTATCTGCTGCCCTTGTCCTTCTAGATGGAAGTGGTTGTGGGTTTGCAAAGTGCTTTCTAAGGATCTTTGGCCTCAAAGTGAAAGGGATGACCCTGTAGAACTGAGGTGAGGAGGAATTTCTTCAGACAGTGGATGGTTACTCTGTGGAACTCATTGCTGATGAAGGGCTGTGGAGACCAAGTAATTGAGTGTATTAAAGACAGAGATAGGTCCTTGATTATTAAGGGGATCAAGGGATATGGGGCGAACGCAGGAGAATGGAGTTGAGAAACATACCAGCCATGATTGAATGATGGAGCAGAATGTTTTAATTCTGCCCTATTTCTTATGGTTTTAGAGACTCTCTCCCACGAGGAGAAACATCTGATCAGCATTTGCCCTGTCAAGCCAGTTAAGAATCCTGTACGTTTCAATAAGAGCACATCTCTTTTTCCTAAACTCTGGTGAGTTCAGTCCCAACCCATTTAGCCTTTGCTCGTAAGGTAATCCCTCAAACTGGGGATCATCCTAGAAAACCTTTGCTGAACTGCCTACAATGAAATATCTTTCTTTAAACAAGGGGAGCAGAACTACTCACAGTACTCCAGATGTGGTCTCACCAGCACCTTGTACGGTTGCAGTAAGACTTCCCTACTCTTATACTCCAACCCGCTTGAAATAAAGGCCAACATTCCATCAGCCTTCCTGATTACCTGCTGCCCCTGTGTGTTAGCTTTCTGTGTTCCATGTGCAAATCCCCCCAAATCCCTTTGTTTTGCAGCTTTCTGCAGATTTTCTTGATTTAAATAATATTCTGTTTTTTTGTTCTCCCTTCCAAAATGAACAGCTTCACAGTTTCCAACAATGCACTCCCATACCACCTCAAAATTTTGCCAACTTTATTAACCTGTCTAAATCTCTCTGCAAGCTGTATATTCATCTTGTAACCTGCCTTTCCACCTATTTTTGTGTCATCTGCAAATGTGGCTGCAGTGCATTCACTTCCTTCCTTTAAGTCATTGATATATATTGTAAACAGTTGTGGTCCCAGCGCTGATCCCTGTGGAACCCCACTGGTCAAGGGTGACCAACCTGAAAAAGAACACCTTATCGCTACTTGCTATTTTCTGCCCATGAGCCAAACCTCTCTCCATGCAAATATACTACCTCCAACACCGTGGGCTCTTATCTTATGACTTAACCTTCTGTGAGTTACCTTGCCGAATGCCTCTGGAAGTCCAAATACAGCACATCTACTGGTTGCTCTCTATCAACTCTGGTTGAAACTTCCTTGAAAAACTCTAATAAATTAGTCAAACTTGATTTCCCTTTCATGAAGCCATGCTGATTCTACTTGATGAAATTATAATTTTTCAAATGTGTTACTTCCTTACTACTTCCTCAATAATTATTTCCAAAATTTTTCCAACAATAAATGTGAGACTAATCAGCCTGTAGTTTTTTTTTCTTCTTCCTTATTTGTTAACAGGATGAGGATGTTGCTGGCTAGGTGGCATTTATTGTCCATCCCTAATTGCCCAGAGTCAACCACATTGCTGTGGATCTGGAGTCACATGTAGGCCAGACCAGGTAAGGATGGCAGTTTCCTTCCCTAAAGGACATTAGTGAACCAGGTGGATTTTTCCTGACAATTGGCAATGGATTCATTAGATTCTTAATTCCAGACATTTTGCTGAATTCAAATTCCACCATCTGCCATGGCAGGATTTGAACCCGTGTCCCCAGAATGTTACCCGGGTCTCTGGATTAACAATCCAGCAATAATACCACCAGGCCATTGCCTCTCCACTTTTTGACTCCCGCCCTTTTTGAATAGGGGCGTCACATTGGTAGTTTTCAAAATCTAAGGGCTTTTGGAAAATTACAACCAATGCAATGACTATCTCTGTCGCTACCTCTTTTAGGATCATAAGATGCAAGGCCAGCAGGGCCAGGCGACTTATTTGCCTTCAGCCCCATTAGTTTGTCTGTACTATTTCTCTAGTGATAGTGATAGAACTTAATTCCTCCCCTGTGTTCTTTAACATTAATGGGATGTTTGAAGTTTCTTTCATGGTAAAGCCTGATGCAAAATATCTTTGGAACTCCTTTGCCATTTCTTTGTTCTCTATAAACGTCTCCCCAGTTTTCAATTTCTAAGAGCCCTATGTTCACTTTTACCTCTTCCTGCCTTTTTGTATATTTAAAGAGGCTCTTACTGTCAGTTTTTATATTCCTCACTAGTTTGCCCCCATAGTTTATCTTCTCTGGCTTCATTATATTTTCAATCCTGCTGTGCTGGATTCTGAATTTATGTCAGCCTTAGGGCTATGACCAACTTTGGCCTCCTTATGTGCTTTTGGTTTCAACTTAGCACTCTCTCCTTATTTAAATTGAAGAAAAAAACTTAGTGAAAACAAACAAGTCAGCCTCAAAAGTTATAAGTAGATGCCTCATATTCCAGATATCAATTGAAATCTATCGTGGTCTCAGGAAGACATTAACAAAAACAGATCATTGACACAACAGTTGTTAAAAACAGACCTGGTTAAAGAACCTTTTGGGAATATATACTGGAAACAATATTCCAAGGGGATTTCTACAAGCTTTTTGGAGATTACTGATAGGGAAGCTGCTGTCTATATTTCTCTCTCCACCCCTCCCATCTCTCTATCTCTCTCTCTCTGTTTATCTATCTGTGCCTCTGTCTGTGTCTCTGTCTTTCTCTCTCCCCGCCCCTCAAATAAATTAATACTAGTTTTCCAAGGCAACTGCTCCAGGGCTGAAGCCTTAGAGAATTGAAAACTTTAAACTGCATATTGACTCCTGCTGACAACATTCAAGAAACTAGTTGGCTAATTTCAGCAACTTGTGTTCCAAAGAAGAGTCATATTGGGTTTGAAATGTTAATTCTGTTTCCCTCTCTGTAGATGCTGATGGACCTGCAATGTTTCTCTACCACTTCATGTTCTTATTTCAGTTCTCCAGCAATATTTGTTTTTGTAATCAACCTTTGCTCTTTAAGCTATTTATTCTTTTTCTTCTTCCTTTTGTACTGGACACTACTCATTTTAACTTTTTGTGTGTGTGTATGTGTGTGTGTGTGTGTGTGTGTGTGTGTGTGTAGTCATGGCTATGTTATTTTTCTTGGGGTTAGCTGATAAGACATTTACTGTTTCTTTAACTCAAGGCAATCTTGTGATTGGCTAATTATTACCATAAAATTGTTAACTACATTTTAACTCTGAGTGAAATAACTTTATGCTACAAAGAATTTGAACCTTTGATGTGCCAAATTCAGTTTTGGACGGTGGGGAGCTATCTCACCTGGATATGAAATACACAAGACAGAGTCTAACGTGTAGGTCAACTGGCAACTCCATTTGTTTAGCATTAAGTGGACTCTGCATGAGTTCATACGTAGGTCAGTTAAAAAGCTGCGCACATTGTGGTTCTATTTTTGTTTGTCTGGGAGGTTCGCTGTAGATTCCACATGACAACCAGTGTTTATACTTTCTTTTAAGTACAAAACAAGAATTCACATGACACAGCTTATGTTGATCTGATGTATTGGGAGCAGTAAATACTGATATTGATAGCCAGGAATAAAAATAAATGCCTCAGACATCAACAGGATTCAAAAGAGTATGAAGCGAATTAGATAGTAGTAGATAAATGACATTAGGCTTGGAAATACAAAGCTTGTGAACTTCAGGAAGTAGATGTGCAAGACAGTGTAGGAGATTGTCTAATTTAATCTTAATTTCAGTACAATTTCTTAAATGAATCATGCATAGAAGCCCTGAAAATGTGTTATTAAGCATCTTGCATTACAGTTGTTGATAATGAAATACTTCCAGAATAGAAAATATTTCATTTAGTAAGTGAAACACCCTAGTTTACTCAATCAGTAAATTCACCAGTCTACAGTACTTCCTTTAATTTATGGTTGCTCCTCGGAAATATTTCAGCAGTGGGACATGTGTGCCAAGGGTGAATGTATTATGCATTCCTTGTAGCCCTGAAAAATGTTCTTATCAATGCATTCCTCTGATGCAGAGCACTAATTCAAAGCCTGGGAATTTGAGAACTTCAGTGAAACTTTATGAAATGTAAATTCAGTTACCACTAAAGTAGCTAATAACAGTGACGCAGACTCTCAAGGTCAGGAAAATTTATTGAAATGTAATTTTGTGGCACAGTTAATCAAAAAAGTCTACGAAATTAAGAAAACATCTAAAATAGAATGAGGTAATATGCTAGTTGGCCAGGGAATGCTAAGTACGTGGGTGTGATTTCAAGACGAGAGCTACCTTAAAAAGGATTCAGGTGATATACGTTATTACAGAGTATGGGTAATTGAGCCGCAAGACAGCACAACTTTCTGCGATCAATTCCATTCTCAACACATCCAGATATGATTTTTCTACACAACTTACCTCTGTTCACTGTCATTTCATTGAAGAACAGTCTTCTCATCCTTCACATTTATGTGTCCTACCTTCAGATTTTGAAAGCTCTGGAATTTTCCTTTCCTCAGTTCTTTCTCCTTCTGCCAAGCCACAGGCCTTTAAAACTCTAGCAGGTTCATGAGAACCACTATCTTTAGATTTCATTCCATTTACACATCAGCCTTGGTTTCCTGCATTTAAGTATCTTGATTCATCATTTAGGCATCCCAGACATTCCAGCTGTTAGTAATTTTTACATATAATAAATTGTCTGTTGCATTGCTGAGGTCAATTCAGAGGAAATGTGTTTATATATAGTTGGAAAAATGCAAGCCACACAACATGAACAACAATTGTGTTCCTATATCCACCTTCAACATAGAGGATGTTTTAAGACAATTAAGAGAATTTTAGTTGAGTTAAGAAGGGAGTGCTGGGGAAGGTTGATAAATGGGTTTTGAGCTGATAGTGGTGACTAAAGTTAAGAGATATAGCGATTAAGGAAGGAGGTCCATCCAGAAATTGCAGCTAAGAAGGCTAAATATTTAGCTGCCAATGGTGGAGCAAAGGAAGGAAGGTATACATAAAGGAATAAAACATTCATAGACATCAAAGGCTATAAAAGAGGCCAAGGTGGGCTGGATAAGGATTCATGGATGAGAAAGAGGATTCAAGACCTCATGCTTTCTGTGAGCAAGACTTAATGTGGAACAGAGTAACAGCACAATGTTTGGATAAGTTGGAATTTATAGAGGGTAATGCATGGGAATCCAGGAAGGTGAACAATGACTTGTTCAACCTGGAGGTGACAAAGGCAGTTTTGTCAACCGAGAAGTTAACTAGTGGGTAGTCTCCTGAGTGTGACAAAGGCAAGAGGCTGACAGCTGACAATGAAATTACTGAGCTTTAAATCAGTTATTTTTAATCACATATTGTTGGAAAAAGAATATCTATCTTCCACGGATAACTACGTTTCAACAACAGCCTGAAAGTTCACCACTTGAACCAAAATTTAAATTCACCATTTTAAGTCTCTTGAAAATGGTTCCTATTTCTTTTCTTGCTCTATGAAATGCAGGAGGACAAGTTTCTGTATTGATCATACCAGATAAATGCATGTATATTGTTAGAAAAAGTGACAAAAATATGAGGACATAAAATGTATCAATTTACTATGTTTGATGTTGACTTCATAAAAAGATTTATTAACCAAAGTCCCTTCCCAATTTCATTTTTATTCATTGGATGTAACTAGCCTGGATAGCATTTATTATCAATCCTTAATTGTCCAGAGGGGAGTTAAAGTCAGCCATATTGCTGTGGGACTGGATTCACATGTAGGCCAGACCAGGTAAGGTGAGGACACCAGATTTCCTTCTCTAAAGGAAACTAATGAACCAGATGGGTTTTTTTTCAAACAGGAATTAACAGTGGATGCATGGTCACCATTAGACTAGCTATTTATTCCAGATTTTTAAAATTTGAATTCAAATTTCACCATTTGCTGTGTTAGAATTTGAACAACATCAACACCTTTTCATAAAGTAGTCTGAATTTACTCCAATTAAATCCAACAGCTGGTTTTATGTTAATGAAGAATTCTTGATCTTTTTTAGGAAATGTATGTGTGTCTTGGAGAACAAAATTGATTTTCTAGATGAAGTAATCACAGGGAAACTCATCAATTTTCTTTCTACAAAGGTTTCCATGAGGTTGTAAAAAGAAATCATTCTAGAGTGCCCTGATTTTAAATGAGGTAAGGCTATCTGCATAATTAGAGGTTGAAATACTTGAAATTTCCTTATTAATTACTCTTTCAGCTCAATGTATCCAGTTATAGAAATTTTAAGGAAGCTATGCAATGATACATCTATTTAACTTAGTCAGAAGTCACACAACACCATGTTATAGTCCAATAGGTTTATTTGAAATCACAAGCTTTCGGACCACTGCTCCTTTGTCAGGTGAAATTACTTCACATGACAAAGGAGCAGCGCTCTGTTGGACTATAACCTGATGCTGTGTGAATTCTCTCTTTGTCCACCCCAGTCCAACACCTGCATCTCCACATCGTATTTAATTTAGTAGTTGTATTACAGCAGAACTACATGCCAACAAGAGTAACCAAAAGCCTTTCAGAACATAGAACAGCACAGGAACAGGCTCTTCAGCCCACCACAACTGTGCCAACCATGATGCCATTCTAAATTAAACCCAGCTGTCTGCACATGGTCCATATTCCTCTATTCCCTGCCTACGTATGTGAGTGTCTAAATGCCTCTTAAATGCAAATGTAGCATAGTAGAACATTTCTTGTTGTCGGAGCAAGTCAGCAACTGGTAGTTGCAAACACTTTGGAGCTACGGTTAAATCAATTTTTAAAAAAATCACAATTCCTTTGATTTGGAGAAGCACAAATTGTGCCGAATACAACAGATAGCTCCCAGCAGGTGTGCTTTGATGTCAAAAGCAATGACTGTGTCTCCTCCTATTGCCTTTCAGTCGACCACACTGATACAGTATAAATATATTAGCTTGGCATTTCTGGGGAACTTAATCTGATAATAGTTTCAGTCATTACAGATAATATGTCAAATATGTTTGCACAATTTATTCAAGCCATTCTACTCATGCCAGGTAATTCGTATCTTTGAACTCTGTGAGGCAAATAGCTGACTACAAAGTAACCGGTGAAAGACATTTCATTTGAAATGTGCAAGACTGAAAAAGAATGCATGCCAAAATTTCTTTCAACACCAGTTGAAGAACAGTCTTCACACGAGACTAAAATATCTTTCTTGACACTGTAGTTTTCCCTTTTATTATGCTGTGGCTGCAATGGCAATATAAGATATTGGAAATTGTACATGTGTGTGGAGAGTTGGGTTTGATAAATACCTATATGAAGTCAGCTGTGATATCCCTGTGGCCTTGCTTGTCATGTGCAGGTGTTTTTCTCAGATGTCAGACCATGAACAGCTTGGGGCATATTGCTCTGCAGCCTTGCTCCTGAGTAAAGTGTAACAATAAATATCGCTTAATAACAGCTAAGATGTCTGCCCTACATTTGCTTAAAAATCCAATGAACCCATATTAGAACAAGGTCCAACCATATACATTATCAAGAATTATAAAGGCAAATCTTAGCATTGATGGTATGTGCTGGGAATGATTCAATGTCATACTGTCCAGTAGATATTCCTTGTGTAGTATGATAGGATTTGAATATGGTAATAATGATGATATTCTGGTGTCAGAAGAACGCACAAAAGCAGACTAAACTGAAGTGAATAATGTTGTACTAGAGACCTGTACTCAGCAACATGTATATCAAATTATAAGTAAAGAGTGGACAGTGCTCAAGAGAGTGAGAGAGCCTTGCTCTAGGATAAGGACAATACATGGATGCTTGGGACTTAAATAGTAGCAAGTGAACAAATCAAAGCAACCTTAAAGAGTGCAAGTGTAAATACCCTAGAGAACAAGAAAGGTATAGCATCCATAAAGGGACAAACAGCATGGTGGCAGCAATGGAGATTTCAACACTGAATTCTGATCACAATCTGAGGCACAAGAAAAAAAGAGAGAAGCCTCCATTGGACAGGTCTGTATCTCAGAAGATTTTGAAGTAAAATAATACCACGGAAGACTCCAGAGAACAAACAAAGTTAAAGACTATAAGCAAAGATAGAAAAAAAAAATCACAGTACTGACCCAGGTTAGTGTGGTGCAGTAATCATTCAGTTTGGCAGCTCCAATCATGGCACTGTCCTTGCCACAGAGGTTTGAAAGGTGAGGGCCCACAAT
>NC_063334.1:104016163-104112093 GCF_021869965.1 Rhincodon typus
ATTTTCTGAGGAAGGGTCCAGACCCGAAACATCAGCTTTCCTGCTCCCCTGATGCTGCCTGGCCTGCTGTGTTCATCCAGCTCTACACCTTGTCATCTCAGGCCAATATATTCTTGTGCATGGTTGGGTCTGTAACCAACAGGACATACTGGCCAGCTAGCAACACTCACATCCCATGCATGAATTTTTAAAAAGTATCCTCATGAGGCAGGGTGTAGAAGAAAGTATGACCAATTTGAATTTTTAATCAGGGCATTTGACATATTCTTTAGTTCAAATGAAAATCTGGTCATTGAAAGAACAAAATTTATAAATGGTCCTAGTAACATGCGAAAACAATACAAATGTTCTCACAGTTTTAAATAGATTAGCAAGATGCTGTGGATATGGAGCATTAAAAGACCAACTAAGAAGAGATTGTAGGCACAGGGATGAAAATTATTGACATTCTATAATGAAAAGTGGAGCTCATACTAGAGCACGTGATTCAGAGAATAGGGCCAGAATTGGGTGATTATTACACGCAACAGGTGAGGTTCCTTCTGATTCTGTCAAATGGGTAAGCCCCAATATGCCATTGTTACTTTATAAAATCCTGCTCAAACACCAGAACATGAAGATAAACCCTATCCTCTGATGCTGCCTGGCCAACTATGCTCCTCCAGCTCCACATTGTGTTATTGTTATATCAGGATGTTCAAGGTGCAGTTCAAGGTACCACCACAAGTGTGACCAGAGTGTGGCAGGGGGAGCTGAGTGCTATTAATGTGAAAAACTAGCTGCTTTACTATACTATAGATCAGCAATTCCTACATCACCACAGAAATAGGAACATCTCCCACCAAGGAAAAATTCCTGACAAATGGAAATCATTTGGAAAATAAGAGATCCCAGAAATCAAGGATGGAGCTCAACAAAGTAGTGGGTGAAGTTAAGGAAAGCCAGCAGAAGTTCTGGACCACAACCTTACAGATGAAAGAGTTTCATACAGAATTTTAACTCTATAGAAGAGTTACTCTATACAATTTTCTCATTGACAGCTTGCTGTGGTTAAACTCAGTGGATGGTCGAACCTAAAGCATTAATCTACAACGTCCAGGGGCACAGATCCTGACATGGTTAGGTAACCACCTACTGATATTGGTGAAACTTGACATTGAAGAACCAAAACATACAATTTTTAAGCAGAAAATGATACATTTATCTAGATGGTAGATGAGATGTTGACAGAGGAAAATGGAAGAGAATTTTGCCAACAATTTCCAACAATATTCAAATATTTCGATAAAATAAACAAGAGTATCACATTACGCTGCAAGAAGATACTAAGCCCATCTGCTTCTTGTACTCCAGAAAAAGTACCTTGCTCACAAATCAGAAAAAATGAAGTCACTGTGACACAGTATAGTTTTCTGTCTGTGCTAAACAGCAATGCTAGACAGAATTACTGTGAGCCTGTTTAGTGCTGAAGGAAGCAGTGATGTGCAAAATGGCAAGGAAAGCTGGGTAGAAATGCTGTGATCATTCAAGTAAGTGCAAAGTAGGTGAGTGCTAAGAAAGTAAGCTCAGAGGCCAGAGCTGCACCATTTTTTGATACAAGAGATGCCTGTCTTTGTGTGTAAGGTGGCCTGGCAGCACCAATGCAATGTAAGGTATTGGTGTACCCCACAGAGCAGTAATGAAGTGTTGATCTATATTCTAAGTAAGACTAAGTTTTGCCATGATGATATAGTGAGGCTGGTGCTTTTCCAGCCCCTGGATGGAGGTGAATGCCGTCACCTCCAGTGCAGCATGCCCTGAGATGTCAGTGAGAGCTGGCCAACATGGAGGCCCAAATTCTGACTCTGACTTTCAGGTCTGGAATCGGCACTGTCTTGTTTCTTTTTCGCTCCCTGGGCAAACAGTGACCTGCATATATGTGAAGCAAGATTAATTAATACTGAGATGTTAATGTATCTAAACACTCACCACTCAATAGCAAGATTCTCATCTTGCCATTGAAACCTTAAGCAGAAAGTAAGACTTTCATGAATGATGTTGAGAACCTCTCTTTTACATTCTCATCATATTTTACCTATTGTTTTGCAATTGCCCATCTTTTCTAGTGACAGGGAACATCCTGCCCTTTGTCTCTCAAAGAATAACGCAAACCTCGCAGGCTATGCCAACCTTCAATATTTCTGAATGTCGATGGCCTCCTGGCCACTGCTGGTGAGCTCCACCTACTTTCACCCTGGTCCTTCATGTGTGTAACCTTGGGATAAAAATTAAACATGTGTGTCAATAATACACTATAATAATTACACCGAAGGAATGAGCAGTGATGGAGTTTATTCCCAGAAGCACCAAGACAGACTGTATAATGAAACAGAAAATTTGATTTATTCAGTCCTGGTAAATCAGTAGTCAGGCACTACAATTCAGATATGCAATTCATTACAGATGCAAAGGAATCTTCAAAGGAGAGAAAATGACAGAGATTTCCTGTTGGAGCTAAACCCGACATATATTCTCTGATTTATAAGGTTCTGCTTTCACAATGTCAATGCACTGCATCAAAAATCATTGAATGGAACTAATATTTTTTAGTCTTTGGCTAGACTATAAAAAAGGAAATGCATGCTGGTATGATTAACTTTCAGTCCTCCTAACACTAGATGATGCTGTTACAGCTCTAACACTCATTTGCTCAGAAATGAAATGCAGAATTATTATCCATACCAATCAAATGTCCAATTTTGTGCTTGAATTGCTTGGAATAATACTCTCTTCAGAAGTCAGTGTTGGCAAAATCCAACAAATTCTCTTGCAATGAGACTCCATGCATTGCACTTGTATCACCCCTAAATATATTTAGTCCTTCTGAAAAGATATTCTACACACTACTTACAATACCACTGTCAGTACATTGTGACAGAAAATCAGTGCTGACTGATGTACCGGTGGCCTTGTCTTGTCTGTAGCTTGTCTTTTTTATGTAATCCTGAGAGAGATCTAAGCAAAACATTTGGTTGGCTTTAGTCTCCCAGGGCTGGCCTGCCTTTACTGCATGCTCCACATAGTTATGAGTTGTTTTCATCCAGCTCTACTGAATACAGGAGCATTATTTTGTTGACAGGAAATCATGACAGACAAGGAACAATTAGCCACTGAACTATTTATTTGCTGCTCGGGAGGATGTATTTGCAGGAAGCTGTCTTATATCAGCTTGATGAAATTACAGGAAGAACTTTGACATTTATTTATTTGATTAAAATGGCATCGGTTTCTCCTTCCCATACACATCCCATTTCATACTGACACATTTTAACGTTTCTTTGCCACTCAGAGCCTCTGAAGCCCATGTCAAATTTTTACAGTTCATGTGATGAGAGAATAGTCAGCATGACAGGGAAATCTTCACATAGAGCGACAGTAATTAAATACTGTGCAGTTGAGCAGAGCTAAGATTTTGTCACTTTTAGACTAGAACAAGCTGAGTGCATAATTGGAGCACTGTATTAACACCAGATGGCATGAAAAGTTTAATGGAATGGATCCAGCCGACATGATTTCCTATGGCGTGAATTTATTGCAGAATTAGATGGCTTGAAATAATAATTAAATGCCACTAAAGGCGAAAGATTACAAAAGAAATCCCCTCCTCCATGCACTAATTGCTGCACAAAATAGATGCTCAGCAAAAGTGATCATTTAAACTCATTGAAAAAGTCTGTTAATATTTGTTTAAAAATAGGGTAGGCAGATAAACAACGACTCAGGCATGAGGTCAGCATTCATGAATATGACACCTGGCTAAAGCAGCTGGTCAGAGCTGAATTGTATGGGGTATATAGTCTGTTTGATATTCCAGAGTTTTGCTGAATTAATTTAACTGTTAAGAAGTTTCAAGGTTCTGCTGTTGATTGATTATATGCTGAGGGGTTTGGACAGAAGGAAAATGCAAGGGAGGTTGGAGAGTCAGAGGGAGTTGGGGTCAATAATACCTGATTAACCTTGGGAGATGTTTCTTGTGTTTGTTAGATTACAGGAATAAAAGAGAGAAAAGTAAGAAATGGTGACTCATTCATGCCACACAAACTACTCTTTTTAACAAACTACATGTAGGTCGCACTCCTATTGATTTTACCTGACATATCGATTTCTGAGGAATAACCCAAAGTGAAACTTCTTTTTAACTGAGAATTCTAAAACATCTCTCTGAGTTCTTAACTGCAGGATATCAGTAAAGCACAGCCATCTATGTTGCTGAATCCTGATGATTTACAATCTATAAATGTCAATTTTAAATCCTAGTGTTGGGAAAAGCTCTCTTATTGGGCTTGCCTTCAGCATTACACATGTTGGCCTCATTGTCCTCCAACACCTCTCCATTGTCATCTGGTTGGATGGGATTGAGCTCATCTAATTCCATTCCTACCGATCCAATCGAGGGAGTTCCTTACGGCAGCTCCCATTTCTGCACTTGAACTCTTATTGATTTCTTTCTTCTGTTTCCCCTTCCCCGCCTCCCCAGGATCTACCATTGACCCCTTTGTTTTCTTGTCTAGATGATGTTTCCTGGTGATATCTGAAAGCACTGTGCTATTTTTCCCATGTAAGCTAATGGAACCAGCTTCATCTTGCCAACTCTTTCCTCTCGAACTCTCCGTGCCATTAAATCAGAACTTTCCAAACTTTTTCCCACTGTGACCTTAGTTGGAACATTAGCAGTAAAGTGTTCGACGCATTTCTGTTTGTTAGCAAGTGTTGGTGTCGAAAGAGGCAAGACAGAATGCTGGGTTAGTAAAAATAATTATTAAAATGAGAAAGCTTTTACAAATAGAGTTAAGGAAAATTGAAAGAGATTCTGTAAGTACATTAAAGGCAAAACAGTAACTAGGGAGAGATTAGGGCTCCTTAAAGATCAATGTGGCCACCTACGTGTGGAATCACAGGAGATGGGTGAGATACTAAATGAATATTTCGTGTCAGTATTTACTGTGGAGAAGGACATGGAGGTTAGTGTACTCGAGGAAATAAATAGTGATGTCTTGAAAACAATTCATATTGCAAAAGAGGAAGTGCCTGAAGGTCTTAAAACATGTATAAGTAGATAAATCCCTGTGACCTTGGGTGACTGCCAGGTGTGGAGTTTGCACATTCTCCCTGTGTCTGCGTGGGTTTCCTGCGGGGGCTCCAGTTTCCTCCCACAGTCCAAAGATGTGCAGGCTAGGTGGATTGGCTATGCTAAATTGCCCACAGTGCCCAGGTATGTGTCGCTTAGGTGGGTTAAAGGGGATGGGTCTGGGTGGAATGCTCCAAGGGTCGGTGTGGACTTGTTGGGCCGAAGGCCTGGATCCACACTGTAGGGATTCTATGATTCTATGATTCTATGACCTGATCAGTTGTTTCCCAGAACTTTGTGGGAAGCTAGGGAAGAGATTGCTTAGCCCCTTGCTGAGATATTTGCGTCATCAATAACTGCAGGTGAGGTGCTGGAAGACTGGAGGTTGGTTAATGTGGTACCATTATTTAAGAAAGCCTGTAAGGAAAAGCGAGGGAACTATAGGCTGGTGAATCTTATGTAAGTTCTTGGAGGGGATTCTGAGAGACAGGATTTACATGCATTTGGAAAGGCAATGACTGATTAAGGATAGCCAATATGGCTTTACACGTGGGAAATCGTGTCTCACTAACTTAATGGAGTTTTTTGAAGAGATGACAAAGAAGATTGATAAAGGCAGAGCAGTGGCGTTGTCAATATTGACTTGAGCAGAGCATTGGACAAGGTTCCACACGGTAGACTAGTTAGTAAGGTTAGATCACATGGAATCCAGGAGGAGCTAGCCAATTGGATACAAATTGGCTTGAATGTAGGAAGTAGAGAGTGGTGGTAGAGGGTTGTTTTTCAGACTGGAGGCCTGTGGCCAGCGGTGTGCCACAAGGATCAGTGCTGTGTCCATTGCTTTTCATCATTTATATTAATGTTTTGGATGTGAATATAGCAGGTATAGTTAATAAGTTTGCAGACGGACGGTGAAGAGGATTATTTCAGAGTATAATGGGACATTGATCAGATGGGCCAATGTGCTAAGGATTGACAGATGGAGTCTAACTTAGATAAATGTGAGGTGTTGCATTTTGCTAAGGTAAACCAGGGCAAGACTTACACAGTTAATGGTAGGGCCCTGGGGAGTGTAGCAGAACAAAAGAGACATAAGGATGCAGGAAAATAGTTCCTTGAAAGTGGAGTTGCAGGTAGACAGGGTGGTGAAGAAGGCATTTGGTATGCTTGCCTTTATTGGTCAGAACATTGAGTATAGGAGTTGGGATGTGTCATGTTGCAGCTGTACAGGACATTGGTTAGACCACTTTTAGAATACTGTGTACAAGTCTGGTCGCCTTTCTACTGGAAAGATGTTGTGAAACTTGAAAGGGTTCAGAAAAGATTTACAAAGATTATGCCAGGGTTGGAAGGTTTGAGCTGTAGGGAGAGGCTGAATATGCTGGGGCTATTTCCCTGAACCTTTGGAGGCTGAGGGATGACTATGGAGATGTTTGTAAAATCATAAGGGGTATAGATAGGGGGCATAGTGAAGGTCTTTTTCCTGGGGTAGGAAGTGCAAAACTGGGAGGCATTGGTTCTAGGTGACAGGGGAAAGATTTAAAAGGATGTGAGAGTTAACATTTTCACACAGAGGGTGCTGCGTTTATGGAATGATATGCCACAGGAAGTAGTGGAAGTGAGTATGGTTACAACATTTAAAAGGTATCTGGTTGGGTATATGAATAGGGATGGATTTGAACCAAATGCTGGCAAATGGAACTAGGTCAGATTCAGATGTCTAGTCGACCTGGACAAATGATGAATGATTTATTTATTTACTGTCACATGTATCTAGGGCAATACAGTGAAAAGTGTCACCACAATCTGGTGCCATTTTAACATACAAGAAGTATAAAAGAGTACTTAAGTGGAGTTCATCTTCATTGGCCAGGTCCCAAACATGGCTCCGAGAGTTCAGTAATATCCCTATTCCAGTCCTACCACGGCCAGGAGTCCCCGCTCTGCCATTGCTGTCGCCGATGCCATGCTGCTATTCCAGGAGACCATGCCTCAGGCTTATGAAGCCAGGAGTCCCCTGACACTGCTTTGGCTTCCCTGCGACATTAGGAAGATGAAGAAAAGAAATAGAAAAAATGACAAAAATCCTGTCGAGGGAGTCCCTTACGGCAGCTCCCATTTCTGCACTTGAACTCTTATTGATTTCTTTCTTCTGTTTCCCCTTCCCCACCTCCCCAGGATCTACCATTGACCCCTTTGCTTTCTTGTCTAGATGATGTTTCCTGGTGATATCTGAAAGCACTGCGCTATTTTTCCCATGTAAGCTGGTGGAACCAGCTTCATCTTGCCAACTCTTTCCTCTCGGACTCTCCGTGCCATTAAATCAGAACTTTCCAAACTTTTTCCCACTGTGACCTTAGTTGGAATGTTATCGGTAAAGTGTTGGACGCATTTCTGTTTGTCAGCAAGTGTTGGTGCCGAAAGAGGCAAGACAGAATGCTGGGTTAGTAAAAGTAATTATTAAAATGAGAAAGCTTTTACAAACAGAGTTAAGGAAAATTAAAAGAGATTAGAGGCAAAACAGTAACTAGGGAGAGATTAGTGCCCCTTAAAGATCAATGTGGCCACCTGTGTGTGGAATCACAGGAGACGGGTGAGATACTAAATGAATATTTCGTGTCAGTGTTTACTGTGGAGAAGGACATGGAGGTTAGTGTACTCGGGGAAATAAATAGTGATGTCTTGAAAACAATTCATATTGCAAAAGAGGAAGTGCCTGAAGGTCTTAAAACATGTAAAAGTAGATAAATCCCTGTGACCTCGGGTGACTGCCAGGTGTGGAGTTTGCACATTCTCCCTGTGTCTGCGTGGAGAGATGAAAGATGCGGCCAGGAGACCCTGGGCTGGGGTGGAGCCATGTCTGGCTCATCCTGGCATTGCCTGCTGCTGCCTCCTCCTTCACCTGTCACTCTGCAGGCTTTAAAGAAAGGAAAATGAAGGAAAAAGAGAAAAAAAAAAGCAAAAATAAAACAAAGAAAAGAGAAAAGAAGGAAGAAAGTAGACAAGAATAGAAGAGCCTTGGGCTCAGACCTGTCACTGTGCCGCCATCTTGAATTCAGATGTGTTGGACTGAAGGGTTTTCTTCATTCAGTATGACTCTATAACAGTCACAAACTAAAGCAAAGAAACAGTCTATAATGGCTGCCAGTACTGTATCAAAGTGTCAAAATTAAACAAAGCAGCACAATAACCTTCACAGTTGTACTCCATGTTGAAATAAGACAAGGGGCCCGATTTTCCTGTGAGTGGCAATCTCATCTGACCTAGTTGAAGGAACCAAGGTGGGCTATAAACCAAGAGTACTTCTCTGCGATAGTAGGAACTGCAGATGCTGGAGAATCCGAGACAACAAGGTGCAGAGCTGGATGAACACAGCAGGCCAAGCAGCATCATAGGAACAGAAAGGCTGATGTTTTGGGCCTAGACCCTCTGCCACGTTTTAATATTTCAGCAGGATATCGTCAGTATCAGCAGCCTTGCAATAGCATGGCCATTTCAGCTTTATGTCAAACTAAGGTTGAACTTTGATAGTGATGGATAGCATGCTGAGGGATGTACTCGAGGGCTGGGTCAAGGACTAAACCTTGGTTTCAATGTTCTTTGTAGTGTTCTTTCCCATGATTAGACGGCCTTTCTGTTTGTGAGTACTCCTCCATTTTAGCTGTCAGTGGGGTAGGTATTGGGTGCTTGGGCCAGACTTTGTCTTAACTCTGCTGAAGAATCCAAGCACACCATCTTTCCACCAACTATCTGTTTGTTGTTGGGCTTGGCCTTCATTTGTCTATAGACATGCATCCTTTCCTTGGCTGTTGGTGCTATTTCCAGTTCAGCATAATCTTTCACTCTCTACTTAATAGCTCTTGGATCTCCCAGTCAGTCTTGTCAAACTAGTCTTGATGTTTCCGGTTTAAAAAAAAACCCAGTGTCTCCTTGGTAGGTTTTTCGGATGGATTTAAGGGCTGACTTTGTGCTGTGGACATTGTGTGGTTCCTGTGTATTTAGCATTATCAGGTTGGCTGTCTAGGTATTTCTGCATAGTGTCCCTGATTCTGCTGATGTTGAATTCCCTGCGGTAATTCTCCTGCAGTTTCAGGACAGATGGAAATTGTGTAACAGATTAGGTGATGGGCGGTCCAGTGTTTATCAGTTTGGTGTGAGTGACAGAGTCCAGAACTTTGTGGAAAGCTAGGGAAGTGATTGCTAGGGCCCTAGCTGAGATATTTGTATCATCAATAACCACGGGTAAAGTGCCAGAAAACTGGAGGTTGGCTTTATTTAAGAGAAGTGGTAAGGATAATCCAGGGTACCATAGACCGGTGAAGCTGACATCTGTGGTGGGCAAGTTGTCGGAGGGATTCTGAGAGACAGGATTTACATGTGTTTGGAAAGGCAAGAATTGATTAAAGGATAGTGAACATGGCTTTGTGAGTGGGAAATTGTGTTTTAGTAGCTGGATAGAGATTTTTGAAGAAGTGACAAAGAGGATTGATGAAGGCAGAGCTATCAACATTGTCTATGTGGACTTCAGTAAGGCATTTGACAACGTTCCACATGGTAGTCTGGTTAACAAAGTTAGATCACACAGAATACAGGGAGAACTAGCCATTTGGAAACAAAATTCATGAGAAGGTAGGAGACAGAGGGTGGCACTGAAGGATTGCTTTTCGGACTGGAGGCCTGTGACCAGCGGTGTGCCAATAGGATCGGTTTTGGGCCCACTGCTTTTTGTCATTTATACAAATGATTTGGATGTGAATATAAGAGGTATGATTAGTAAGTTTGTAGTTGACACCAAAATTGGCGGTGTGGTGGGCAGCAAAGAAGGTTACCTCAGAATACAATAGGACATTGATCAGATGGTCCGAAGGGCCATGGAGTGGCAGATGGAGTTTAATCTGGATAAATGTGAAGTACTGCATTTTGAAAAGGCAAATCAGGGCAGGACTTATGTGCTTAATGGTAAAGTCCTGGGGAGTGTTGCTGAACAAAGAGAACTTGGAGCGCAGGTTCATAATTCCTTGAAATTGGACTCACAGGTAAATAGGGTAGTGAAAGAAGGTTGGAACTGCAGATGCTGGAGAATCTGAGATAACAAGGTGTAGAGCTGGATGAACACAGCAGGCCAAGCAGCATCAGAGGAGCAGGAAAGCTGATGTTTCGGGCCTAGACCCTTCTTCAGAAAAAGATTTACAAGGATGTTGCCAGGGTTGGAGGGTTTGAGCTATAGGGAGAGGCTGAATAGGCTAGGGCTGTGTTCCTTGGAGCATCAGAGGTTGAGGGATGACCTTATAGAAGTTTATAAAATCATGAGGGGCATGGATAAGGTGAATAGTTAAGGTCTTTTCCCCAGTGTAGGGGAATCCAAAACTAGACGGCATAGGTTTAAGGTGAGAGGAGAAAGATTTAAAAGGGACCCGAGGAGCAACTCTTTCAGGCAGAGGGTGGTGCAGGTATGGAATGAACTGCCAGAGGAAGTGGTGGAGGCTTGTACAATTACAACATGTAGAAGGCATCTGGATGGGTAAATGAATAGGAAGGGTTTTGAGGGATATTGGCCAAATACTGGCAAATGGGATTGGATTAATTTAGGATATCTGGTCAGCATGGATGAGGTGGATTGAAGGCCTGTTTCATTGCTGTACATCTCTATGACTCTATGGCTCTAAGTTGGTGCCAAAGTCTGGCATGAAGGTGTTGCTCACGGCCCTCCAGGGCTGCTTTTTAACTAACCTTTCTGCACCATTGGAGAAAGATCACCAGCAATACTTCTGCAAAATCCTGCAAATCCACTGGCAGCATAGGCACTCTGAGATAAATGTCCCATCTTAGGCCACATCATTTGTGTCCCTGACGTGACTTCCAAAGAAAGTTCTGTGCTCCGAACTTCATTGTGGCGTGCAGTTCCCAGGAAACCTTTAAGAATGTCCTCAAAACCTCCCTGAAAATCGCAACATCCTGATCAACTCACGGGAATCTCTAACCCAAGACCTCTCGAACTGGAGAAGAAGCACCCGTGAAGGTCCCAACCATTTCAAGCATATCCATGGGGCCCTCATGAAAGTCAAGCTCCAGAAGATGTATGTCAAAATCTGAGCATCAAAGCTGCACCCCCCCACCCTTTCATCAGTGGTAAGGCTTACAATTCTGACTTGGGATGGTTTAAAGCCCTTGGGAGCCAAACCATCGAGATTGGAAGAAAGTTGTCTTCGGTCTTCAGGAACAACATAAGAAGAAGAGAGAGAGAGGAAGAAGAACCAATAAAATGTCAATTTATTGGTTTTTGGAATAAAGTATTGACAACAGCGCAAAAAACAACAACTGTTTGACTAGTATAAGTTGCTTATATAAACATGGATGAGTTTTCAAACTTATTTGACCTTAATTTGGTCAGAAACCTATTCGGAAGCAGAAATCAGACTTAATTCAGATTGATTCATTCTTGACAATAAGGGCAACTCGGAGACCTTTGTGTGCAATTAAAATTCTTCCATGGTTTTAGTCAGACTGAGATTTGGTTGACTCTTGAAATAGCCTACAATTGAAATTTATCACAGTGCATTGGCTGTTGTGAGTGAGAGTTTTGCCCACTGCTTATTATGTACTTCGGGTGTTTTTTGCGTTTTATTTTTTCTGCATTTTATAAATAATAAATCACATGAAAATGTATTGCCAAGCCCAATTTGAAATGTAATTTTGAGAATGCAGCTCCTGTCCACTGATAACGAAGAGTACTTGCTTTCCTCAATAATTAATGAGCTGATGATAAAATTATCATCTTGAAAATCGCACATTAAAAGTCAAAGTTCCTCCAATTATGTTCCTGGAGTAAAGCAAGCAACCTCCTGTCCTTATTAAGAGAGGAATTTCTGCCACCATTATGGCACTGACTGCATCAATTCACATGTACTAATTCACAAAGTCACCTAAACAGAAGAACAATGTTGCAACCTTCAGGTTAAGTACATGAACCAATCTGAATATCCAGCTGCATTTAGTGACATATTTATTTGTTTGTTTGCAAGCAAGAACATCCAGAATTTCAGGGCAACTTAAACACTTCTGATGTATTTGAAGCACATGGTTAACACCACGCTGATGCTCCAGGGAAAGAGAAGCTATGTCAACAAAAACTGATGTGTCATTCCAACTTTAAAGCTTTAACATTTTAACTAATCACACCGAGTGTCTCTGACTCACGTGGAGAACACAGTCCACAATGTGAATCATCATCAAGGGCACCCTGAAAAGAAATTATCTCTGTTACACAACACTATATTGGATTGCCATTTTGTTTAAATTTTTATGCTTTGATAGCAGATGTGTATTGTTCAAGGCACAAATCAATGCAAGATTTGAGTATAGTGCCCAGGAATTGAAAGTTATGCATGACTTTCAACACCACTAGGTAGTAGCTTGCTCCAGTTTCACCGAAAGTAGGTGCGTGCAGCGTGGTAGAGATGCATATCTCATGCACAAAAGCATGAACAAAGAATGTCTCTGTGCTGCAGTAAACAGATCTTCACAGGGATTCTATGCAGCTCACTAGACCAATGCTTAAAAAATAACACAGAAGCAGGAATGGGCTGAAATCAGACTTTCAGTCTAACCTGTCCTCTTTTACAAAAACTGGAAAATGATTTATCAGTGTTATTATTCTGAATTCTAATGCTTGCATCAACACAACAAAATGGAATGACAATAACATGCAATAGAGGAAACAAATTTGATTGTTTCCAGTAGTGATGCATTCAGAAATAATGTCAATATGTCAATTTAAAAATTACTGATTTAAATGAATAACTACCAGTTTATTAACAATAAAATACTTAAGCTTCATTGTACATTCTGATGTTGAAATAGAAATTAATTATCCTAGTTTAATAGCTTTCCAGTTAGCTGGTGAAAATATGAAAGCTATCTCTTTTTGATCCAATCTTCTTGAAGTTGCCAACATTTATCTCTGGTTCTGTCTTGTTCAAGCTTCACAAGAACCTCTCATACCCTTCCGGTGTTAATATTGGACTATTGTCAGCTGACAATTAAAATAAAACCATCAGAAACCACTTCATATTTGCAGAATCAAACACTTCCAATTTTATTAATCTGTTTGATGGTCAGGAGATTTTTAAATTTCCAACAGAGTTATTGTTAATTTTAATAAAAACAGCAAGCAGAGTTTGTAAATACAGGTTCAAATGTGCAAATAGATGGGATGGTGGTGATGTTTCTGGATAAATGATTGAGAGGCCAGGATAATGCTGTGGAGACAGGAGCTCAAATCCCAGCATGGTACATGAGGAATTTAAATTAAGTTTATTAATAAATTTGGGTAAAATGCTAGTCTCATTAATAATGTTCATTAAACTATTGGATCAATATAAAAAGAAGGATATCTGGTTCACCAATGACTTTCAGGAAAGCAATCCACCATTTTCAGCTGGTCCATCCTATATGTGACTCCAGACCCACTGAATAAAAACTGAAAGAACTGCAGATGCTGTAAATCAGGAATAAAAACAAAGTTGCTGGAAAAGCTCAGCAGGTCTGGCAGTATCTGTGAAGGGAAAAACAGAGTTAATGTTTCGGGTCCGGTGTTCTGAGGAAGGGTCACTGGACCCGAAACATTAACTCTGATTTTTCCTTCACAGATGTTGCCAGGCCTCCTGAACTTTTTCAGCAACTTTGCTTTTGTTCCTGACCCACTGAACTGCACTCAGAAATGGCTGAGCAAACCTTTCAATTTGATCAAACCCCATCAGGACGAAAAGGCTCTGGGGCATAACCTACATGACACAAAATACCTTGATTCAAGAAGATGGTTTGGACTCACATTCTCAAAGGCAGTTAGGGATGGGCAATAAAAGCTTGCTTCGTCAGGAATGTCAATGTTTTGAGAATTGAGACATTTAAAAAAAAGGAGGGGAACACACACACGCACGTACACAAATGCATACACCTTCTCCCAAAGGCAGTGGAGCAAATAGGGTTCTGACAGGCTTCATCAGAAAGGACAACCATTAAAAAACATGTTGATTCCAACATTAAACTTTCTGATGCCTGGTTCTAGTTGGTCAGGGACACTTAGCTTCAGAAAGTTCATTTTGCATTGATTCCAGGTTCTATACCTGAATAGTTAATTAAGCCATCTTAAAGTCTTTTTTAAATCAATTTCATAGTCGTGCATTAATGCTATTTCAACTCCTTGTTAATTTATATTAAAACCTTTTCCAAAGCATTGTTTAGACAACATTGATGGTACTACAAATGACTGATAAACAAATACTTGAAGGTTGCTGTTGGTTTCATGGAAATTACAGAAAAATGCATCAAATGGTTATTTGATTTCAGAGACTAAGGATGTTTAGTTTGAAGTCGTAATCTGTTATTTGAGGTTTCAGTCAGAAGCTTCAGGGAGATGGGACTGATACATTGGTTTTAATCTGATAAAGCCATTTTCTCCCTATCTTTGCTCATCAGTAGCAGTCCTTTGAGAAATATCTAAACCGACAGATCAAATTGTTGAGAGTTCAGGGCAGTGCATGTCAACATGCGATCAATAGACATATCATGCAAGTTAAACACATTTGTTAAAAGCAAGCAGATGTTTTCAAATTTCTTTTAACAGAGTAAGTTTTGGCTATTAAAGTAACGTTGCTGTATGATTCTGTTTTGATGTTACTGATGTTGAGAGTAAAGAAATGGAGAGTAATGCAATATAAGTAACATGGGCATCCTGTTGTTTACATCCTTGTTTCATGGGAAATGGGCACCTTGGCAGCTAGAGAGAAAAAGAAACATCCTATTGGTATTCACCCTGTCATGTTCTGTAAGAATTTCCTATGAGTTTCAAAGAGATTATCTCTCAGTTTTAGAAATAGGCTCAGGTTCTTCAATCTCTTCCCCATCATCACTGGGATTAATCTGGTGACCCTGCGTTGCAATCCCTATGGGAAGTATATCCTTTCTTTGGATAAAGAGACCAAAAACATACATTGTATTCCAGGTGGGGTCTGGTTAAGGCTTTGTACTACTGAGGCAGCTTAGCTTTAGTTCTGTACTCAAATTTCCTTGCAATGAAGCTCATCAGATCATTTGCCT
Organism: Rhincodon typus; assembly: GCF_021869965.1. NCBI lineage: Eukaryota > Metazoa > Chordata > Chondrichthyes > Orectolobiformes > Rhincodontidae > Rhincodon > Rhincodon typus. The sequence goes on from NC_063334.1 coordinate 104,031,369, forward strand.
TCCTTACTGTTTGTTGCTGGACGCTGGCTTTTGGTGACACGGGAACAAGGACACCCAGATCCCATCAGACACCAAACTTCCCAAACGCTTCTTAAATGTATTTATCTCACTACTGTTCTCTCTCATCCCTTTTGAGTTGATCCTTAAAACCTACAAAGTTGCCAAAGCTTTTGTATCCTGTCCTAATTTGGGATTCAATGTCAAGTTTTGATTTGTGAAATGTAATGGCAACTTTTACTACATTAAAAGTCTTAAATAAATACAAAATTACTGTCTTTCTGTATAAATCATTGCATTCCTGCAGTGAATGTGACCCTTATGTGCCCCATAATGTCCAAGATGGACCAGGACATAAAAAGATCACTTGGTTGTGGAAGCTTTTCATCTTACACTCATCAGGACAAATGAAAGAATATCAAATTTCAAATGATTATAACTCTTTGTACTCATAACAAGGGGTTAGTTAGTTGGCAAGACTTTGGTAATTTTTTAAAAAAGTGCAAGACTTTAACATATTCCTTTTTGTTTGTAGAAAATGGATCCATGTGAATGAATGTATGTCGCTTCTAGCAAGTGTAAATGAGTCATGTTGTGAGTTTGATTGGTTTATCTTAAATTGGTTGTTCGTGTAGCTATTTGGATTTGTATTTTTTAATTACCTGGGATCACGGGGAGCCAGTAGTTCCCCATTGCTTTCTCCATTGAGAAATCAGGGTGGACATGTCAACCAGTCAGTACGTTTACATTTGTCATTCTTGCATTTGTTTTCTTGAGTGGAAAGCATAAAGCTCCTCAGCAATTTGTCTCATAGTGATGCCAAAACTCTGTCACTAATCCAGTCACCACCAGGCCTGGGCTACAATTACCTGGTAACTCCTGTTTATTTGTTCTGCATTATCTTGATCACCATGCTGAACAGTTTGCTAAGATGTAGCTTATTGACATGGATGGGAACCAAGATCTGAACTAAAACTAAAAATGTATTTCTAAAGGATTTGAAAGAAATTAGGAAAAGTTTCAGCACAATTATTGAACTCGTTGTCTTGCTCTATCTGCTGTGTTAAGCAGTGACAAAATCCAGGAGCAAAATGTGTCAAGGTACTTGTGGCAATACTATGACTTTAAGAGATATATTTTATCCTTTTTTTTTGAAGAGAGGTTTTAAGGCAGAGGCCATGAGCTGTCTATTGAACTCCAATAAAGTAAATAGTTTGTGAGGTAACAAGGTGTAGAGCTGGATGAACACAGCAGGCCAAGCAGCATCAGAGGAGCAGGAAGGCTGACGTTTTGGGCCTAGACTCTTCTTCAGAAATGGGTTTTCAGAAGTCGCAGGGAGAAATGTTTTTGAAGGATCTCAATGTTCCGATGTTTCAGGAGTCGCAGGGAGAAACGTTTTTGAAGGATCTCAATGTGAGGCCTTTTTTCTAAAAAGTAGGAACAATAGAAGCAACCTGAAAGGCTGAAGCAAGTTCTCATTGAACCAGAATTGTTAGTTATAGTTTTCAGCAGCAGTTGTAGCTGGGGTCTCAGCAGGGTTTGGAAGCTGCTGTAAATCTCTTCCTGCTGTACTCTTTCTCAGATTTTCTATTAATGTTTTTTTCTCTCTTGGTTACAACTAAAAGCTGGGGCATTCTCTTCCTGTTGCTGGAGTTGCATGTGAGACAATCTGTTTTTCTAAATTTCCCTTTGTCAAGGGTGTGTTTATGGGATGTTACTATATTGGAACAGTCACTGTTAAGCAGTTATGTAATATATTATTCCGTTAAGTTTTGAAATTGAGTTAAGTTATTCAAATGTCTTCTTTCTTTCGTGATATTTTAACTATAGTGTATGAATGAAGTGTGTTTTACTTCAAATCTGATCGTTTGACTAATCGAATTGCATTCAGAACACATTGCCCAGCAATTGCCTTTAAAATAAGAAAATGTTAGGACATAGGTTATCTTCTTAATATATTTTGAAGGGGTCTCATCTGGTCCATAACACATCTGGTTGGGTCCAACTCTTTAAGTTACCAATTTTTCTCCTTATTTTGCCTGCAAAATCCATAGCTGCCCCTTATCACTAATAGCAAGTTATTTCCTTATGGAGGGCATAGAAAGGATAGTGCAGTTACGTAAACTCAATAAACTCTATAGTTACAAAGGTTAATTTCTTTGTTGTCAATTTATGTGGATTTAAAGATTTTTAATAAACCTTCACCAAAGGAAACTTCTTGTTATGTTTGAAGTGTTACTAAATTTATGGAGCTCTCATCTTAGAAGAAGTCAAGTCAGACAGATGAATGGGTGCCATGGTACTGTGCTTAACCCATTTTAATATTGATTTATGACAGCAACTTGCATTAATATATCACCATCATTTTCAAGAGATGCTGAAAGAGATGTCGACTTGAGCTAGAAAGATATCAGGAGAGGAGCTAAAAGTTTGAAAAAAGAGGTCTAAAATTGCGTTATACGCAATTCTGGTATGAGTCATAACAGACACCATATTACTGCAGGAAACTGCACACACAGTTCGTGTTCTCTCGGATTAGGCAGAACCATAGATTATCATGCTAGTCAATGAGTGATGTTGATTTGAACTCAGAACTGTCATTTTGGAGTCAGTGCTTTTCTTACTGTTTATTCATCACACAAGGTTGGAGAGGAGCAAGCCCTGTCGATTTGGCTGATTTCTATTGTTTGTTACCGTGATCACAAAGTGCTGTGGTGTATCAGAATTCGTTAAAGTTGCTCTTCAGCAGGCGGAGTTGTGGTACCTGGATAAATCGGGTGGTCTCAGACTTGGCTACAGTAGTAGACGTTCTGCTGGGATTACAACAGGAGTGGGACAGGAACTTCCTCCAACTGCCCTCCACCTCGCGATTGGAGGGAGCTGAGGCTACCAGACATTGGTGGGGCAGCCTAGAGTGTGCCCAACCTGCAGGATGTCAGGACACATAGCAATGAACTGCAAAGTACCCTCTGCAGGAACTGCAAACAGGAGGGGCACCTGACTAAGGACTACAAGGAGTCCAAGAGCTGCAACCTGTGTGGGGAAGCAGGCCCAAGGGGGCACAAGGGGATGGGGGTTGGCGGTTGTGGTGTCACATACACTCAGTTGGCTGGACGTGGCAAGCCATGGATCTCCAAAAGACAGGAAGATGCCGCCACCCAGCAAGAAAATTGTAACGAGCGGCACCCAGAAGGATGGACAGGCCCAGAGAGGAGAAAAAAGAGAAGCCAGCGCAGATGCACAGCACCCAACCCAACATCCACCTGAACAGATGGAGTCAATGGAGGAGGAGGAGGAATGAAGGAGGCAGGGAGTGGATACTGGTGAGAAACAACCGGAAAAGGAAAAAGTGTCGGGCCTGCACAGACCCACCCCCCAGCAAAATGGAGAGAGGCAGCTGAATGAGCGACACACCATCCTCTGATGATGAAGACACGGGGAGGGATGACCACCACCATAAAAAGGGGCACAGCACCAGTGGGTGGGGGGGGCGGGGGGAGAAGGAGAGAAGCACCCCCAAACTGGAAATGCTGGATGTCCGGATTGGTCCAGTGAAGCCAACCTCCAGCCATTGTGAATCAAGGGGTACCCACTGCACCACAGCTTCGGGCAACAAGGAACAGCGACTGGCTGAATCAAGAGCAGAGCGTGACAGGCCCTCTGTTGTACTCCCAAACAGATTTTCCTGGCTTTGTTCTTGCCCCAGGTCAGGGCAATGCCCCCAGGGAGGAACATGGTGGCTACCTCAGTTCAGAGAGTGTCCACCAGTTCACCCACATGACAGAGATGCAGGGTGTCCCTCAGTGACAAGACTCTGGCCAACGTCAAAGTGGAACTCCTGTCTCTGCAGGGGTGAGGGATACTGCGCCTCAGCAGCTACAAAAAATGGGTCCATGGGCCATCGATTTTGGTCGGACTGAAATGATTATATTCTGTTACGAGGAGGCAACCTCACTATGTCCAAAGCTAAGGAGACGGTGGGTGGGCACCTCCTTGTAGCAGACATTATATACAGATATGATCCCCTGACACTAATTAATTTACACGCCCTGGTGGTAAAGAGTGAGTGACTCGCCGTCCTGCAGCAGCTCCCAGGCTGGTTATTCTGGATGGAGACTTCAACTGAATCATCAATGCACATCGATGATCTGGAGGGGCCACCATGTCCAGATTCCTGATGGAAATGGTTAAAGTTACCAAACTGCACTATGCCTTCAGCACTCCTGCAGATAGCACACAGCATAGACACACCTGCTCACGGCCAGACAGGTCTATCTGCTCAAGGTTGGATTCCCTATTTGTGTCCCGTATGTTCTAGGATAGATCTATCGATGTCAAGCTGGTGTTCTCCTCTGACCACTGCCTCCTGCTGGCTGACTATGTCCTACGGGATGACCAATGGGCTGGTAAGGTAATGTAGAAGCTCAACAGAAAACATTGAGGACCTCAAAAGGGATTACACAGGTTGGAGAGCATGAAGCCCCTCTTTGAGTCTCCACTGGACTGGTGGGAAACAGTCAAGAGAAACATCAAGAGGTTCTTTATCCTCAAGGGTGTTAGAAGGCGAGAGAGGTGGGGATAACTGTCCAAACTCCAGAAAACCATGTAAACCCTCCTCCTGTTGCAGACGATGAGGGCTGATGTTACAGAGGATCTCCGGGAGGTTTGCCTCCAAGATAATCTTCCAGTCCAAGATCTGCACCGTGGAGCAGGATGAGGTGCTCGCATTTCTTCTTCCAGAAGGTGCACAAGGAGAGCTCTGTGCTCAGCAGTCTGAAGGAAGAAGAAAGCTCAGTAACATCATCTCAGTCTGACATCCTGAGGATCAGCAAATCCTTTTATGCCAGCCTGTATGACACAAAGCCCACAGACAGTGTGACCTCCCAGTCGTTCCTGTTCTCTATCACAGAGGTCTTGGACAACAGCACATGGGAGAGGCTGGACCAGCCGTTATCTCTGGATGAGCTGACCAAGGCCCCTGAGTCCTTAGGAAAGAATAAAGTGATGGTCCACCGGATGAGTTGTATTTGGCTCTGTGGGACTTGATTGACCAGGACATGCCATAGGTGTATGACAACGCGCTTCTGGCAGGTGTGAATCTATAAGTAAAGGCAACATCATCCTCATGTACAAGCGGAAGGGGAGACAGAGGAAATTAGAAATTGGTGACCAATTTCACTTCTGAACGCAGATTACAAAATCCTGTCTAAGGTTGTCGCCCATTGGATCAGGTCTGCTGTGGGATCGGTGATTCAACCTGACCAAACCTGTGTTGTACTGGGCAGGACGATCTCTGAGAGCCTCATGCTCCTTAGGAATACGATCGCCTATGTGCAAGTCAGGGGCTGGACACCTGCCTCAACAGCCTAGACCAGGAGAAGGCCTTTGAAAGGATATCACACACCTGCATGTGGGATGTTGTCTCCAAAATGGGCTTTAGAGAGGGAATTTGCAATTGGATCTGAATGCTCTACACCAACATTGTTAGCATAGTCTCAATCAGTGTGTGGGAATCAGAAAGCTTCCTGATCAGATCCAGAGTCAGGCAGGGCTGCCCAATCTCTCCTGCCTTGTTTGTGTGCTGTAGAGAGACTTTTGCTGAGTCCATCAAGGAAGATGTGAGCCTGAGAGGGTTGACTATTCCAGGCAGCAGAGGCCTGCGGGTCAAAGCCTCCCTGTCGATGGATGACATTGCCATTTTTTGCTCAGATCCGTTGTCAGTGCGCAGACTCACGAGCATCTGTGACCAGTTTGAAATGGCCTCAAGAACCAAGGTAAATTGAGGCAAGAGCGAGGCCGTGTTCTTTGGGAACTGGGCCGATTGATCCTGTATTTGCTTCACCTTCAGGACAGATTACCTGAAGGTTCTGGGAATATGGTTCGGAGGGGTTGGGGCGTGCACAAAATCTAGGGAGATGTGCATCACCAAGGCGAGACAGAAACTGGGCTTTTGGGAGCACCGCTCCCTCTCCATTGCAGGTAAAAACCTGGTCGTCAGGTGTGAGATACTCTCTCTGTTGTTTTATGTGGCGCAGATCTGGCCCATTCCCTGAACTTGTGTCTGTGCAGTCAGCTGAGCCATCTTCCCCTTCATTTGGAAGTCTAAAATGGAGTGTGTGTGTAGGGACACCACATACAAAACTCTGGATGGGGGGGATGGTATTAGGAAGAACTACCCAACGCCACCCTCATTCTGATGGCCACCTTTGCATACAGGTGCAGCAAGCTGTGCGTAGACCCTCAGTACATAAACACCGAGCGTCACTACGTACTGCGGTTCTACCTGACATTGGTGTTGCTAAGGATGGGACTGGCCTCGTTGCCACGGAATGCTCCAAGTAGTAGGACCATTCCATAACACCTGTCCTTCATGGAGATATTTGCAAAGAGAAATATCTTTGACCACAAGTCCATCAGGAAGTGTTCAGCACATACTTCCTTGAGACCCTGTGGAAAAAGGTGGATCCTGTCAGGTTGTTCCCTGAGCAGACCGTCAAAGTCATTTGGCAGAATGCCTCATCACCAGAACTTTCTAACAAGCACCATCACTTGGCTGGTGATGAGAAGGGCATTACCTGTTTACATATGCCCAGACTCTTTGCACCACTGCAGCTACCCTTGAAGCAGCTGCCTTTCGGGTGAAGGTGGGGAGTTGGGATGGGGGGGCATGGCTGAGACTAGTAGACATCTCCTTCTGGAATGTGCCTTTGGAAAGGAAGTCTGGGGAGTGATGCAGTGATTTTTGTTGAGGTTCGTCCCAAGCAGCTCCATGACACAGGACGCTGTACTTACTCTACAATCTGTTTCCTGGGACACACACTAACACCAACACCATCTGTGCCTGGAGGACCATCAACTTGGTGAAAGATGCTCTTTGCACTGCCCCAAACTTATTGGCCTTCCAGAAGAAGGAGTTGACATAGATCAAGCGTTGCAGACTGGCACATTCCAATGTCCAGGACCACATGCTGAGGGACGCACTAAAGCTTGGGGTAGCTGCCACCAAGACACAGTGGGGAAAGACCACTGTCTGAGGTCTTTTTGCCAAAGTTAAATGGGCGTCCGTTCAGTTGTCGGACTGTCCTGATGTCTCAGATACATGTAAATATCATCTAGTATAAGTAAGAAATGCCTTTGGGTTGTTGGAACTGTCAGGAAAGTCAAACTCCAATGTTTATTTGTTCTCAATATGCTCAGACTGTACAGAACTAAACTCCTCCAGTGACTATGTATGTATAGAATCATGGAATCATAGAATCCCTACAGTGTGAATGCAGGCTATTCAGCCTATTGAGTCCATACCGACCCTCCAAAGAGAATCCCACCCCTTTACCTAATCCCTGTAACCTTGCATTTCCCACGGTTTATCCACCTCGCCTGCACACCCCTGGATACTGTGGACAATTTAGCATGGCCAATCCACTTAGCCTGCACATATTTGGACTGTGGGAGGAAACTGGAGCACCCAGAGGAAACCCACACAGACAAGGGGAGAATGTGCAAACTCCACACAGGCAGTGACCCAAATGTGGAATCAAACCCAGGTCCTGGGTGCTGCCCTAAAAGATATGTAGGATATATCTTGTATATCTTATGTATGAAGATATTTTTATGAATAAAGTATATTTTTGAAATAAAAAGAATTGGCGGATTACACAGCAGGGCAAACTCCTTGAAGAGGGACAAGAAGGAAAAGGTAAAATGGGAGACTGGCTCTCAGCATGACACCATGCCCAGCCAGGGATTTCAGGGGGCAATATTCCTCACTGAGGCTTGATTAAATAATGGGGTCAGATATCTCCAACTCTGTAAGAAAGTCCTTATTTCAATTTGCTTCCTGCTGCAGCCACAGTTGAAATCTCAGGGCAGGGCAGGAGTTGCATTGCCATTGGTTGTGAAGGTAGCTGTGTCTGTAAAGTTACATGAATCAGGCTCCTTTCATGCTGGAGCTAGACATGTTTGCAACATCTCCTGGCTCATGTCCGCCATCATTCTGGGGAGCACAAACAGAAATAAAAGTGTTGAATTGCACAGCAGTTACAGAGATGCAGAGCCATAAGGATCCCAGAGCCATTTAAAAGTGGGTGGTAGGATCCAATTGCAGGGTTTCCATTCACAACACCCCTAACTCTGGGAAGTGTGGATGTCTACATCCTGCCTTGGCCACCTCCCTGGTGAATAGAGACAAATTTTAGCTCCCTGCAACTGTCATAGAGTCAAGCCACTTTCTCCATCACCAACAGCCCCTCGATGGAAATGTGAACCTAGGCCTAGGTTTGGGAAACTTTGTGAAAAGTAAGGTGAAAAGATCTTACCCATATCCCCAGTGCCTTTACATGCACCTCTCCCCTCCCAGTCTCTCTACCGTTCATGCTGACTCTTTTTCTCATCCACTGCCATTGCCCCTCACCCATTGACAAATTACAAAAAAAGATTGCTCACTATAACATCTTAAAGCCGTCAACCAGACAAAATCTTCCTTTCTGTGCACTTCTGTTGACAAAATAAGTAATTTATGGGACTCTGAGCTCTCAACCAAGCCTCATTACGTGGTTAAATGTCATCATTCAAACCCATGACAGGCTTTCAGCTCCTAGTTTTATGTTTAGTGTCTTTGTAGTACTCAAGGCTTTCAAACAAGAAGTCAAATAAATTTGTTTCATTTCCAAGTCTTTTCCTTCTTGTCCTTCTACAAGGAGTTTGCCCTGCTGTGTAATCTGTCATTGGCTTGGATCATATGGTTTCCTCCAACATGAATGTGACGCTTTGTTTCCGTCACATGCGTATTGTTTTATTGATTGTGTTAGTAAATTTGGATTTCAAAGTGTCACCTCAGTCTTGATATTGAATCTGGTCTGGTCATTCTCTCATTAATATCCTAGTCTGGTCATTCTCTCGTTAATATCCTGGTCTGGTCATTCTGCCATTAAGCATGTGTTCAGTCATCTAACCTGCTGACCCTCTAGCAAGTTCACACAAGGGAGAGACCTTTTTAAATGTTCAGAGGAAATGCTATGAAAGACAACAGTCGTAACACTATTGTCCTCACAACGAGAGGCTGATCAGATGGCCTTAGTGCGGGACAGGTTCAAGAGATCAAGTGACCTCGCCACACATCAGCGCACTCCCACTTGAAAAAGATCATTCACCTGCTCCGAGTGTGGAAAGGAATTCATTGGGTCATCTACACTGGAGAGACAAGAACAAGTTCATCCTGAGGGAAGAGCTTTCAAATGCAGGAACTGCATAAGGTGCTTTAAAAGTTCTGTGAAACTGATGACCCATCAAAAAACTCACATTGATGAAAGTATGTAAGTCTTTGTATGCTTTGGAACCTCAATGTACTTAAGAGATGAAATTGATATTTACATGGTGGCTTGAATGTAGGAATAGTGAATTGTTTGTAATTTTGAAACAATTTTAATTCCATTTTCCTCCTATTCCCATCTGTCACTTACTTTTACTCGCTAAATTTGTTTATCTGCTTTTGTTGCTGCATGATTGTCACTTGTTTCCAAGTTACGATTTCGCTTATGTAATTGTAGAAATTGGCTGTAGCCCACAAAGGACCATAAGGCATCTCTCTCTATCAGAGAGAGTTAAATGTTACATTGCTTGAAGAGCATTACTCAGCCTCACGTCTGGAGCAAACCATGAACCACCACCACCAGTATGGGAATTGAACCTCTGGTATTGGCTGGTGTTGTCATCCTGCACAACATTGTAGGCGTTTAGACTAACCAGCTGTCAATTTATATGATTTTTATGCAATTTCAGCCTTTAGGCTGTGAACATGCTTTTTAATCATTGTTCCTTGAATAAAGTGCACTCGCAGATGTTCAATGATGAGTCAACTTTTAGATAGACCTTCAGGATGTGCCCAAAGTATGCTGCCATGTTTGAACTCAGTGCACTGAGCATGCTGGAAAAATTTCTGAAGAAGGGTCCCGACACGAAACATCAACTTTCCTGCTCTTCTGATGCTGCCTGGCCTGCTGTGTTCCTCCAGCTCCATACTGTGTTATCTCTGACTCCAGCATCGGCAGTTCTTACCAGCTTTTGAAAAATATCTAATCTGTCCCAACAACCTGTCTCCACTCCTGCATTAGCATTACCTCAAAGCTGCTTGATATTCTCTTTTGCAGCACTGTTCAATTGATGCCCTGGTTAAGCTAGTTAATGAGAATTATAGACTTGATATACACAGGAAAAACTTAGCTCAATATTTCAGATTATGGTAAATGGCTAGGATTCATCACTACAGAAGAGGAATGTAACTTCCAGTTAAGTGTGCAATCTGCTACCATGTTGATCCCAGACATTTTTTCAAGCTCTCTAAATCATAACCAACTTTTCTGATGTGAGCTGGCAAGTCCTGCTTGTCCCTGCAGTAATGGTCAAGTGTACAGTGTATAATCCTACTTGGCTGAGTTGAACAGATTTGGCATGTCACGCATTAAATGTACTGGTGTTACATATCATCTTCTTGTCATAAATGTCTCTTCAATTCCACTGGGTTCAATTGAGTTAGGATGACAACAGTTTCTAGGGGTAAACAAGTACTCCTCAGCTCCTACTTTCTTGAGCTGTGATTAAAGACTATTCTTGTCATTGGAAGAAAATAATGTCCAAGCATTCATCCTGAAATCCTTCTAAAGTTTACTTTTTCACTAGTTTCTGTAACAGGGTAAGGAACCTTTAACAGGATGTCAGGATGCATAATCTGGGCAGAATGATGTAAGTTTACAGGATCTATAGAAAGGTTTTACTCATCATGCAACAAAGAAAAATCACGCTATTTCTGGATTTACTCTGAACTATCTTTCTTTTTAGAATCATTCATAAACTATGGAGCTAGTGAACTATATTGCCTGTTCCTAGTGTTTTGACAAGATGGTGGCTTGAACAATTGCAATCCTTATGGTGATGCGAGATAGCGAGTTCAATTTTGAACCAACAGATAATGAAAGAGTGACGGGTTTATCTTACGATACAATTAGATATCATTAGTATGGAATATTAACGTGTAATTTAGTCGGCTGATTGAGTACAACTTTCTGTAAAAATATACATTTTTGCTGAACAAAGCACACTTAGTGGAACTGACTGTCTATTTGATCCATGAAGTCCCATTCCATTGCATAGCAATGCCAGTCTGCAGAGACAATGACACCCTGAAATAATCCTCTTTCATCATGTTGGAGGATGGATCATTCAAAACTTAATGGCAGAGATATATAAAAAGGAAATCCCCTCAGATATGAAACAACAGCTAAAGGGAAGCTATGTGAGACATGGAGAGAGGTCATGTGATACAATATTTTGTGTGGATGCTGGAGTTTGGATCTGGGCAAGAACACACAATACTGCTGCAGTGAGCATCTGCCTCCACCTCTCTTTTCAACATTCCACATACATTCTGAATCCTGTTATGCTGACTAAAGGTCTACATCCCCACGGCAAATATCACCTTTCTTCTAAAAGCCTTTGGGGGATTTTTTACAACAGCAATTGCAGAAGGAAGGGCAGTTAAACCAGCCACAATTAAAAAGCAACTGTCTTGGTGACAGCTGATGGACCAAATGCAATCAAATTTAACTTTTTAATCCACATCTTTCTTGGCCAAGTTTATCATCTGATACTAAGTAAAGAGATATTTTGTTTTTCTATTCATTATCTCTTTTTCTGTACTGAAGAAGAGTCACTGGATTTGAAACATTATAACTCTGCTTTTCTCTCTGCAGATGCTGCCAGACCTGCTGAGTTTCTCCAGCAATTTTTTCTTCTTTCAGTTTCTCAGCATTTGCAATTTTTTGTTTTAATGCATTTCTTGGTATACTTGAGATGTGTGTTTGTGCTTGTTAGTGGGAAATGGAATCCTCTTGCACACTTACGTTGTTTATCGTATTTACTTGAAAGAGTTTTATCAGCACATTAAGAGCAAGAGGATATCTAATGAACTAGCAGGGCAAATTGAACTGAATTGAATTGAAGTAGGTTTATTGTCACATGTACTCACCTGAGGACAGTGAAAAGTTTACAAGTTGCCACTTATGGCTGCATTTTAGGTACAAAGGTACCTAGGTTCAAAGTCTTAGGTACAAAGCAGAAAAATAAGGAAAACAAAGTTAAAAAAGTTAAACATTACAGTCCTTCTTACTAAAAAGTGGAAAAATAAAAAGCACAGTTAGTAGCTCAACACCACAGTCCATAAGCACCTGGACAGGCTGGGCTTACACTCCTCACAAGGACTCAGCCTCCCCTGCTTTGGGCTTGAACTTGTCCCAGGCTGCCTGCTCCCACTCTCGCCACCAGCTGCCTCGGGATTCCTGCTCATGCTCTCATTGCCGACTGCCTGGGACTGATGTAAAAGGGAACCGTGTGGATGCAAAAAATGTGGACAGGCTTCTTAAGAGTGTCTTCACAAAGGAGAGAGATAATACAGCCTTCCGGTTAAAGAGAAAGCATGAGAAATATTAAACAAAGAACAATACATCACAGAAACAGGCCCTTTGGCCCTCTGAGCCTGCGCTGACACATTTTGCCCTTCCATACTAAAACTGTCTTCACTTACAGGATCCATATCCCTCTATTCCTTTCCTATTCATGTATTTGTCCAGGTGTTTTTTGAATGCTGCTATTGTGTCTGCTTCCACCACCTCCTCTGGCAGCGCGTTCCAGACACTCACCACCCTTTGTGTGAAAAACATTCTTCGCACATCTCTTTTAAAATTCCCCCCTGCACTTTGAACCTGTGTCCCCTAGTAATTGATCCCTCCACCCTTGGAAAAAGCCTCATACTTTCCACTCTATCCATGCCATTCACGTTGGCCCTCAACCTCCTGCCTTCCAGTGAAAACAAACCCAGTCTATCCAACCTTTCTCTATAGCTAAAATCCCCCATACCAGGCAACATTCCTGGTAAACTTTTCCTGTATACTCTCCAAAGCATCCACATCCTTCTGGTAGTGTGGTGACCAGAACTGTATGCAATAGTGCACTATATGCAGTATTGCAATGAAAACAATCCGTCTCTCAGTGTTGGCAAAACTAAAGAACTGATCATTGACTTCAGAAGGATAGGGGGTGAACACGCCCCCAATTACACCAACGGAACTGAAGTTCAACAGATGAAGAGCATCAAGTTCCTCAGAGTGATGAAAACTGATGACCTGTCTTGGACTTCACACGTAAATGTGACAGTCGAAAAGGCACAACAATGTCTCTTCTTCCTCAGGCGGCTCAGGAAATTTGGCATATCCATAAGGTCCCTCACCAACTTCTACAGTTACATCATTGAAAGCATACTATCTGGGTGCATAATGGCCTGGTATGGCAACTGCTCTGGCCAGGACCGCAAGAAACTACAGAAGGAGGTGTGCACAGCCCAGACCATCACAGAAGCCAACCTTCCATCCATGGACTCTATTTACACACTTGCTGTTGCAGAAAGACTCCCAACATGATCAAAGACCCATTGCACCCCGGTAATGACCCCCTGCAACCTCTTCCATCAGGCAGAAGATACAGAAGCCTGAACACATGCACGATCAGGTTCAGGAACAGTTTCTTCCCGGCCGTTATCAGACTGATGAATGGATTGTGCAGCCTCAAATAATGCTGATCTTGCTAATGTTGATCTCACCTAGTGCACTCCCTGTGCAATGTAACCCGTATGCCTCTGTCTAAGTCTTTTTGATCTGTACAACCTTTGCTTACTATCTGCCTGTAACACTGGTAAATAAAACTTTTCACTGTATTTTGGTACACATGACAATAAATCAATCTATCAATCAATATTCTAAGTGTGCTTAACTCAAGTTCTATAAAGCTACAGCATAACCTGACTATCCCTTATACTCAATGCCCCTCCCAATGAAGGAAAGCATGCCATTAAGTCTTTTTTACTACCTTATCTACCTGCACTGCCACCTTCAGTGATCTGTGGACCTGCATGCCCAGATGCCTTTGCGTATCAATATTCCTAAGGGTTCTGCCATTCACTGTGTAATTTCCACCTGTACTTGACCTTCCAAAATGCATCACCTCACATTTGTCCAGATTAAACTCCATCTGCCATTTTTCTGCCCATGCCTCCAACTGATCTATTTCCTTCTGTATCCTCTGACAATCCTCCTCACTATCTGCAACACCATCTTTTTATCATCCGCAAACCTACTAATTAGACCAGCTACGTTTTCCTCCAAATCATTTATATAGATCACGAACAGCAGAGGTCCCAGCACTGATCCCTGTGGAACAATACTAGACACAACCCTCCATTTTGAAATACAAGCTTCCACCTGTGTCCTATGACTAAGCCAGTTCTGTATCCATCATGCCAGTTCACCCCAACACCGTGTAACTTCACCTTTGGACCAGTTCACCATGAGGGACTTTGTCAAACGCTTTACTGAAGTCCAGGTAGACAATGTCAACTGCTTTTCCCTCAATCGTCGTCATCACCTCCTCAAAAAACTCAATCAAATCAGTGAGGCACAACCTCCCCTGCACAAAACCATGTTGTCTATCGCTAATAAGTCCATTCACTTCTAAATGCATATAGATCTTGTTCCTGAGAATCTTTTCCGGTAATTTTCATACCACCAACGTGGGCTCACAGGCCTGTAATTTCCTGGATTATCCCTGCTACCTTTCTTAAACAATGGGACAACACTGGCTATTCTCCAGTCCTCTGGGACCTCACCTGTGGCCAAAGGGTTACAAAGATGTCTGTCAATGCACCAGCAATTTGTTCTCTTTCCTCCCTCAATATTCTGGGATAAATCCCATCAGGACCAGAGGACTTATCTACCTTAATACCTTTTAAGATGCACAATACCTCTTCCTTTTTAAAGCAATTTGCCTTGGAAATTTGACGCTCTCTTCCCTGAGATCAGCCTCAACCAATTCCTTCTCTTTGGTGAATATCGACACACAGTATTCGTTGAGGACCTCACCTACATTTTCTGACTCCTCACATAGATTCCCTCCTTTGTTCTTGAGTGGGCCAACCCTTTCCCGGTCTACTCCAACCGCCCCATCTCCATTTTAAATAAATGACCACTGATTTTTAACCGGGAAAGATAATTTCCAATCCCTACCTGATTCAGATGAGGTACCAGAGGTTTGGAGGCCTGTGAACATTATGCTATTATTTACAAGAGTGTGATGGATAGGCCAAATAATTATAGGCCAGTCAATTTGACTTTCGTGATGTGCCAATTACTAGAATCAAATCTGAAGATATTTTTGTAAATGGAAAGTGGATTTCAGTGATGTTCCAGAGGGCTCACCTTTAGTTTCCTTGCTGTCTATTGTGCATTTTGATAATATAGGCTTCAATGTGTTAGGCTTGGTTTGGAAATTTGCTGAGGCCACAAAAATTGGCCAAGTATTTGAAAGTGACAACGATGTCTCTTGGCTTGAGTAAGATGTCAATGGTTTGCATGAGTGGGTTGAAAAGCAGCTGATGGAATTCAAACTACAGGAGTATGGAAGAACTCATTTGGCAAGGGCACATAAAGTAAGAGGATACATAGTTAAACAGGAGTCTACTGAGAGTACAGGAAGTGAGAGACCTTGATGTGCATGTTCATATTCCATGAAGCAGCAGGACAGATAGATAAGGTACTAAAGAAAACATATTGGACTCTTTGTTGGGTGAGGTATTGAATACAAAACGGATATAATGCTGGAACTGTATAAAACACATGTTGGGTCACAGCTAGAATTTTGTGTACAGTTCTAGTCACACTTGGGGCATGACTTACCTGACGTTTGCTAAAATATGAAAGGCTAGGATAGGTTGACTAGACAACACTGTTTGCTCTAACGGAGGGGCCAATAATAGAATTAAGGTGATTGGTGGAAGAATTTGAGGGGACGTGAGGAAAGACCTTTTTTTCAGCCAAAGGGTAATGGTGTCTAGAATTCATTGATGAGTTAGAGACAGGAACCCTCAGTTTATTTAAAAGGAAGTAACATGGAAAATTGATGATAGTGTACTAGACTTTGTCTACATGAATTTCTGTAAAGCACTTGGCAAGATCCCATGTGGTCAAAAATGTTAAAAGCCCATGGGATATCGGAAATGTGGCAGGTTTGAG
Source organism: Rhincodon typus (assembly GCF_021869965.1). NCBI lineage: Eukaryota > Metazoa > Chordata > Chondrichthyes > Orectolobiformes > Rhincodontidae > Rhincodon > Rhincodon typus. The sequence continues at coordinate 104,047,475 of NC_063334.1, forward strand.
TTTGAGATACATAGAAGAGACTTTTAAGCGACTCTTGGAAAGGCACATGGAGGATAGTAAAATGTAGGGTATGCAGGGTAGATTGATCTTAGTAGGATAATGGGTTGGCGCAACATCGTGGGCCGAAGGGCCTGTACTGTGCTGTACTGTTCTATGTTGTATGTTCTATGTTCTTTGTACCTGGATCTTCACCCAAACTGCTGTAATTTGCCTTTATTATGTCTATAGGGTCATAGGACTTGAAATATTCAATCTGTTTCTTCTCAGCAGACTTGCTGAGTTTCCCCAGCAGTTTCTGTTTTTGAGTATTTTTTAGAAACATAGAAACATAAATGATGGGAGCAGGAGTAGGCCATCCAACCCCGTGATGCTATATTCAATATGATCATAGTTAATTATCAAGCTCAATGTCGTAATCCTGCCCTTCTCCCATTTCCCTTGATTCCTTTACTTACAAGAGCTACAGCTACCTCGTTCTTGAAAACACATAATGTTTTGATCTCAGCCACTTTTGGTGGTAGTGAATTCCACACACTCATCACTCTCTGGATGAAGACGCTTCTATTTTTCAAGGCCCTACCTCTAAGCCCACAGGCCTGGAAAATTTCAGCTCATATTTCAGGACACCAGGTCTGGAACATGCTAGCGGTAATATTTTGAGGCTTTGGGGTCATGGTACCAGAATGGTTATGTAATTGGCTCAGTAACTGAGAGGCCTACACTAATGATCTAGAGATATAGATTTGCCTGATCCCAGGGCTGTGTGAGTAATGATCAGCCAGTTGCTGGAAGGTACTGTAACCAGTCTGCATATTTAAGGCCTCAAATGGGTCCAGTTGGAGGGCTCACTGGCATTTTACCAGAGGTAAAGAAGTTTCCATCACGAAGGGAGATGTCAAGGGAGATAGTCTTCCTGTGGCAGACTGAGGGAGACATTTCCCCCAAAGAGAGGGCAGCAAAGGCTACATCTGTGAAGCAACGCATGGGGATTTCCCTTCTGATCAGTGAGGGCAGACCAGGGAACCGTATTGGAAAAAATAAATGCCTGGTCTGGCCAGCAACACCCATATCCCATGAATTTAATCAAAGTCAGTGACTGCACAACTTTAACTGTTGTTTGAAGTATTCATTCAGGTTGAAGTTCCCCATTTCTTTTCAACTTAGAGCCTCCGTGACTTTATTTGAAAGAGTAAACATTCAGCAATATAATATCTATTAGACGCTGTCAACTAAATGGTTGATTGTGCTGTGGAAGTAATGGGATGTTTTCACTCTCATGCTCTCTGGTGTCGATTTACTGAACTTAAACTGCTTTAATATTGCTATTCAATTATGGTCAGACAGAATCTGTATATGCTGTCAGTCAGGTAGCTGTATTCTCTGCTGAGATTCATTACTATTATTTCACAATTGATATGTAGCTGTTGGAATGAGGTATTTAAGTGTAGCTTTATTTTGTGTGTGACTTATTGTGTTCAAGGATTATTAAAATGAATTTCAGTTTGGTTCCTGAATCACCATTGCTAAACACAGGAATCTGTCATTGAAAATTGTATGCTAATATTTGTTCCATAATTCTCCCATCTAATTATGCCACTAATTGGCTTTTAATCAGGCTGTCATTTGCAATCACTGTTTGTATGTGGCCCTAATCAGAAATTATCAATGAATGCTGTATGGGCCATATGTTGATTTATCACCAGGAAAATGCTTACAGCCACTGTAAAGCTACGTTCTCACTAACACCCATATTAAAATCTATTACTTATTTAGAAACAAGCCAAAATATCTTTTCTAAAGCTGTATGCTGACTCTATATATAGAAGTTACCAATGTGTCAAACAATTTGCCGCGAATTAATGGTGAATTGTACGATCATGGCTGTTATTTGTTATCTATCAATGCCCTTTACTTTAGTCACATGGTTGCTGGTTCATCAGATTGTTTTCTTTCTGGCCTCAGCTCGTATTAATTTGGATTTCAGCAGCTAATGTTTGGACTCTGCAAAGGCAGTTTGCCTGCCTTGTACACATTTCTGAATACATGTGATAGCATATTCAAAAAAACATGCAGACAACACTTGCAATCTCTTTCATTTCATTTGCCTTGTGAGGCAGAGATGGAGAAGACTGCAATGAAAGTAGCTGAAATCATGGCTGGGTCTTTTTAATTTGGCTGAAAATTATTGCAATATTCAGAAATGTATAGAATGTGAACAAAAGGACACATTCCAGAAATTGTAACTACTCTGAAATCTAACCGATTTTCTAATCAACCTGTTCAGGGATGTTCTTACATGCATCTGGAATCCAGGTATCCTGGCTCAAAAGTTGGGACAATACCACTGAGTTACAACAGACCCAAGCCTGAGATCTAATTTCTTTTTAAATAAAAGACTTTACCTATTTTGCTAATCAACCTGTTCAGAGGTGTTTTTACACAGCTCTGGGGTAGGTGGTGCTTGAACCTGGGCTTCCTAGCTCAAGGGTAGGGACACTACCACTACACTACTCGAGGCCCTGAGCCTCAGAGCTAAAGGGGGAGATGATTATGTTCAGGACCTGGATGGTAATTGGAGTGATGATTTCCCACCTTTTACAGAACCCTCTTAAAATCAATGAAATAAAAGTCAAATGGGCTTTTAAAGGGTAGGCAATCTGATCTACTAGTTTCACTTCCTGGTGATTATAGAGTAAAGGATTAGAAATAAAGAAATATACAATATACGACATAAGTGTAGACATACATTATGATCGTCCACTATTTAATATATTGAAACATCAAAAACAGGAGTGGCAGTAGTCCATTTGGCCCCCTTTAAGCCTGCTTCCCCATTCAATATGATCATGGCTGATCACCCAGCTCAGAACCGTCTTCCCATTTTCTCTCCATTTCATTTTATCCCTTTAGTCTTAAGAACTATATTTACATCTTTTGTGAAAGTCTTCAACAGTTTCCTGTGGTAGAGAATTCCACAGGCTCACCACTCTCTGGGTGAAGAAATTTGTCCTCATTACTGCCTTTAAAGGCCAACCCCTTAACCTTAAACTGTGACCCCTGGTTCTGGACTTCTCAGTCATTGAGCAATCCATCTTTCATCCATCCTGTCAAATTCTGTGGAAATTTTATAGGATTCTATGAGATTTCCTCTCATTCTTCACATCAGAAACATTCATAATGGTGATGATCTCGTAATGATATCAGAGTCATGTGATTAGGTGGGAGACAACTGGAGCTCAACCTTAGTGCTAAGAAAATGATTGATTGTGTCAATCAAGCTGTAAATTAAAAGACCTTGTAGAAACTTCCATTCACACCAGCTACAGTCTTTGGGAAAATGAATAGGCTTAGACCCCAAACACACAACAAAATGTTGAAAATCCTGAAAATCTCTACTCATCAAGAGATCAGTTCATTCTTCAAGCAAATTGCTGGACATAAAATCTAAAGATTGAAAATTGGGACTCATTTCTTATTTGGGGAGTTCAGTGGAACAATAATAATCATTCAATTCCAGCCATAACTTCTGCTGTTTCAAACCAGACAATCAATTACTTAAGTGAAAATTAGCCATTGTGCTATGGTTTGACATTTTTCCCATATAACACACTGGGAAGAAGCTTTATCTTCGCAGCATCACTATCAGATCGTAACATATCCTTCAACTTGATCATGGCTCCCTAAGATACAGTCAATTATATAAATCACATTAAAGCATTTGTCACTGAAAAACAATTAGATATTTAATAAGGGACCTTTAGCTGTTTATGCTCAAATTGTAACCAAGGATAAGGGTTTTGGTCCAAAATGTTGACTTTCCTGCTCCTCAGATGTTGCCTGACCTGCTGTGCTTTTCCAGCTCCACACTTGTTGACTCTAGCTTCCAACATCTGCAGTTCTTACTGTCTCCAAGTCGCTGAAACCCATAGTGCGAAGTCTCTTCTAAGGATGGCAAACTTGAAGAAGAATTCCTCCTCCCTCCAAAGAGAGCTCAGTGAGTCTCTATCCCACTGCAACCCCCTGGTTATCCCATATAGCCTGTTTGCCCTGAAGCTCATCGACCACATTGTGAAGCAATCTCGCTACTACAGCCACATCTCAAAATCTTTCCGCCCCCAACCTATCCATCTTCCTACTCACCTATCCACTCCACCCTTCCCAGTGACCAACCACAATAACCTTGCAACCTACATCCACCTATCTTCATCTCACCTACCCTCCCCCTAGCCCCACCACCTCCTTCTATTTATTTCTGGGTTCCTCTCCCCCTCCCCAGTCCTGGCGAAGGGTTTCGTCCCAAAATGCTGACTTTCCTGCTCCTTGGATGCTGTCTGACCTGCTGTGCCTTTCTAGCTCCACATTTATTGACTCTGGCTTCTAGTATCTGCAGTCCTTACTGTTGCCATATGGTAACCTAAACTAGGATTTGAAATGCTGGAGATACATAACATATGCACTGGCATTTGAAAAGAAAAAAAAAAGTTAATGAGTGTTTATCAAAACATGTTGCAGTTAAGTGAAGTGGGAAGTTGACAGGATTAATTCCAAGTTGAAGAACAATGACTCACTGCAAATTAAGGATTTAACCTGTTCTTTCTGAGTTTTCATAGTCAGAATGATAATACAGTAGGTAAATGCAGAATTATGTGTATCAGCAGGACTGATGCCAAGTATCCTTGCACATCATCTGGGACATTCATAGAATTCATAGAGAATAGGTGCAGGAGTAGACTATTCAGCCATGTAAGTCTGCATCACCATTCAATATAATCACAACTGATTACGCAATTTCAGAATCCCACTCCCGTTTTTTCTCCGTACCCCTTGATCTCTTTACCTGCGAGGACCACATCCAGCTCCTTCTTGAATATATCTCATGAACTGGCCCCAAAAGCTTTCTGTGGGAGAGAATTCCACAGGTTCACAATTCTCTGAGGGAAGAAATTCTTCCTCATCTCAGTCCTGAATGGTTTACCCTTATTCTTAGACTGTGACCCCTAGTTCTGGACTTCCCCATCATTGGGAACACTCTTCCCACGTATAGCCTGTCCAGTCCCATCAGGATTTTGTATGCTTCTGTTAGAACCCACCCCCCCACCCCATTCTTCTAAATTCCAGTGAGTACAAGCCTGGTTGATCCTGCCATTCTGGGAATCAGTCTGGTGAACCTTCGCTGGGCTCCCTCAATAGAAGAATGTCCTTCCTTAGACTAGGAGACCAAAACTGCATAAAGTACTCCAGGTGTGGCCTCACCATGGCCCTATATAACTGCAGCAAGACATCCTTGCTCTGATACTCAAATCCTCTCACTATGAAGGCCAGCATGCCATTAGCTTTCCTCTCTGCCTGCGGCACCTGCATGCCAAATTTCAGCAACTGTTCCACCATGACACTCATTGCACCTCACCTTTTCCTAAACTGCCACCATTCAGATAATAATCTGCCTTCCTGTTTTTGTCACCAAAATGGATTTGCTCACATTTATCCACATTATATTGCATTTACCAAGTATTTGCCCACTCGGCCAGCCTGTGCAAATCACCCTACAGTCCCTTAGCATCCTGCTCACTGCACGCACTGCCAACACCTTCGTGTCGTCTGCAAATTTGGAGATATTGCATTCAATTCCTTCATCCAAACTGTTAATGTATATTTTGAACAGCTGGGGTCCCAGCACTGAACCTGCGATACCTCTCCCGTCACTCTGAAAAGGACCTGTTTATTCACACTCTCTGTTTCCTGACTGCCAACCAGTTCTCAATCCACATCAATACATACTTCTCAATACATTACCTCTGATATCATGAGCTTTAACTTGTTTACTAATATCTTGTGTTAGACCTTGTCAAAAGCCTTTTGAAAGTCCAGATACACAACATCCACTGATTCACTCTTGTCCACGCTCATCCTCAAAAAATTCCAGAAGATTTGTCAAGCATGATTTCCCTTTAGTGAATCCATGCTGACTAGGACTGATCCTGTCAACACTTTCCAAATGCTCAGTTATTACATCCTTAATAACTGACTCCAGCATTTTCCCAACACTGATGTCAGGCCAACCGGCCCACTATTTCCCATTTTCTCTCTTCCTCCTTTATCAAAAAGTGGAGTTGCATTAGCTATCTCCAGTCCATTGGAACTCTTCCAACATCTATAGAATGCTGGAAAATGATCACCAATGCATCCACTATTTCTAGGGCTACTTCCTTAAGCAGTCCAGTATACAGAGCATCAGGCCCTGAGGATTTAATAGGTTTTAATCCAATCAATTTCCCCAATACCATTTCCTAACTAATAAGTATTTTCTTCAGTTCCTCCTTCATGCTTGACCCTCTGTCCCCTAGCATTTCTGGAAGGTTATTTTTTTCCTTCTTAGTGAAGACAAATGCAAAGTATTTGTTCAAATGGTTTGACATTTTTTTGTTGTCTATTATGACTTCACCTGATTCTAACTGTAAGGGATCTACATTTGCCTTCACCAGTCTTTTTCTCTTCTCATATCTATAGAAACTTTTGCAGACAGTTTTTATGTCTCTCTTTCATGTTCTATTTTCCCCTTCCAAATTAAACCCTTTGTCCTCTGTTGAATTTTAGATTTATCTCAGTGCTCAGGTTTGCTGCTTTTTCTAACTAATTTATATACCCCTTCTTTGGTTTCCCTTGTTAGCCATGGTTGAGCCACCTTCTGAGGAAGGGTCATCAGACCCAAAATGTTGACTCTGATTTCTCTCCACAGATGCTGCCAGACCTGCTGAGCTTTACCAACAATTCCTGTTTTTGTTTCTGATTTAGAGCATCCGCAGTTCTTTCAGTTTTTGTCGAGCTACCTTCCGTGTTTTACACCACACAGGGATGTACAACTCTTGAAGTTCATCCATGTGTTCTTTAAATGACTGCCATTGCCTGTCCACTGTCAACCCATTAAGTATCCTTGGCCAGCTTATCCTACCCAATGCATGTCTCATACCATCAAATTTGCTTTCTATAAGTTCAGGAACCTAGTGTCAGATTTAACTGTGCCACTCTTCATCTTAATGAAGAATTCTCCCATATTATGGTCACTCTTCCCCAAAGGATCTCACACCACAAGGTTGCTAATTAATCATCTCTCCTTACACATAACTGAAATTATCTTGGAGAGAAAGAATAAAAGCAAAATACTGTGGATGATTGAAATCTGAAATATCAACAAAAAGGCTAGAAAAGCTCAGCAGGTCAGCAGCATCTGTGGTGAGGAATTGCGTTACTTGGTTGGAATCTAAGAGGAATATGTTGGAGTTGGAGTAAGTTGCTGAGGAAGGAAATATACTGTACACATGCAATTTCTAAAAAAAAACTTAATGTTATGATTCATAATTTTCTAAAAGTTCATGACCAAGGTTGAGATGCTGTAGCCAAAGCAAATAATTTTGTATTAACAGGACTAGCCAGTTCACAACAAAATATACCAATCTGTCCTTGTCCGAGACCTTGGTGAATACAGCATGATCTCTATTTATTTTCAGGAACTGAAGTCATCTGGGTTATGTTATTTATGCTCCGTAGGAAAATACACAGGAAAAAGTGACAATTTTAGCAAACAGATATGCAGAATATTAGCCCTTAAATACATGACTCTCGTTCCCATTAAATCGTGAGTCGTGCTCACAGGAAGCATGTATTTACTAGTGGAAGCTGAACATTGCCGTGACATGATTACAAATATTTGGGAAATGGCTTGAATCGCAGAAATTTGTATTGGTTCTCCTCATTCCTTCATACAAAATTTCACTGCATGTCAAGAAATTCAAAAGACTTCATGGAATACATGTTTACGTTTTGGTCAATCCTCTCATGAAGCTTCCTGTCGCCAGCCTTTCACCAATTTATAATATCTTTGAACCTAGAAGCCATGATTAACTGTAATGGCTGTGGAGATATCTTTTGTTTTCTGTTTTGGAGTGAATATACTGCAATAAGGGTGGCACAGTGGTTAGCACTGCTGCCTCATAGCACCAGGGACAAGGTTTCGATTCCACCCTCAGGTGAGTGTTTGCACATTCTCCCCCTGTCTGTGTGGATTTCTAGGTGCTCCAGTTTCCTCCACAATCTAAAGATGTGCAGGTTAAGTGGATTGCATATGCTAAATTGCCCATTGTGTGCAGACTAGGTGGATTAGCCATGGGAAATACAGGGATAAGATAAGGGATGGGTCTGGTTGGGATGCTCTTTGGAAGTTTGGTATGGGCTGATCGGCCTGTTTCCATGCTGTAGGGTTCCTATGATTAACTGTCCTTTATTTTACACCTCAATAGAGGTGAGCTTTTGTAGGTCAGGCTGACAAGATCAGCCTTGCTGTTTCTTGTAAATTTTTTTTAACTTGGGGGTTCTTTTGGTGAAAGGATGAAAAGATGGCCTAAACTAATCCAGAAACTCAGCTCATGGGACCTGGGTTTGTATCCCGCTACAACAGATGGTGGAATTCAAATTCAATTTTTAAAGAATAAATCTGGAATTAAGAATCTACTGATCACGATGAAATCATTGTCAATTGTCAGAAAAACCCTTCTGGTTCACTAATGTCCTTCAGGAAAGGAAATCTGGCCTACATGTGACTCCAGACCCACGGCAATGTGGTTGACTCTCAATTGCCCTCTGAAATGGCCTAGCAAGTCATTCAGTTGTACCAATCACTATAAAGTCTCAAAGAAATAAAACTGGACCGATCACCTGGACATCGACCTGGGCACCGGAAAAGACAATAGCGGAAACAGCCCTGTTGACCCTGCAAAGTCCTCCTCACTAACATCTGGGGGTTCGTGCCAAAATTGGGAGAGCTGTCTCACAGACTAGTCATACTCACAGAATCATACCTTACAGACAATGTCCCAGACACCACCATCACCATCCCTGGGTATGTCCTGTCCCACCGGCAGGATAGACCCAGCAGAGGTGGTGACACAGTGGTATACAGTCGGGAGGGAGTTGCTGTAGGAGTCCTCAACGTTGACGCCGGATCCCATGAAGTCTCATGGCTTCAGGTTAAACATGGGCAAGGAAACCTCCAGCTGATTATCACATACCGTCCTCCCACAACTGATGAATAAGTACCCCCTCCATATTGAACAACACTTAGAGGGAGCACTGAGGATGGCAAGGGCACAAAATGTACTCTAGGTGGGGGATTTCAATGTCCACCACCAAGAGTGGTTTGGCAGCAATACGACTGATAAAGTTGTTCGGGTCCGATAGGACACAGCTGTTAGACTGGGTCTGCGGCAGGTGGTGAGGGAACCAACAAGAGGGAAAAACATACTTGACCTTATCCTTACCAATCTGCCAGCTGCAGATGCATTTGTCCATGACAGTATTGGTAACAGTGACCAACACACAGTCCTTATGGAGACGAAGACCCACCTTCATATTGAGAATAACCTCCATTGTGTTGTGTGGCACTATCACTGTGCTAAATGGGACAGACCTCACACAGATCTAGCAACTCCAGACTGGGCATCCATGAGGCGCTGTGGGCCATCAACAGCAGCAGAATTGTACTCCAGCACAATCTGTAACCTCATGGTCCGGCATCTCCCCCATTCAACCACTACCATCAAGCCAGGGGATTGAACCTGGTTCAATGGATAGTGCAGGAGGCCGTGCCAGGAGCAGCACCAGGTATACCAGAAGATGAGGTATCAACCTGGTGAAACCACCAAACAGGACTACTTGCACATCAAACAGCAAAAGGAGCAAGTGATAGACAGAGCTGCGCAATCCCACAACCAACGGACCAGATCTAAGCTCAGCAGTCCTGCCACATCCAGTCGTGAATGGTAGTGAACAATTAAAAAACTCTGGAGGAGGATGCTCTACAAATATCCCCATCCTCAATGATGGAAGAGCCCAGCACATCAGTGCAAAAGACAAGGCTGAAGCTTTTTCAGTAATCTTCAGTCAGAAGTGCCGAGTAGATGATCCATCTCAGCCTCCTCCAGTGGTCTCCAGCATTACAGTTACCAGTCTTCAGCCAATTCGATTCACTCCACGTGATATCAAGAAACGGTTGGAGACACTGGATACTGCAGAGGTTACAGACCCCGAAAACATACCGGCAATAGTACTGAAGACTTATGCTCCAGAATTTGCTGCTCCCCTGGCCAAGCTGTTCCAGTATAGTTACAACACTGGTATCTGCCCGACAATGTGGAAAATTGCCCAACTATGTCCTATACATAAAAAGTAGGACAAATCCAACCCGGCCAATTACTACCCCATCAGTCTATTCTTGGTCATTAATAAAGTGATGGAAAATGTCATCAACAGCACTATCAAGTAGCAGCTGCTCAGTGACGCCCAGTTTGGGTATCACCAGGGCCACTCAGCTCCTGACCTCATTGCAGCCTTGGTTCAAACATGGACAAAAGAGCTGAATTCCAGAGGTAAGGTGAGAGTGACAGCCCTTGATATCAAGGCTGCATTTGACCAAGTGTGGCATCAAGGAGCCCTAGAAAAACTGGAATCAATGGGTATCGGGGGCAAACTCTCCGCTGGTAGGTGCCATACCTGACACATAGAAACGTGGTCATGGTTGTTGGAGGTCAGTCATCAAACATATAAAAGGGATAACTGTGATACTTGTAAAACATATAGGACACCATCACAGCCCATATTGAGTCTGCCATTAGCAATAGACTTGAACAAAGTTATGGCATTCAGCTTGAAGATACGGGATCAATTTAAAACAAAATTCAATACTGACATAATAACTGGATTTAGTCAGTCTACAATAATAAATAGTAAAGAGAAAGCAGGAATAGTGAACAAGTGAACTGAAAATGGATAGGAGCCAGACTGGGGCCCTGACTAAACTTGCAACTGACAATGGGGGGATATTTGCCAATGATGTATTTAGGGTTACGTGTGATAAAATGAACATTATAATAATGAACATAGCAGTAGAAAGTCGCTTTTAGTAATGGAGTGTGTGAAAGAAATCACACTGTTACAAATGAGGTGCTTTGTAAAAGCTTAATGGATCAACTCACTGCATATCCATGCCCTACTTGGGAGTGGAATACAGGATCGGAGCAAGTGAATGGGAAAGCAGAGATCAGACTTATGGGAGTGGAATAGGAGAGTAGAAATGGGACAACATGGATCAGATCCTAGCAATGGGAAAGCAGGGAGTTGTTCCCTGGGATTGGAACATGGTGATTGGAGAACAGGGATCATATTCCTGGCATCAGACCCAAGGATAGGGAGTGCAACTGAAGAAGTTAAAAGCAACTGGGACTGTGACAAGAAGATAGTATGTTGATTGACTGGTAAGTGCTTGTGTAAAATTCAGTGTATTAGCAGCTAGCTTAACACACCAGAGTTAAGGACGATAAATAACTGGTAGTTAAATTTACACAAAATCTAGAACAACATGTAAAATGAAATAATTAAACAAATAGCTGAGACATACATCTGTGTAATTAAGAAAAGTATAATTTTATAGGTGGCACCAGCATTTGATTAGCACAGCAAATTCTACTATACACAGGAATTATTTTGAATTAGCTCATCTAATCTAATCTAATTAAGAAAATAATTAAAGTAAATTAAATAAATAACATGAGTAACAATGACATGTTTTATGCTCTCACTGTGGATCTAGGAGTTCAAGCAATCCAGGACAAACTGGTCTGTGAAAGTGTAAGCTGCTGGAAGAATTCTGAATTAGAACAATTGAGTTGGAAACCAAAGTGCAGATACTGTGCAAACTCAAATAAGGGGAGAAATACCTGGATACTTCTCTCCAGAAAACAGTCGTAGCTCTTAGAACATAACATGTGTTTTCATAAGCAGTGAGGGACAGGAGATTGTATTTGTGAGTGAGGCAGGTGAACAAACCAAGCAAACCATAATGGGAGTGATTGAGACTGTGCAATTGATTTGAGGTGCTGTCTGACTGTGCGGACCAAAGCGAGTTCTGCAAGTGGATGAACAGACTGGTCATGGGATAGTGGTACAGGAAGGCATTCAAGATGTTGGTATAAATGGATAATTTCCTGGTTGGCAAAATGTAGCGAGTGGTGAGCCATGTGGCTCAGTTCTTGGGCCTCAATGCTTTAACGGTTTATACAAATGGTTCGGATGAAGGGAGTGGAGATTTGGCTGCTAAAATTTTGCTGATGAGGCAAAGATGGGCAGGAAAGTACGTGATAAAGAGGACACAAGAAAGATACAAAAAGAATATGGATAGATTAGGTAAGTGAGCAAAAATGGGGCAAATGGGATACAATGTGGGAAAATGTGAAATTGTCCATTTTGCCAAGATGTGTGAAAAGAAAGCATATTTTCTAAATGAGAGATTGCAGAAGTCTGAGGTGCAGAATAGTCTTAGTGCTTAAATTGTAAAATATTAATATGCAGGTACAGCAAGTAATTAGGAAAGCAAATAGAGGACTATGGCTTATGTAAGTGCAATTGAACACAATAGTAGAGAGGAGCAAATTACTGTAGATGCTGCAATCAAAAAATGCTGGAGTTCACAGCAGGTCAGGCAGCATCCATGGAGAGAAAGCAAGCTAACGTTTCGAGTCTAGATCAGAGCTCTGATGAAGAGTCATCTCGACTTGAAATGTTAGCTTGCTTTCTCTCCATGGATGCTGTCTGACCCGCTGTGAAATCCAGCATTTTTTGTTTGCAGTTCACGTTAGTAAGGAGGTTATGCTACAGCTATACAGTGCATTGTGAGACCATTCTGGCATGCTGCATACAGGATTGGTCTCCCTATATAAGGGAGGACCAAAATGCAGTGCAGGTAGCGAAGAGAAGGTTTATTTACTGAATACTTGGATTGGTCAGGCTGTCTTATGAGGAAAGGTTGTATCAATTAGAGTTTAAAGAAGTAATAGATGACTTGAATGAAATATAACAAAATTCTGAGAGGTGTGAATGGGTTGAATGTAGAAAGAATATTTGCTCTGGTGGGAAGATCTAAAATTAATGGTAATTTTAAAAAAAATAATAAGGGGTCACTCATTTCACTCACTGATAAGAAGAAATTGCTTTTCTTGGGGTGTTGAGAGTTTTTGGAACTCTGCTTCTCAAAAGATGGTGGATGCAGAATCTTTAAATATTTTTAAGGCGGAGGTAGACACATTCTTCGGTGGGGTGAGAAGTTATGGCTTCAGGCAGGAATATGGATTTGAAGTTACAGTCTGATCACTCATGAATGTATTGAATGGCAAAGCAGGTTAAAAGACCAGGGTAGGCCTACTCCAGTTCTGAATTTGTACTTCAAATGTGTGTTTCACAAGTTGGTGTTATCTCAAAGAAACTGTTGGAGATCCTCAAACAGGTGGGGATGGTTGTATGAGGAGGGATAAGGACATGAAAAAAAATTCAGGAGGTTTGTTTGTAATTAGATGTGCTTTAATTTTTCTTAAGTTTGGAGTTAGAAAGGTGCTTATGGAAGTTTGTATTGCATGGGATATGAAAAAGTTTGGTGGTTCGTGTATTATATGTAATATAAGATATAGAATGATGAAAATTATTTGATTATTTTGTTCAGGATTGCTTGTTTGAAGGTAAGACAATAATATGTTAATATTGCAAGTAGTTAAGCAAGTCAATGGAGATAATTCAGTAATTAATTGTTTGTGTATGTCTAAAAATGTTTGTGTTTTGTGGCGGAATGGTAGTATTCAAGACCAAACTGCTCCAGAGGGTGTCATAACCTTCCTGAACAGCTTGATTAAAATAACTATACCTGGGCTGTCATTATTCAGGATTGGACGTTGACGTGCAAAAACAAATTCTAAAGAGGGAACTGGTGGCATTGGTGTGTGGAAAGAACTATAAGGCTGAACTTTTAATAAATTCTAGTCACAAAGATAGGTGTCCAGGTATCTGATGCAGTGACTGATTAGATCTGAATTGATCAGAAACATTATCTTACATAACCAGTTCAGTTAGACCAGCAAATGTAGTATCTTACAAGCACAGCACCAATAGTTGACTGCAGCACTAGTTGAGAAGACCGGACATTGATGGATTTTGTCAATACGCCCAGGCAGCTGCCAAAAAAACAAGAATGTAAGAACATAAGAACATAATTTCCCCTGGGGTCCTGGATATGATAGATAATATCCGCATGGCTCCATCCTGAATTCTGCAATAATTAGTCTGCTATCTCATTCTTGATATGATCAGTGAACTAAGTCAAATGTGGGTCTCTCTCTCACACTCCCACTCAAATGCATAATGCCAAACTAAAAAGATCATAAAAGCTGGCATGAGTATTTACATAAACTGGCACAGCTCCCAAAAAGCTGACAACTCAGAAGAACAAACAACTCAAAAATAGCCCAGTGTAAAACCCTGAAGTATTTCCTATGCTCAAAATCTATTCCAACTGTAGATTTACCCATTTAAACCCCAGCATTTCTTAAAGCCAATTTTAGTAAACTCACTATTTTCCCTTAATTTTCAATAAACCTCTTAACTCCAGAAGGGATTAACCATTTTGGAATTTGAGATTTAAAGAATGGCATTTATTTTTGTCACACTGTTTTGGAAAGAAAGAAAGAATTTGTACTTAGAAACATCTTACATGTCCTTCAATTGACTGAATGGCTTTACAGCCAATAGATTAGTTTTTGAAATGCTGTCACTGTTATTGGGTAAACAAAGGTTCAGCACAATTGTAACATCTAGTAAACAGCAAATGAGATTTGATCAGTTCCTCCATTTGGTGTTAATTCAGGAATGAATGTTGACCAAAATAAGGAGAACTCGCATATACACTCACACTTGTATCGGTATTGTGACACTGGTTTAACGTCTCATCTGAAATGCAGATTTCATTTCACTTCATTTCATTTCATTCTACTCAGGAAGTAAATATTCAGTAATATTTTTATAACTTGTAATCAAAGTTGATCTGGTCCTTCAATCGAAGGGACAACCTAGAAGGAAGCTATTGTCACCTTAAGATTGGTACTAATTCTTTAACTGAACCTATCCATAATGTTTTAGAGTGGATTTGTAGCTCGGGTTGTGGATGTTGTGGTTGGTTGGCTCGCCGAGCTGGTTTGTTTTTCCGCAGACGTTTCATTACCCTGCTGGGTAACGTCATCAGTGCAGCCTCAGCAGTGAACCTATCCGTGCTAATCGTTTTCTATGTTCTTTGATTTGACTTGATTTATTATTTTCACATGTACCTAAGTGCAGTGAAAAGTTTTTGTTTTGTGCACTGTACAGGCAGATGGTAATGTGCAAAAATCATAGATTGAACAGAGCAAGGTATACAAGTTACGGCTGCAAAGAAGACGCACAAAAAGCAAGATCATCATTAGATTTAAAATGTGAGAGATCCATTCAGAAGTCTAATAACAGAGGGAAGAAGCTGTTCTTTTATCTGTCGGTACATGTGTTTAAGCTTTAACCTGCCACTTTAAAGGTTGCCAGCTGACTTTGATTACATACTGTTTTTGTCCTTTTCCTTTGTAATTGCCTAAAATGGAGTACCGGGAATTAAAGCTAGTAATGAATTGTCACTTGATGTTACAATTAGAGAGAGCACAGGTTGTGATGCATGTGTAACTTCCCTGATGGTCTTGTAGTTATGGTTCAGCACTTCCACTGCTGTGGCCCAGGTTCGATCCAGGTATAAAGGCTTATTATAGGAATTCCGAAGAAGGGCCACTGGGCCTGCAATGTTAACTGTGCTTTCTTTCCACAGATGCTGCCAGACCTACAGAACTTCTCTGGCAATTTGTGCTTTTGTTGCTTATTCTAGGACTCTTGTGGTGCAGTGGTTGGTCCCTACCTCTGGGCCAGAAGGCTTGTGTCCAAGTCCCACCTAATCCAGGGGCGTCTCATAATGTGTCTGAAGAAGTTGATTTAAAACATATCTGATATTTTGTACAGTACTTCCAAGATTCAAAACCCAAGGAGTGCAATCTTGCTTTTACTTGAAATATTTGATTGCAAAGAGATGATCACAGTTATTATTTAAATCAGTTCAATATGCATAAGGATAATTATTAGACTGCACACGGCAAGGTCAAGTGTGCAATGTTAAATCTGTAGGTACCATAATGCTGTTGTACCACCTCCATGATCCTAAAATTAGCTCCGACATTGGGTGGGATATTTTGTAAGACAACACACTCAGGAAATCATATCATTGTAATGTTGCCCACGGGAGAAGTGCAGGTAAAGATGACCAAATAACTCCCAAAGAATTTACCACAAGATATCATATTTTGTAACTTTTCCTTAAACGCAAATCAGAATCAATGTCCATTATACATGAATTAACAGGCAAATTGCAGTCACTACACATTATAAATTATAATAGAATAGCAAATCTTACAAAGGCATGAGATTTCATGAGATTTCAAATATTAATATCACTTCCCACAAAAATATGCACCTCCCTGTAATCTCCTATTTTTTCCAACTTGGTTTTTGGTTTATTGGATCTCTTATTTTTCCTACTGTAATGGATGTGGTCCTACAGGCCCCTGCAACTGTACCTTCGTGTATTGTGAGTTCCCTGGATAGTGTTGTCACTGAAATAATATACTCCTACAGAACCACCTTAGCTGGGTTCGCAACAATTACACTTGCACACATGTTGCACTTCCTTTTTGAGTTCAGCTAATGCAAAAAATGAGTTCAATTTCTTACTTGTATGCTTCGGAGTGCTACACATGAACTAAAACAAACCAATAGGTTCATACATAGAACAGTACAGCACAGTACAGGCCCTTCCGCCCACGATGTTGTGCCGACCTATTATCCCAGTAAGATCAATCTACCCTGCATACCCTACATTTTACATTTGGATAAAGTTTGTTCACAAAAGTCTGTACAATCACAAAGCACCACACTGAGTGTACTAGAGTGATGTCCGAAAATAGGCCAAAGGCGGCAGCAATGCTAATTTTTGCAATTAACTGTTGACATGTGAACAGACGCTGAGAAATGCAAGCTCTGTAATCCTTGTACATCAGTTTCAGTCTGTGTGTTTCAGGAAACCATTTGTATGAATTTAGCACAACCAGAAAAGAAGAGTTTTCTTTTGAAAAGATTTCAGCAAAATGCTAGAGAACAATAAATTGCTGAGCAGTGTTCAGTCGCTCTCTCTTACAATTGCTTTGCTGTAAGAGGGCAGGGCAGCTTGGGAACTTGATGTTGTGTTATGTGGTGGGTGCTTTCATACCTATCAATGGAAGAGAAATCAAATTGATAGTTGATGGCCTAGAAATGGGCCACAAGTCCTGATCTAAATATACAAGGGACCTGCACTGAGGAATATAAGGGAGAAAAATATTCGGGATCATGACCACAACTGACCCCCCACCCCACCAAGTTATTCAAATTTACAATTCTCATCCTTCAAGATTTTTCCTTGGTGTCTCCCAGACTTGCAACCTCTCGAACTCACTGTTTATTTGACTCCAGCGTTCATCCATTGCCACACTGTTGATAGCTATACATTTGGCTTACATCTGGAGTTCCACTTCTCAATCTCTCCATTTGTTCTCCTCCCTCTTCAGTTTAGAGGCCCTCCTTAAAATCCACCTCACTGATCAATTTTTGATCTAATAGGAATAAGGGCAGGCCATTCAGCTCTTTTGCAATACTTTTTTTCTTATAATATTCTGATATCCCATTATGTTATTGGTATTTAGAAATTTGTCACTCTCTGTCTTAAACATGCTCAATGACCAATCTTTCACAGTCCCCTGGAATAGAGAATTACAAAGATTCTTAATCCTTGGCATCAAAAATTCTTCTTATCTCACTCCACAGTGGCTTTCCCTTGATTTTGCATTGTGTCTCCTGAATCTAAACTCATCAACCATTGGCCTGCATCTACTCTATGCACCCCTTTAATAAGTTTGTATGTTTTAATTGGGTCATAAAGTCATACAGTCCATAAAAGGCCCTTCAGGCCATAGATTCTGTACTGTCAAAAAATTCACTTTGAAATTCTAGAGAATAGAAGCCCAGTTTTCTGGGAACAATACTGATGCATCTTTTGCTCCACTCCTTCTATGGCAATAATCCTAAATTACGAGGACCAAAACTGCACAACGTACTCAAGGGGAGGTCTCACCAGGTTTCTATGTGATTGAAGGAAGACTTCACTATTCATGCACTCAAATTCTCTTGCAATAAAGACAAACATTCTGTTCACCTTCCTAATATCTTGCTGCACGTACACTCTAGGCTTCAGTGATTTATTATCAAGGATACCAAGTGCCTTTCTACATCTACATTTTCAAACCTCTTACTGTGTAAGAAATGTCTTCCTACCAAAGTGGGTAACCTTATATTTTCCCACATTATATTCCATCTGCTATGTTCTTGCACACCCGCTATTTCTGTCCAAATCCTCTTGAAGCCACTTTGCACCTTCCTTACAGCATATGTTCCCACCTAGCTTTGAGGCAACCGTGAATTTGGAATCATTACACTTGAGGTCCATCTGCGATAGTGAACAGCTGGGGTCCGAGTACTGATCATGGTGGCACCCTGTTCATCGCAGCATGCCAACGTGAGAATGGCCCATTATTCCTAATCTGTTTGCTGTCTGTTAGCCTGTTATCCATTCCAGTGCATCACCTCCTATGGGAGATTGTTAGAGATCTACTGAAAATCCAAGTGTACTAAGTCACTAATAGCCCTTTATCAATTCCAATACTAACATCCTCAAAAACATTTCCATAGGAACATGAGATATGATTTCCCATTCACAACTCCATGCTGACCAAACAAATCAATATCCATCCTTTAAAATAGAATGTAGCATTTTCCCTACCACTGATATAAGGCTAACAAATCTGTAGTTTCTCTGTTTTCTCTCTCTCATCTTTCTTGAATAGTGAGTGACATTTGCTACCTTTCAATCTGCTGGAACCATCTCAGAATACATGGAGTATTGAAAGTTGATCACCAATGCATCCATTATCACCAGAGTTACATCTTTCAGCACCTTGATATATGGAATGCCAGATCCTGTGGACTTGCCAAGCTTCAGTTCCAATAATTTCTTCGTCTAATATTAATTTCCTTCCACTCCTCTTTCTCCCTAGTCTTGTAGATTTCTCATTTTGGGAGATTTGTTGTGTTTCACAGTGAACTGTCATGACTGAAGTCAGAGGTGTTCATTTTTAATCTAGTTCTACTACTCTACTGATCACAATATAAAATAAAAATACTTTTTCAAGTTATCAAGGTAACCAATTAAATATCTTAAATATATCAGGTTTTAAACAAAAGATCTGTCAACCAGGTTTCTTACTAAGCACAATTACATGTTTAATATCAAACAGAACATGTTCAATAAAGACAGAATAATTGGTTCATGTAGTCAGAAATAATGTATTTATACTAATTATTCTGTAATAAATTAAAATATAATAAATATATGATTATAATAAAATACAGTGATATAATGAATATATATTTGATAACTTTATAATATAGTAATATACTTATGAATCTAAATATCCCCAGACTCTACGTAACACACCGAGGGGAAACCAAAACCTTTCCGAGCCAGTCACTGCTCAAAATAGTCTGTGCAGGGTTTGACAGCAAAGCAAGTAGTCATCACTAATAATGTGATTTCTGGGAAGCCTTGTTTTAAAGCAACTCCAAAGTCTACAATAAACTTTTAATTACCTCTTTTTTTAAAGAAACTACTGCAGGTATGTCCACAAAACATGAACTAAAGTCTTTTTGCCGCAACTCTTCAAAATCTAATTCATCCAAGCCATATTAAAGACAGTGTGGCTTTGTAATAGAAGATAGACAATAATCATTTAGCTCTTCTGTGATTTCTTTACTCCTCATTGTAAATTCTCCTGCCTCTACATATAACAGACCCACATTTGTCTTTGCAAAACATTTCCTTTTTATGGGCCCAGTCCTTTTTACATACCCATTGAATCTTTTACATTCCATTTTTATGTTTTTCCCAGGTTTCTTTTCATATCCTATTCTCCATTTCTCGGCAGGTTTCTTGGTTCTCCTTTTGTTTTCTAATATCTTCATAATCTTTGGATTTATTACTATTTCTGGCAACTTTATAAGCCTCTTGGTGTTTTCTTCAAATCCACCTCAGCCAATTTGCCACTGGTGCCTTCATAATTTCCTTTGTTCAAATTTAACATCTTGACTCCATTTCTCCATTGGTTTGAAGCACAATTTTTCCTCCATGTGCCTCAATGCAGGGAATATTGGTTCTTGCAGAAATGCAAACTGTGTTACAGTAATGAAAAATGTAACATTAGTACTGAATGGAAAGGGAATCAGTTAAACAAATATTGCATTTTCAATTGGTATCATTAACAAGCCGCAGATAACAAAACTGATCGTTGTATTTGATTTATTGCATTCAGAAATGCTTTCAGTGTCTGTTGGAATCTCATAAATTAAGTGCACAGACAACAGCAACAGCGAATTTACTACCAAGGTCGAGAAGGGTATATATAACCCATTCATTTATTACCCTTTCTTTCTGGCTCCAGTTCGAAATAATACTGATCTCGTCCATGATTCAAAGATCAAACTGCTCGTAAGAGTTTGCAAAGCAGTTTAAATTCCACAAAATAAGTTAGAAAAATAAATAAGCATTTGTTCTTACAATAGCAAACACTATAATAAGCAGTTAAAATTAATTATCGTTGCTAACA
This sequence comes from Rhincodon typus, assembly GCF_021869965.1. Lineage (NCBI taxonomy): Eukaryota > Metazoa > Chordata > Chondrichthyes > Orectolobiformes > Rhincodontidae > Rhincodon > Rhincodon typus. Next base: position 104,068,159 of record NC_063334.1, read on the forward strand.
TTTCCTGAGAAATGTGAAGGAGAGGTGAATATTGCATGATTTGCATTACTTGGCAAGTCTTTTCAAAATGACAGAATATAATGTAGTCTCCAGCAATTTCATCCGTGTTTTCCTCATTCGCTCTGCATTGAGTATAACATACTACCAGCTGTAGACAGATGTCCAGAAATGCGGTCATACTGAATTAAGTCACAGATGTTAATTCCCTTGTGATCCCCAACTAGTGAAGTATGTGTTAGCACCACATTTCAACTTCACCTTCATCAATAGAAATAATTAATATTGTCAAACCGTACATGATGCACAGTAAATTCAAATCCCACTTCTGATCTCTTTTAAATGATTTTTTTAGGTAAACAATATTGAGATTACTCATATATGGGAAGTGAGAGCTGAAGAAATTTTTTCAGACATTCTATTCTATATCTTTTTAGTGATAATGAAACCAGATTCATGTTTTGTGTTTACTGAAATATGAACTTCTGTGACCTTGCATTCCTTGCCCTTTTGATGCAAACATACTGCAAAGCCTCAGCCATTTAGATAAGTACAATAGATGGATGCCAACATACTAATTATATTGAAGCATCTGTCACATAAAATGCTATATAGGTCATGACAAGATGACTAAGTGTACAGTCACTGCACTACTTCAGTACATTTGTTGTTTCACAATCAATTTATTAGTTAGTTCATTCAAGGACGATTGCTGATTTAAATGCATAAACCCCATCTGATTAACAGTTCACCTTCTGGTTAATGACTGTATGAGACAAAAATGACTTACTGGAGGATTTTGGAACACGTTGATGGCATTAGGTGGCAAATGTTATTTTTCTTTTGCAAAGGAAAGCTATTATTCTTACAGATAAGGCAGACTGACCCTACTTGAACTGAGGACAGTTTGAGTAAAAGATAAATACTGTAAAATAACATCAGCAAGACATGGCAGTATTGGCTAGCAAAATTAATTGAGATTAATAGGTTTGAATTAAGCGAGATTAGTAGGAGGTAGCTTTTTGGCCTACACCAGCCAACACTTAGTAATGAAGTCTCTATTGCTTTGAGTACGATATTGTATATGCACCTTCTGACCTTTAGGAAAATGTCATTTCTCTCTTGTAAACGACTCAAAAATAATGTAACTGGTGAAAGGATATGCTGATAAAGAGAGATGAAGAGACATGGTAGGAGGCTTGTATGGAGTATGATACAGATATTTCCATGTAAGTGTTTTATCATGATATAAGTAAACTATTTAAATATTTACTTTTACTGTGATACAAAGCAAATGATTTAAACGTGGGAGATATGTTGGAATGCATACTATGGCAAATGCTAGATATAAAATATTTCCAATTATATACAACACAAAAAAATTGAATTTATATTAATAAGTGTCTGTTCTTTAATAAATAATAAATAAACAGTCTAATTAAATAAAAATGATAGAATAAGTCGAGGGATCAATTAGATTTAACACCATGGTAGGAAGGATGATAGAATGTTTCTCAAAGAGGCCGCAGAAAAACATCTAGAAACCAAAATTCCAATAAAGAGTAGTTACTGCAGATTCCAAGAAAGAAAGTCATTCTTGACTAACTTCAATTACTTCATAGAATCCCTAAAGTGTGGAAACAGGCCATTTGGCCCAACAAGTCCACACCACACCTCTGAAGAGCATCCCACCCAGACCTGTAACCCTGCATTTCCCATGTCTAATCCAAATAACTTGCACTCTCCTGGACACTACAAACAATTTAGCAGGGCCAATCCACTTAACCCACACATCTTTGGACAGTGGGAGGAAATCAGAGCATCCAGCAGAAGCCCCCAGATGCAGGGAGAATGTGCAAACTCCAAATAGACAGTCACCTGAGGGTGGAGTTGAACCCAGGTCCCTGGCCCTATGAGGCAGCAGTGCTAACCACTGAGCCACCTTGTCAACCTTTCATTTACCCTCCACTACCATGCTCTGTCTCCTATCACGAAGCCAGTTTTGTGTCCAATTAGCAAGCTCCCCTCAATCCCTCTCTCCCTTCCTCTGTGGTCCCCATCGTCCTTTTTTAAAGAAGGAACAGAAATAATAGATAAATTTAAATCATTGGTTACAATATTTTGGATTTTTGAAAGCCTTTTGCTAAGTTAGTAAACTCATAACTAAGATCAGAATTTAGAAGATTAGGAACTAGTTATATCAATCACTTTGACGGTCAAGAAGGCACAACAACACCTCTTCTTCCTCAGGCAGCTTAGGAAATTTGGCATGTCCGTAAGGGCCTTCACCAACTTTTACAGGCACACCATAGAAAGCTTTCTATCTGAGCATATAATGGCAGGCTATGCCAACTGTGCTACCCAGGACTGTAAGAAACTACAGAAGGTGGTGTGCACAGCCCAGACCATCATGCAAGCCAACATTCCTTCCATGGACTCTATTTACGCTTCTCCTTGCTGCGGGAAGGCTGCCAAAATCATCAAAGATTCCCCTCCAACCCAGTAATGCTCTCTTCCAACTTCTTCATCAGGCAGAAGGTACAGAAGCTTGAACACACACACACGCCCCAACAGGTTCAAGAACAGCTTCTTCCCTGCCATTATTAGGCTGCTGAATGGATCTCTCTAACTTCAAATAATGTTGAAGTTGCATCTTGATCTTGCATTATGGACCTCCTGTGCAGTTGAAACCTTAAATGCCTCACTCTGTCTAAGCACCCTATGATCTGTGTGCCTTGTTTGCTATGAACTGCTGGTGTTGCTCGTAAAAAAATCTTTTCACTGTCCTTAGCTGACTACAATAAATCAAATCCAACCAATATATTAAGGGGAACAGATACAATTAACAGAGAAAGACTATTTTCACTGGTCGGGAAATCTAGGATTTGGGTGAATAGTCATTAAATTAGAATCAGTTCTTCAAGGAATGAAATCAGGTAACACTTCTTTATACATTGAGCAACTGAAGTTTAGTACTGTTTTGCTCAATGTATTTGACACTCATAGAGTCATAGAGTCATACAGTGCAGAAACTGACGCTTTGATCCAACCAGTCCATGCCAAACATAATCCCAAACCAAACTACTCCCACCTGCCTGCTCCCGGCCCATATCGCTCCAAACCCTTCCTATTCATGTATCCATCCAAATGTCTTTTAAACGTTGCAATTTACCCGCATCTACCACTTCCTCAGGAAGTTCATTCCACATGCGAACCACCCTCTGCGTAAAAAATTTGCCCCTCATGTCTTTTTTAAATCTCTCTCCTCTCAACTTAAAAATGTGCCACCTCATTTTGAAATCCCCCATCCTAGGGGAAAGACAACTACCATTAACTCTATCTATACCTCTCATTATTTTATAAACTTCTATCAGGTCGTCTCTCTACCTCCTACCTTTCAAATTGTTAAAGTCTGAGATTGATAGGTATTTTACAGCCAAAGTATGATTGGATAGAGATGGGGTATTATGAAGAGAGCCTGAGAAATATGTCAAAAGCACTTTTGGGGACGAGGCAGCAGAAGAGCCTGAGATAAGGAATCAGCAGCAGCTAGAGCAGCAGAGAATCCAAATGGGCCTAATTCTGCTCCGATAACTTATGATCAAAGACAATGGAAGAATTTCAGAAGGTAGATGTGGATAAAATGATTTTCACGTGTGGCAAATTCAAAACGAGAGAACAAAACTGTGATAGTTACAAATAAATCCACAGGGAGAACAGGATAAACCTTGTACTGAAGAGTGGTAAAAATGTTGCATGCATTACCAGTTGAGTTAAATAGAATAAAGCATTTAAGGGGAAATAAGATAAACATATCATTTGAACAACAACAACAAAAAGGAATAAAAATGGCACCTGCAATTTGTTTCACATTTTGAAGCAAGTTTATGATGCCCATTACATTTTCTTACATTATAGCACACCCATGACTTAAAACGAATGACAGAGATCTGTATTGTAATTTGTTCAGTTGTAACATTGTGAAATAGAATAATAGCTCAATTCTTAAAAAGAGGCAAATATTGCAGTCTTCCCAAATAAGCAGATATTATGTGGGAGATAATTTCTTATTCGATTTGATAGCATAGTGTGGGATCAAGAGATAAAGACTGTAATCAGAGACTGTTTCCAGTTGGCTTGCAGTGTCACAGGCAATTTGAAGAGATAGATGCATTGCAAACATTTCTAACTGTGTAACCCTAGCAACTGTGCGAAATGGTTTTGCTTCACACTAGTGTTAAGGAGATGTGGGTTAGAATCTTCCATTGTAAAGTTCAAGTGGATTCTCAAGCCTGCAAATGAGCATTACTTCCACATAGGATCCAGTCAGCTCCTCTTGGACAAACTATTCATGCAAGTGGGAGGACCACGGCAAGGCTTGGGGCAGGGATGATCCAGATGCTCTTGCCAGTCACCTACAGGGTCTAAGTTCCTGTTGCCATATTTAAAGCATTCATTTCCTAACACTGCAACCTTCCTCTGTAGTGATTGTAACAATGTTAGCCAAGTGGACATCATAGAATATGAGTTCCCTGATTGGGGCTGTTAAACTGGTCCAATCGAGGAGCCCTGGCTGACAGATAAGGACAGGAGTGTCAGACATCCTGCTCACTCTGAGAGATGGCTTTGGGGAAGCTGGATCTATGACAAGGCCCCCTCCACATATAAATAAAGGGTGGCCTGGTGACAGGATACTGGCCTCTGTGGAGTTATTTCAGTGATACTGACAGAAAAGCACGCTGAAGAAATTTGTTCGCAATGGTTGTCTTTTGGGTTGGGGTAAGCATTTCTTGCATCATGCCATTATTTTGGAAGCTGGACTCCTTCGATTCTGCCCTTGAAGACTGGACCCAGTATGTGGAAAGAATGCATTATTTTTTCTAGGCAAATGACATCGGGGCAGATGAAAAGCAATATGTAATTCTCCAGACAGCTTGTGGACCAACAGCATTTTCGGTTGTTAGGAGCCTAACTTTCACTGAGACACCAGATACTAAAACCTTTCAAGTGTTGACAGATTTAGTTAACGAATGTTACAACCCCAAGCCCCCTCTAATTCTGAGACTCTATCAGTTTTACTTGGCAATTCAACAACAAGGGCAATCCGTAACAGCATTTTTGTCTCGGTTAAGAAAACTGGCAGAGGCATGTGTTTTTGGTTTAACTTTTAATGAAATGTTGAGGGATCATTTGGTATATGGGATTAATGATGTAACCATGCAAAAGTGCCTAATAACAGAAGCCGAACTGGACTTCAAACAGGCACTACAATTGGCTTTATCATTGGAAAATGTGGCATATGAGTTGCAGGCTATTCTGATTGTTGTACACCCTCACCTGACTGAGCTTGGGGAACACCACTTGAGTGACGGCAATTGCATAGCCTCACTCACTCAGGACATATCCTGAGCAGAGGGGCTCTAGGTCAGCCCACAGTAAAACCCCAAAACAAAGCCAAGCCTTGGCCAAACAGTTAACATTTTCTGCAGGATCCAGACCAGCAAGCCATTGTAGTTATTGCCAGTATTGTGTACTTGAGACAGCAAAAGAGCCCAATGAGATTTAAATTGAGTAAAGGGAGGCAATGGCCTTGTGGTATTATCACTGGACTATTAATCCAGAGACCCAAGTTTGAATCCTACCATGGCAGATGGTGGAAATTGAATCCAAAAAACAAAGCATGGAATTAAGAGTCTAATGAACAAATGAATAAATGAAAAAGTACAGCACGGGAACAGGCCCTTTGGCCCTCCAAGCCTGTGCTGCCATATGCCCTAATTAATCTAAAAACAAACCTGCCATTTTTTGATCCAAATACCTCTATTCCCTCTCTATTCATGTACCCATGATGATCATGAATCTGTTGTTGATTGTCAGGAAAAACCCATCCGGTTCACTAATGTCTTTTAGGAATTGGCCAGTATTACCACATTGGAAAGCTCCATAGGAAACTTGCCCAATTGGAGACAGACTCCTCCGTGCTCTATGACTGTGACAAAAGGAGCTCTGGGTTCCTGCCAATGCATCCGGCATTTTCATGTGCGCACCTATCAGCCATGTTGTCTGTGCCAGCTCTTTGGAAGGCTTATAACAATCGGTATTCATATAGCACTTTTTAACTGCCCAAAGAATCAGTGGGAGTCCTGCCCCATTGACTTCCCCACAACTGTTCAATGCACCAAGGAGAGTTAATTAGGCAGGTGTTGGGACATTTGCCCCTCATCTGGGAACAGACCTTGCCTCTGGGATCTGCTGCCAACCTGATGGGCAGCGGTGCTGTGGTGCCAGCAGTGTCAGTGGCAGCAATGGTCAGCACTGGGACTCCCTGCTCTCCCTTGATTCTAAATCTGAGGTCAAGACCAGGTTACATGTCATGGCATGGAGGTGAGGTAAGGCCCCAGGGGAGTGCGGAGAGTCAGGTGCGGTCTTGTTGAAGAGACTGGGTTGGGAAGGGAGCACATACTGGAGGCAGAACTTGTTGGGTTACCCAATATAGAAAGGAGGTCATCGAAGTAGGAACCCCTTTCTTGCCCATATCTTGAGCAGGGTGACCTTCCAGACCTGAAGCTTGAGACTTGGCAGGTAGCAGCCTTTGAGCAGTAACTAATTGGATGCTTAAGGCCCTCAAATGAAGCAAGTACCAGTAAGCCAGCCAAAAGGCCTCACTCGTGACTCCATCAAACTGCAGGCATGTTTGAGTGGGAGGGAGGGCAGTGGGAAAGCCATCTGGGGAATTTTACAGCTCCACAACCCAACCTGCACACCCTGGTGGGGCAGCTTAAAATTCGTCCAAGTGACCTGATAGAAGTATATAAAATTATCAGAGGCATGGATAGGGTGGATAGTCGGAGTCATTTTCCTAGGGTGGAAACGTTAAATACTAGGGGGTGTAGGTTTAAGGTGTGAAGGGGAATGTTTAAAGGAGATGCGCAAGGGAATTTTTTTTGATACAGAGTGTAGTAGGTGCCTGGAATGTGCTGCCAAGGGAGGTGGTAGAAGCTGATATGATAGCAACGTTTAAGAGGTATTGGGGAAACGAAGCGTAGACTTGGCGACCGCTTCGCAGAACATCTATGTTCTGTTCACAAAAAAGACCCTGAACTACCTGTTGCCTGCCACTTCAATGCACCACCTTGCTTCCCGGCCAACATCTCTGTCTCCGGCTTGCTACAGTGTTCCTGTGAAGCCCAGCGCAAGCTGGAGGAACAACACCTCATTTTCTGCTTGGGGACCCTACAGCCCTCCGGACTCAATATTGAGTTCAATAATTTTAGGGCCTAAACTCTCCCATGTCCCAGCCCCCCACCCCACACACCAGGCCTTGTTACCACATAGCCTGCCACTAGACACCCCTTGTTGTTAGTCACTAACAGTCCCCATTAACAACTACTCACCCTCCCAGCCTGATCGTTAGCAACTCCTTTGTCTGTCCAACTGTCTCTTTCTCTCTCTTTGGGCTCTATCCTATCGTTTACTCCCTACCCCTCCCACCTCCCTATTTTCTGCATGTAAACTCACATTTTCCCAGCCACCATCAGTTCTGAGGAAGGGTCACCGGACCCGAAACGTTAACTCTGTTTTCTCTTCCACAGATGCTCCCAGACCTGCTGAGCTTTTCCAGCAACTTCTGTTTTTGTTCCCGATTTACAGCATCCGCAGTTCTTTTGGTTTATGGATGTTTCTCCAATTTGTTTTATGAGTGGTGCTTGCTTTGGTTAAAAATAAAGCTCTGATTCCTCCAATCCTTGCTTTTACCAATCCATTTCCTTTCTCTGCTGTCCTGACAAGCATCTCCTGAAATCTAATTAATTTGTGTATGCCTGTGTCTAGTTCCATTGTCCAGGTGAGAGGCAACACTTTAATGCCCAATTTGTGAACTTCTCATACAAGTGTAAATTAAAACAGTAAGTGCAGTTTTATTGGCATCTGCCTCAGTGGCTGGTTTCAATGTCTTTCAATAAAATGGTAATTTCAGTTTAGACTATTTTGTTCCATATTAGTTTCCTGAATTTTCCTCCTGCAGCTACATTAGGCTTGGAGAGAGATGGTTGTGGCAAATTTCTCTTTTCTCAAATATATATTCAATTTTATTTGAAAATTTCCATTGAATTGGCTCCCACCACCTTTTCATGTGGTACATTCCAGGTTATAGATATAGAGTCATAGAGATCTACAACACAGAAAAATGGCCCTTTGAGTCTGGCCGGTCAAAAATAACACCCTAACTATTCTATTTCTATTTTCCAGCACTTGGCACGTAGCCTTGTACGCCTTGGCATCACAAGTGTACATCATTTTATCATGACTCTGTGTAAAAAAAAATTCTCATTCCTGTCTGGATTTTTTTGCCAGTTAATCTAAATCAGTATTCTTCTTTATTTTTGAGAAAGTCTGTTCATTAGATGTGCCTTTTGCCTGCTATGTCAGCATTTATTAACACTCCTGCTCGTGAAAACAGTTTAACTTTGTCTATTCCCATGAAAACCCTTCATTATTTCGAACATATCTATTAAATCTCTGCTTTACCTCTTTTCTCTGATTAGAACAGTAAACTCTTCTCTCATCTCTGCAGATGACTGAAGTCTACTAAATCTGCTCTGCACTCTCTCCAAAGCTTTGTCATCCTTGCTAAAGTGTGGTGGCTAGACCAAATACAATACTGTAGTCGAGGACCAATTAATGTTTTATCAATATTTACTCTATAGTCTCGATTTTCATTCCTCAGTCCCTATTTATTAGTGCTTGCTTTATTTGTTTCTTGTATGGTTGAATCTGTTTGATCTAACCATGGAAATTTCGGCTTTTATTCTTTCAATAAATAACTTGATGCTCTTACAAAAATGTGGAAGTCCACAATGGTCAGAATAACAAGGGTTGAGTTGTTAGTATTTGTGCATTTGCTATCAGCCTCATCCTTCCTCTTCCAAAGTATCTAGAATGGGGTCATGTGTTTGCAGAGAAAGCTGACGCCCTGCGCCCCCCACCCCCAACCCCCAAGAGTTACTTTCATAGCCAACGAAAAACAAATGAACACAATGTGGAGTCAACTGAGAAAGAGAATAGACAAACAGATTTGCATTTGAATCATGGAAATCTAATTTGATCTATCGGCTTCTCAAAATTTGGACTGCTCCTCCTTTTGCCGGCCAGCACAGGGAAAAAGATTTGTATCAGATTGTGGTAAAAGGACATTTCTAGCGATAGTAGGAACTGCAGATGCTGGAGAATCTGAGATAACAAGGTGTAGAGCTGGATGCACACAGCAGGCCAAGCAGCATCAGAGGAGCAGGAAAGCTGATGTTTCGGGCCTAGACCCTTCTTCAGAAATGGGCCATGATCATTTCTAGTGAGTTTAGATTTCAATGCCATCAGGAACATGGCCTGGAACTAGGTAGTACTTTAAACCATGGGAAGTCACAGCCAACTCAGGTCACCGTATCTCAGTTTTAATACTCTGTGACAGTCATGCCAATGTATGGAAAGTCTCTCCCTCTCTCTCTCTCTCTCTCTCTCTGTCTTTCTGTGCCACCCTCCCCTCACCCCTACACAATGTCTCTTAAAGAGGGAGTGATTTTACCAGCTTTGACCAGAATTGCCACTTGTTATTTTTGTCACACCGAAATAAGCAAGCGAATAATGCTTTTTGACTGATGGTGTCAAATTTTGGCGTAGATCAAGTGTGACACTTGGAAAGTAAACATAAGGGCTCTCTTCATCAATGAAGTTCGAATGCCACTGACTGTGCAGGGATTGTCTGAGAAGTGAAAACTTTCAGTGTGAGACACTCGACATCTGGAATTCTGCTAAGTTTCCCAACTCTGAGTTAGATTCAAAGACTTTGGAGGCTTTTGACTGACTTACTTTAATAGTTACCCTGAAAAGGTCATGCAAATTAAAATCTACTCTAGTTCCTGGGTAGTAACCTAATGTATCAAACAGCCCTCCAAACTGTTGAATATCCCTCTGAACCCCTCCTATACTTGCCCACTGCCCCAATTCCAACCCCTTCTACCCGTATTCCTTTCATCACATAAAACCCCAGAACCCCCAATCTAAATCTCAACTCGCTTACGTTACCTGACATCTCACAGGCACAGGTCCCCCCATCAGACCCAACCATCCCCTGATTTAATTGGGCCCTCCCCCTCAACCTGACGTTCAACTCCACTCCCATCCCATGATCCCTGAAGTCCACCAGAACCAGATGCACCTCAGAAGTCCCCAAATCTGCACTGTACCCAACCTATCCAGGGCATTCATCTGCCACATTACTCACCTACTACCGCATCTCCCTACCCACCTCCCACCCAGCTTACCACCTTTCCTACCTTAGCCGCATTATGGATCTACCACCCTATCCTCAGACCATCCTATTGGTGTTTCCGGGAGGTGGAAATGGTCATTGCCCACGAGATTGTTGCCATTCCTTTCTCTGGTTCTTTTTCCATACTTCCCCATGTTGCCAAATTGTGTCGCTTTGTAGAGGAGTTTCCTTCAAATTGGTTTCTTCTAAAGGATGTCTCCCATGTGTTGACATCAATGTTGCATTTCTTGAGGGAAGCCATCCGGGAGTCTTTGAAACGTTTCCATTGTCTTCTCATCCAATTGCTTCCCTTGAGCTGGGGGAAGATGATTTGCTTTGCCAGCTGGAACTCAGGCGTCCCAACTGAGTTGGTTTCGGATGATCATGGCCTCGATGCTGGTGTTATTCACTCCTTCAAGGATGCTGATGTTGGTACCTACCACAGACCACCCTATCCATCTACCATCTGACAAAACAATCCACCTGCTCCTCTACCTACCCATCCACTTCTAACCATAACCCTGTAATCGCCTGCCACTCTATTCCCCGACTCATCTTTCACCCTTGAATGTTAAAATAAAAAGGAAAAGTAATTACATTTAGAATTATTCAATAATGATATGAATAATAGAATCACAAAGTCATACAGCAGGGTAACAGACCCTCAGTCCAAATAGTCCACACCAGCTATGTTCCCAAACCAAACTAATCCCATCTACCTGCATTTGGCCCATGTCCCTCAAAACCTTTCTTATTCATATACTTATCCAAATGTCTTTAAAAGTTGTAACTATATTTGCATCTATCACTTTCTCTGGCAATTCATTCCACACACTAGCTATGCTCTGTGTAAAAACAAAAGTTATCCCTTGTGTCCATTTTAATTCTTTCTCCTCTCACCTTAAAAATATGCCCCATAGCTTTGAACTCCTGCGCCTTAGGGAAAAGACCCTTGTCATTCATCTTATCAATGCCCCACATGATTTTATCAACCTCAATAATGTCACCCCTCAACCTCCTACACTGTAAAATGTCCCAGCCTATCCGGGCTATTGTTATAACTCAAACCCTCCATTCCCGGCAACATCCTGGCAAATCTTTTCTCAACCCTCTCCAGTTTAATAATATTCTTCCAATAACAGGGCGACCAGAACTGCACAATAATGTATTTCTTTTGAATATTTATGTTTGCAACTAATCAGCAAAAAACACATAAACTTTAAAAGAAACAGAAAACCTAATAAAAGCTGCGCAATTCATAAAAAGGTGCAATAGAAGTTTTATGCCATTTATCTTTCAGTTTAAATCCCCAAGTGTTTACTGTTGCCTTTAAGGGGGCAATCCCATATCCCCTGGTATCATGGGGCAGCATGGCTTAACCACCTATGCCACTTCAATGCCACTTCATCAGGCTGCGATGGAGACATCTGGGACAGGCAAGATTCAGAAGTCTATTCATAAAAAAAACAAAATTGTATGGGGCAATTTTTAATTTGATAACCACTGGATGAGTCTGTTCTCTTGGTAATTTAATTTTCTAAGCAAAAAAATCAATGATAGGAGAGTGTGCTCTTGATTTGATTTAATTCGATTTGATTTGATTTTACTATTGTCACATGTACCTAGATACAGTGAAAAGTATTGTTTTGCATGCTAGCCAGACAAAAGAAATTACAGAGAATTGTGAATGCAGCCCAGCCCATCGCACAAACCAGCTTTCATTCCATTGACTCAGTCTACACTTCCCCTTGGGAAAGTAGCCAACATAAACAAAGACCCCTCCCACCTGGTTATACTCTCTCGCACCCTCTTCCATCGGGCAGAAGAAACAAAAGTTTGAAAACATGCACCAACAGATTCAAGAACAGCCTTATGAGCAGACCTCTTATATAGTGGAGCTGATTTTTTTTTGCGCCTTCTCTGTAGTTGTAACATTATACTCTGCACTCTGATGTACTTATGTAAGGTATGATTTGTCTGGTTTGCACTGTATCTCAGTACATGTGACAATAATAAATCAAATCAAATCAAGTGGTTTCAAAGAACGAGAGATGATCTGACTGAAATACGTAAGATCCTGAGGGGCTTTGATCGGATGGATGCTGGAAGGATGTCTCCTGTTATAGGAGAGACAAGAACTAGGTGACACAGTTTAAAAATAAGAGGTTTACCATTTAAGATGGAAATTAGGAGATTTTTCTCTCTGAGGGTTGTTAGTCTGTGGAATTCATTTTGCCAGAGAGCAGTGGAAGCTGTTACATTTGAATATTTTCGAGGCTGAGTTAATTGGATTCTAGATTGGCAATGAGGTCAAATGTTATAGAGTGCAGACAGGAAAATAGAGTTGAGGCCACAAACCAACCATTTATGATCATATCATATTGCAAAGCAGAAGCAAGTAACAGAGTGGCCTGTTGCTACTCCTAATTCATATGTTTATGTTAGAATATTAAAGAGTTCAGAAAGAAAGGATGCAATTCTAAAGGCATGCAGGAGCAGAGGGACCTGTGATACAACTGTGCTAAGTCCTTGAGAGTGGTATGAGAGGTCAAGAGGGTAGTTGATTAAACATGCAGCATCCTATCTGTTGTATTTCATGGAGCCAACCATGAGCAACTTGTGCTTGGGATCAAGTGCTGACAAATCCTCAGTGTGTTAATGCTATTCAATGTAAAGGGGGAAATGCTTAATTCACTCTTTGTTAGAGATGGTTATTGCCTAGCATTTGTATAGCGCAAATATTGCTTACCATTTGTCATTCCTAACCTGGATATTGTCCAGGTCTTTCTGTCAGATCCAAGCAGGACCTGCTCAGCAATACCCTGCTCAGTGACCTCTTTATGACCAAGAGAGCTGAATTCCAGAGATGAAGTGAGAGTGACAGCACTTGACATCAAAGCTGCATTCAACCGAGTGTGGCATCAAGGATCTCTAGAAAAGCTGGAGTCAATGGAAATCAGGAGGAAGGCTTTCCACTGGCTGCAGTCATACCTGGCACATAGGAAGATGGTTGTGGTTCTGGAATTCAGCTCTCTTGTCCATGTTTGAACCAAAGCTGTAATGAGGTCAGGAGTTGAGTGGTCCTGGTGGAACCCAAACTGGGCGTCACTGAGCAGGTTATTGCTGAGCAGGTGCTGCTTGGATCGAAGATGGCTGAAGATGTTTTCCATCACTTTCCTGAGGATTGAGAGTAGTATTTGGCCAGGTTCTATTTGTCCTGTATTTTGTGTACAAGACATTTCTTCAGTCCTGTGGCTGTTGTTGACAGTTGCATCTACAGCATGCAGATTGCCGAGGAAGTCAAGGACTTTTTTCCTTCTTGTTGGTTCCCTCATCACCTACTGAAGACCCAGTCTAGCAGCTATGTGTTTTAAGACACAACCAGCTCAAAAACAATACACACACGCATGTGTCACCTTCTCTTTCAAATTGCCTTCAACTATAAGGAGAACTGATTTATTAGCTTCAATGTGGTATTTAACTTGAAGTTTCTTTGCCCATTTTTTGACCTGATGCCATGAGATGTTATGGAGTCTGGAGTTGATGTTGAGGACTCTCAGGGTAAGTTCCTACTGATTGGATACCATTGCGCTACCACCTTTGCTGAGCCTATCCTGCCATGAAGCTGTTGGTATTGTGACGATACAATGGCTTTAAGAGGTGTATCTTGTCTTGGATTTTTATGAACAGAGGTTGAAACAGAGGTGATGAGCAGTCTGTTCTGAGCCAATGAAGTAAACAGCTTGTGAGGCCTTCGGATTTCCTTTTAAATTGAAACAATAGAAGCAGCCTGAATGGGTGGAGTCAAGCTCCCACAGAACCACATTCTTAGCTTAACTTTCAGTGGCTGTTGGGGTTTGGAAGCTGCTATATATCTCTCCCTGGTACAGCAAAATACTCAAGTTTTCTCTCTCTCTCTCAGAGCTTATTCTTGATGTTCTTTCCTCCTGAACGAGAGAACTGCATGTGAGACAATCTGTTTTACTGAATTTCTCTTTGCCAAGGGTTTGTTCATGGGATGTTACTACATTGGAGTAGTTGCTGTATAGTCATTATATAATCAATTATTCTGTTGAGTTTTCCAATAGAGCTAAGTTATTCCAATTTCTCCTTCTTTTGTATGTATTTTAACTAGAGGGTAAGAATGAAGTGAGTTTTGCTTCAAGCCTGGTAGTCTGACCAATCGAATTGCTTCCAGAGGGGGCTTGGTCTGGTCCATAACAGTGTTGTCTGGGACTTTATATATAAGGTTCGGTTTGGAGCATGACTATGTCAGACTTTTGCTTGACTAGTCTATGGGTGACCCCTTATTCTGCGATTTTGCTCTCTACCTCTAGACTCTCTCCCCCAAGGTGAAACAAACTTTCTGTCTCTACCTTGTCAAGTTCCCTAAGAAACTTGTATGTTTCAATGAAGTTGCCTCTCATTCTCCTAAACTCAAATGACTACTGGCCCAAGCCACTCAACTTCTCCTCATAAGACTGTTCCTCCATACTTGGGATCAGCCAAGTGAACCTTCTCTGGACTGGCCCCAGTGCCAGTATATCTCTGTTTGAATAAAACTGGATATGTTAGTCCAGACGTAGTCTCAATAGTCCCTTGCTAGCTTTAGTACATCACCTCTTTTTTTATGCTGTAGTCAAGGGAGGGGGGGCTAGATGGGCCATCAGAAGGTAAAGGGTGTTAGTGGGTAGCTGGGGCTTAGAGGTATAGTTGCACATCAGAGGGGCATTTAGGAAGTGAAGAGGAATGTCAGGAGTTGGAATGGAGACCAGTGTGAGACAATGGGAAGACAGTTGTAGAGTGATCCAAGAATTAGTCAGCAATGTTTCGATCTAGCATTTCCTTTGTCCAGGTGATTACATCAGAACTGTCCAAAGTCTTCAACTTTCCCTCAGAGCCGCTGGAGATTCTCTTGGAGGATCAGGGGAATTGCTTTTGGAAGATCAAACATCCCTACTGATTCCTGTCTGGGCAGCACATTGGACTTTCTGTAGAGTTGTGATGGGCACTTTGGGTTGTTTGTCTGGTCTCCAGCAATCTGGCCTAATACCTTCAATGTAAAGTCAGGGGCAAAAATCTTAGAAGCTGTCATTTTCTTCTTGAGTTAATGAGTGAGGTTAGAAAAGATTAATTGTTCCATATCCAGAAGACTAAAGGTGAAGAAACCATAAAGTTGTTCTCTCTCATTATATCAGTACAGTTGTTGCCTAATTAAAGCTGACTTCTACTGGGTGTAATTGGATCATTAATTTAGTCACCTAAATAATGCAAGCCAGCAATGTGACAGGCTAGTTATCAATGAATGAGTTGGTTGGGGACTAGTAGTGCATTTTGTGACTAGTCTGCTTTAGATATTCTAATATTGCACAGCATTGTTCGATAAAGCAGTAACATTTTCATCATTTTTAAAGCTGGAGATGAGTGATTTTCTCAGAGATTTAGTTAGTTTCCTGTTCATTTCCTCTATATTTGAAGAAACAACATATCATTATTGTTGTCCATGAAATCGATAGGGCACTTTTGTCACAAAGAGGGTGAACTTGTGGCAGATTATTCAGGAAAAGCAATTGCAAATAATTGTATGCAGTTATTTGACTTAACCTTTGCAGTGACAACAGAATTAGTATATATAGGTAAAAGGAACTGTCATTTTTTTGGCAACACAGCAGTCAAAATCAGACGTGGATTCCTAGCAACAAGCACGCCGCAACGAATTTTTACATTTGATTTTGTAGCATTAAAATTTCCACATGAAGTATGATGTTCATTTAAGTCACAGAATATTATTTCTTACCAAAGGGGTGGATAGGCCACTGGATTTCTGTTGTTCTTTGGCAGTTGTTGACATCAGAAATTTATTCCTATATCCATAACGTAGCAGAGATTGTTTTGCCGTGATATCTTTGGTTTCTTTTGAGTTGTTGACGTTGTCTTTTGAGGTTGGGACCGTAAAGACTGTTCAAGTTTGCATTGGATCCTGAATATACAGTAGATGAAAAAAAAAATATTGAACAGTTAATGAATTTTCATTGGATTCTTTCCTATCCTGCGTTGTTTCATGCACCGAATATTAATAACATTTATGATTTGAGCATGGGTAGAAGGTAATTTCGAAAAGTTTAAGGCAAAATCTACACACAAAGATTTAAAGATAGTTTCTGATCTATTATTCACATACATCTGAAGCATATAAGATGTTAACTTTCAAATGGGACTTTTGAAACCAATTTTTAAAGTATTGGTGCAATTAATACTACTGAAAGAATTATCCTGAAGGCCAGCTTCTTGGAGAGAGAAGTGCTTTAAAGATCAAATATCATACATTCTGTCACTTAATTTAATATTAATTAATATACTTTATCTTTTATATGGATCACAGAGGCTGGAAGAAAAAAAACATTGGCCCAGAGATTCCTGAAGCCATTGAATCAAAGAAGGGTACAGCACAGCAGTTGAGCTTTCAACCCAGAGTGTCTGTGCTGCCTCTTTAAAGGACTTACTCAAACTTAGATACCCTGGTCCCAAACAGGACCATGGACTTCAAGGCTCAGTCACTGAAACCACATTGGAGTACTGTGTACAATTTTGGTTGCCCTGCTATAGGAAGGATGTCATTCAACTGGAAAGGGTATAGAAAAGATTTACAAAGATATTACCAAGACTGGAGGGTTTACGTTATAAGTAGAAGCAAGATTGAGTGGAACTTTTTTCTCTTGAGCATAGGAAGCTGAGGGCTTGCCTTATAGAGGTTTGTAAAATCATCAAGGGCATAGATAAGGTGAATAGCCAAGGTCTTTTCCCTGGGGTAGGGAAGTCCAAACCAGAGGGAATAGGTTTTAAGGTGAGAGGGGAAGGATTTAAAAGGGACCTGAGCGGCAATCTTTTCACATAGAGGATGGAGCATATATGGAATGAGCCGCCAGAGGAAGTGGTAAAGGCAATAAAATTGCAACATTTAAAAAACAATTGGACACGTACATGGATAGGAAAGGTTTAGAGGGATATGGACCAAATGCAGGAAAATGGATCTAGTTCAGTTTGGGAAACCTGTTCAGCATGGATGAGTTGGGCCAAAGGGTTTGTTTCTGTGCTGCATGACTATAACCCAGACCATCATTACCTCTTGCTCCAGCTCAGCTGGTATTCCACTGTTGAAGATCCTCCATAAATGTGACTCACCAGGTCTTCTTTGACCGGCCCTGTCTTCTCCTCTGTTGGTGTCCATTCTCCTGACAGTCGGAAGGGTGCATGTCCAGGAGGTGAAACACATATCCCACCAGTCTTGGACATTTCTGCTTCACAATATGATGTGAACAGCCCAGTATAGCACTCCTTTCTTCATTAACCCAAATGTCTACTTTTGTGGTTCTGCCATATTTTGTTTTATAATGCTCCTGTGAAGCACTTTGAGTATTTGAAGACACTACATGAATAGTGTAGTTTGTTCTTGTTCATGTTGGTGCTGCAGTTAGGACACCTGTAATGAATAAACATCAGTGAGCCATCATTATCAGTTGTGGTGAGGTATTCCTTCAAGCACTCTCTTCTGCTCATGCCTCAGAGGAGTGTTTTCGAAGTAGCAACTACTGTCCCCTTTCCACCCATGCTACTGTCTCAGTCTGCATCATTTTGAATTCAGCAGCCACCAAATGAGTATGGTTTGCCGTTCTAACATAGTGGGGGCTATTTTGCAGGGCAAGGGTGGCTCCTTCCACACACTAAACCCTGATTTCAGTAAATTTGTCAAATAAGTAGTCCCAATCTTGGAAGGGCCCATGGCCATAGAGGTCAGAAATCAGCTAGCTGTACGGCAGCCAGCAAGACTCCAACACCAACGTTCAATTTAAATAGTACCTTTCATATTGAAATTCCCCCATCACTTCCACACCAGGTAACAAGCATGTGAAAACAATGAAGCAGATAAAATAAAAGCAGAATGTGCTGGTAAAGTTCAGCAGGCCAGGCAGAGTGCAAGAGAAACAGAGTGCATGTTTCTAGTCCAATATGATTTCTTCAGAACTGAAAATGATAAAAGCTTGGCCAAAGCTTTCTGTAAGAAAGCTGTGAAAGCAGGAAGATTGGTAAAGAGGTAGGGAAGTCTAGAGCGATTCTTGACTGGAGACCCAACCTCGGGCAATAGAATCATTATGGCACAGAAGGAGGCCATTCAGCCTGTAAATTCCATATTAGCCCCTGTGGAAGCACCCAGTTAGCTTCATTCCCTTTCTCCATTTCTGCATCCACTGCTATTGTCAACAGTTAGTTCTTGGTCATGACCACTCACTGCAGAAAACAGTTTCTCCTCCCATCACTCACCATCCCTTGCTCAACGTATTAAATCTGTGTTCTCTAGTCTGGGATTCCTGATTTATTGCTTAATTAGGCAGAGAAACATTCTAGGCTTGAATTTGTCAATTATTACTACATTGTAATATTATGTCTTCACCTTTTAAATTAGTTTGTTAATTTTCCCTCTTGTAGAAGGAAAGTTAGTGTCATTTTTCTGTGCAAAAGCCAGAGAAGATGGGACCTTACACAATCCACAAAATGTCGATACTTTTGCAATTATTATACCTTCTGGTTGTTTTAGACCTGCTGTAAAATATATATGTCTGCAAAATGAACAATATGGTATATTGTGTGTTAGAAAGGGTTGGAATTACTTTGTCCAACATCTTTACAGGAGAAACAATGACCCTTTGAGACAAACTTGATTATTCTACAACTTATCAGCAAGGGGATGCTGACAGAAATGTTAAACTCAATCCAAGCAAGAGAGGTTGCTAAGGTCAATATGGAATTATGAAGGGTCGCTTTTGAAAGATTAGCAGGTAGAATCAGGGTTGCACATTTAATTTTAGCACGCAGACCAGTTTGTAACTGCATTTTGAAGTAGGTTAGGTGTCCTTTAAAGGCTATTAACATCATTTAATAAGATTGGAAAGTGAATGATACCATAGAGAGTGAAGTGCCATAAATGCTAGAGCATAATTTAGTGATGAGACAATTTTGGATCAGACATGTAAACAAGTAATCATTCTTTAACAGGAAGAAATCATAAACGAGATTATGCCTTGCAGTGAGGTTTAGCACCTACAGAGCAATAGCCATTAACAGCTACTGATTGCTCGAGTCAGGCACTTCAGACATTCTCAATTTCATTTGTTCCCTTGGGTTGAATTTCAAAAGTAGAAAATAAACGACCCGATTGCTGACATTTAGGTGCTTTTACAAAAATAAATGAACACTTCACACCCATTGCACTGAACATTTGTACAGATGTGTGAAAAGCTGGCTGATGTGAGGTTAGTACAAAAGCAGGGAGCCCCAGAAAACAGGCGCAGGGAACATGATGTGTGAATAACCGAGGTCCCACCAAGCGCGATGCAGGCAGCAAGCCAATTTTGCCGTGCCTGCTGATTTGAAGCATTGCTGTCTGCAGTCAGCACTAACAGTCAGCGCAAATCAGCAGACGGCTAGAAATGCAGTTCAAGTTAACTTGTACAGTGTAAATCTACCCTGCAACCTGTGAGGGCAGTACATTGTGGCTGGAGTCTGTGTAGGAAGGGAAGTAGTGCAGAATGCAGCATTAGAAGAAAGGGCAATCTTCAGGATTTTCAGCACCGGAGGCCTTGGTGGAAGATGTGGAAAGCCGACGTTCTGAGTCTGCAGGGAAAGAGGAAATATATGAAAGTTAAGAGTAGGTCATTCAGCAAGTTGTGCCTGCTCCACTGTTTAATATGATTGCGGCTGATTGAGCACTTCTATATGTTTTATCCATCATATTCCATAACTCTTTACATGATTGATAATCAAAAATCTAAAACATCTATCTCAAAAAAATCAAAGTCTGAGCTTCCACAGCCCTCTGGAGTAACAAATTCCAAAGATTCACAACCTTCTGAATAAAAAAACAAATTCCTCATCTCTGTTCTAAGTGTCATCTCCCTTTTTATTTAAATTGTGCCCCCAAGGTTTTGACTAGTGCTGTACTCAATTCCTCTTGAGATGAAGGTTAACATTCCATTCGCCTTCCTACTGGCTTGCTGTACCTGCATCTTAGTCTTCTGTGACTTATTAACAAGGACACCAAGGTCCCTTTCTACATCTACACTTTTAAATTTCTTACCATTTAAGAAATAATCTGCACATCTGTTCCTCCTACCAAGGTGGATAACCTCCCATTTTCCCCACTTTGTATTCCATCAGCCATCTTCTTACCTATTCACTAAATTTGTCCAAATCCTCACGAAGACATTTTACGTCTTTCTCACAATGCACATTCCCAGTTAGTTTTGTATTATCCTCAAGTGTGAAAATATTACATTTGGTTTCCACATCCAAATCATTGATGTATATTGTGAACAGCTGGGGCCCAAATACTGATCCTTGTGGTATCCCACCAATTACAGTCTGCCAACTTGAGAATGACTCCCTTATTTCTACTGTTTCCTGTCTGTTAACCAATTATTAATTCAGTAATGTACCTCTTATCCCATGTCATTTAATTTTGCTAAACTCCTTTGGTGGACCTTATCAAAAGCCTTCTGAAAATCTAAGTATATCATATCTACTAATTCTTCATTATTAATTTTGTCAGTAATTTCCTCAAAAATACTCCAAGTTCATCAAAAACAATTTCCCATTTGAAAATCCATGCTGACTATACTCAATCAGGTATCCGCATTGACTTCCGAGTCAGGAATTTGTACCAGCTAGCTTGACGCACAAAATAAAATACAATCCAATTAATCCTAAAAATAATATTTTATAGGACTCACACTAGAGAGAATTCCTTCTCTATTAATCTCAGGGAAGGGGAGGGAGGCAATTCTTCCTGCAGTGAGACAAGGGGGAGATTGAGTAAGTTAGAATGGATGTAAAAGCAGTTGATGATGATGCACATGAAGGAGTGATTTCTCCAATGAATGAGGTAGGAAACACAAAGAAGGGTTAGTAGTTTAGGAGGGTGAGATGGGGAAGAGCTGTTAAATGGGCATACTTCATACAATAATGAAAGTTATAGTCCTTGAGGTTTGGCCAAATATGTGTGCAGAGTTAGAGTAGGTGCTGGGCCTGTGACTTGAGGTAACACAGAGAAAAAGGTGGCATATGTTCTTGCAGAGATCAAATGATCACTGAACACCTTCTTGCCCTGCAGGACTTACAGCTTCCCTCAGGACACAGCACAAGCCTGGGCTGCTTTCTGAGCCTCAGCTGGTTCAGTCTGGTAGTGCGGTGTTGTGTGATGGTTAGCTGGAGGAAGATGGCCCTCCTTTCCTCTACCCTGTCCACCAGCAGCTTCAGGACCCCACACGTGAAGTGAGGTGCGAGCTTTCCTTTCTGTGCTACAATGGTTCAGCCCCATAGTGTGAGGGCCCGTTCCTGGTTGCGGTCGCAGATGTTTTATGCAGCCGAGCTTGAAACATGATGCCCACAGCGTTTAGCACCCACAGGGAGGGAGGTTCCAGTAGTGGTTGGCATTTCTGCCTTACCAGCTGCACACTTCCCTGGGAATGGCATCAAAGAGCCTAACTGGATGACAAATGAGCTGAAGAGATGACTATTTTAAGGGAAATGTCACTGAGCCAGGGCAGCCTGAATTCTGTGAATCTCACTCTACAAAAAGGTTGCAAAAATAATAGAAGAGCAAAGCTAAAGGTTTTGTACATGCATGCGCATGGCATTCAGACCAAAGCAAATGAACGGAGTGCAATTAGAAATAAACAAGTACGAACTGATAGCCAGTACAGAATGTGGCTGTTGGATGAATGGATTGGAGCCTGGATATTAAAGGGAACAGGACTTTTAGGAAGTACAAGAAACTCAGAGAAGGTGGAGGGTTGCTCTACTAATTAATTATATCAGACAATAGCGAGGGATGACCAAAGCTCAGAAAACCAAGTACAAAATGAGAAATGATAAGGGCAAGAAGTCAATTGTGAGAGCAGCCCCACAACAGTAACCACACAGTAGGGTGCAGTGTAATTATCTTGTCAGAGAGCCATGGTGATAATAATGGAGAACGTTGATCTACATACGGACCGCAAAAATCAGATGGGCATAACTAGCTGAGAGGAGGGATTCATAGATTGTTTTTGGAAAGGTTTCTTAGAACAGGCCACTCTAGTCTTCATATTGTGCAATGAGGTAAGACTGATGAGTGAACCCATAGTGATGGTGCTCCTATTGATCATAACACAATGGAATTTGACGTTCAGTTCAATGCAGAATGGAGTGAGTCCAAGACTAGCATTTTAAACCTCAATAAGGGCATTAATGAGGACCTGAAAGCCAAACTCACTAAAGTAAAATGTTAAATTAGGTGAAAAGATGTGTCACCAGGGCTTCAAGGGATTTAAGGGAATATTTTAGAACACACAGAACAGATATATTCCAATGAGAAAGAAAGAAGGCGTTCAAGAAAAGGAATGACCATCTGTGGTTAACTGAAAAATATAAAGACCAAAGAAAACTTAAAGAAAAAGAATAGAATCCCTACAGTGTGGAATCAGGCCATTTGGCCTAACAAGTCCAAACCGACTCTCTGAAGAGCATCCCACCCAGACCTAACCCCCTGCCCAGCATTTCCCATGGCTAATCCACTTAACTTACATACCCCTGAAGACTATGGCCAATCCACCTAACCTGCACATTTTTGGACTGTGGGAGTAAACAGGAGCACTGGAAGGAAACCCACACAGACACAGGGAGAATGTGCAAACTTCACACAGACAGTCGCCTGACTCACCTGGAATTGAACCCAGGTCCTTGGTGGTGTGAGATAGCAGTGCTAACCAATGAGCCACCATGCTGCCAAATTGTGGAAAGACAGGTGGCAGGTCCAAAGTTTGGACCGAATATAAAGTGCAGCACAGGACAACTAAAATATTCATAAGGAAGAGAAAGTTAGCATTTGAGAGAAAGCTGGCTAGAGATATAAAACAGATATTGAGAGTTTCTATAAACATTTTAAAAGGGAAAGAATGAACAAAGTGAATATTGGTCCTATAGAACATGAGTCTTCAGCACCGATAATGGAAAATAAAATGCCAAATGAATTGAAAAGATATTTTGCATCTGTCTTTACTATAGAGGATATGAGTAGCATCCCAGAAATGGTTGTAAATTGGATATGGAAATGTGGGAAGAAGTATAAAAAATTACTATT
The DNA here is from genome assembly GCF_021869965.1 of Rhincodon typus. Classification (NCBI taxonomy): domain Eukaryota; kingdom Metazoa; phylum Chordata; class Chondrichthyes; order Orectolobiformes; family Rhincodontidae; genus Rhincodon; species Rhincodon typus. Next base: position 104,091,633 of record NC_063334.1, read on the forward strand.
GTGAGGGGTATGGCACTGAGAGCTGTAGATTGACATGCACCAGGTACTGTTGGACTTCATCCTTGGGTCTGAAAAGAAATGGCTAGTGAAATAATTGATGCATAACTTCTAATTTTCCAAAATTCCCTAGATTCGAGGAAGGATCCATTTGATTGAAAGGTAGGGAATATAACTCCTTATTCGAAAATGGAGGGAGACAGAATATAAGAAACTACAGGCTGTAGTGATTGTAATGAGGTCAGCCAGCTGGACAACATAGAATTTGAACTCCCTGATTGGGGCTGTTAATCTGGTCCAATCAGGGAGCCCTGGCTGACAGATAAAAGAAACAGGGTCAGAGATTCTAGCATTCTGACAGGTTACTCTTTATGAAGCAATAGTAAAGTCAAGGACTCTTCATGTGTGAATAAAGGGTGACTTGGTGACCGGATACAGGCCTCTGCAGAGTTATTTCACAGGCCACTTGACTCAATATCTTTCATTGGGAAGATGTCAGAAGCTATTATTAAAGACGGAACAGCAGGCCACTTACAAAAATTCAAGGAAATCAGGCAGAGTCAGCATGATTTTGTGTAAGGGGCATCATGTTTGACCAACTAATTGCAGTCCTTTGAAGAATTAACATGCTCTGGGTAATGGTGGAGCCAATGTACTGAGACTTTCAGAGGGCATTTAATAGATTGGCACATCAAAGATTATTGTAGAAAACAAATGTATATGGCACGGGGGTTAACATATTGGCATGGATAGCTTTTGATCAACCCCCAAGAGATTTTGAGTAGAATTCTTTGCATCTTCATTCGCTTCCTTTTGTGAGTTTCTCAGAGAAGTTATTAATTCAGGCTTCAGTGAGTGCCATTCTTTCCCTAGCAGCCACACACTAATGTTGGTGGCCTGAGAAAGGAGGAAAAGGTACAGAAGCCCAAATGATTGTCAACTATAGAGGGATTTTAAGGAGCTAGCCAATTAATCCCACTCCACTGTCATTTCCCCATACCCTACAAATTTCACTTCTTCAGTTTTCGTTATGATCCCAGCCAATGTTATTGCTATACAAGTCAGATATCAGCCTGAAATCTGGCTTGATAGATCATAGTTGTTTTTCTGGTTTTAACAAAGCAGTCTTTCACTGAAACACAAACATACAATGATGTAGATTTGATTTTAACAATAAAACAGAAGTTTATTTGACATAAGAAAGGAAAATCAAAACAGAATGAAACAAACCATTTGTGTATAACACAAATGTGAATATTTTGAAATACATGTAAAATACACTCCCATTAATCCCCAAAATAATCTTTTATGGTTCTCATACCAGAGTGAATTCCTTCTCTATTACAAGTATATGGCTTAATTCAACTATAGCTTCAATTCACAGTCTTAAGAAACTGATGCTACGTTCATTGAGTATTCATGCATTTGAGTTTAAACTTACTCAGCTTCAGCAAGTGCTTGTAACCAAACACTTCTGGCCTGGAACTTTAAAACTAAACTTCCTACACTAAGGCAATCTATTTCTTAACAGTCCTGAACTAGCTCCCTTTCTCAGGAGCAATTGTTTTACATGCCCATCTTCAACGAAGACTTCAGCAAACCTGCTGAAACTGAAACCCAAAAATCTTTTCCCCAAGATATGTGTTTCTCATTTATTTGATTTGATTCATTTATTGTCATGTGTATCTTGTTACAAAATGCAGTGAAAAGTGTATAAGTTGTATCAGTTAATCAAAAGAAAAGATCTCTGAACTTCTAAATTGAAAACCCAATGTGCAACTATTTGCTTTTGCTTGCTTGTAAACATTGTCCCAATGAAAACATATTCCCATTAGCCTCCAAGCAATATCTCTCAGACTTTTTAAAAACAATCACCATGGCAACAGAAATACTTACAAATTAATCATTAAACACCTTCAGACACAGACGAAACCTACACCATGAGCTCAAATCCAAACTCTAAAATAAATAATATTAATATTTAAATGAGTCATACACATTGCATCATACCTTCTTCAATGAAAAATGGAAATGTATTTTTGAGGCATTTTCATTATCTATCAAAAATTATCTTAACACTATTGCTATGTCACATTAACAGTAACATATTGGCATTTGGCACTAAACAGCCCTCAGACTCAACAGCTGATTTGAATGCTTTCAACTCTGTGGCATCCATTCAAATTTTCTGACTTTTTCAACAAATTTGCTGCAATGCAATGACAGAGCTCAAGCTCAGACTATATTTGTGATAAAACCCATCCGTGCCAATACAATTCAAAATCTCCTATTTTGTGCTAAGCATGACGAAATCCAAAATTGCTATACTTGCATTTCTCCAGGTGTTACTTGGCCTTGTCCCACAGTGTGACCTAAATACATCACCTTTGCCCTGGTAAACTCACTTAGCCAGATGTAAAACCAAATTGGTAGCTGATTGAATAGTTCAGTCAAATGGTGGAATTGTTCTTCCTGGGTTTAGCAAAGCATACCACATCATCAATATGAACAACACAATCAATGATTTTGAGTTAATCTTTTGAAGTGTTGCCAATTGTCTTAAATCTGTGTCCGCTGGGTACTATGCTTGCCTTTTCTACCGTATCAAAAGCACTCATACCTATTTTATTTACATGTGACTATGATGAAGATTCTATCCTATATTGCATAGATATGATTGCAAGCAGCAAAAGTCTGTTCTGACAATTCGAGAAAGCATTATTAATCAGTTTACAGTAGATGGCAGAAACTGGATAATGAGTCTTTAGACTGAAATCATATGAACCTTAATAATCAATCAGTCACATTTATCTCTTTTCACCCTGTGGTGTAAGCTGTTCTTCCTTACCAGAATATGTTAATAAAATTTGCATTGTTACAACATCAACCAAATGTATTTATGTCATGATTTTTAAAGTCTTTAATATAAGCCATTTCTTGCATGAAAAGTGTGATAAGTTTTCTTCTTGATGGTGGGATAGATTTATTGAAATTAGTCTAATTTATGGATTTTTAAAATAAATTTACTGAAAACTACATGCAGCGTTTCAGTGAAAGTAAGTGTGATAAATATTGCTTGTACTTTGTTGATTAATGTGTACCATACTGTAGTCGCTTTTTGAGCATTTCATGTCAGCAACTGACCATTTACTTATTTGTGGTATTTGGTAATGCAGACTAATGGTTCTTGCATTCGCCAGTTCAAAATGAACCAGTCTGACTAGCAAAGGAAAGAGGATTATACACACTGCTGTTCCTTGATGTATTGAGGAGCAGATGGAGGATGCACACTACTGTGACCAGGAGTTGGCAAATTCATAAACCTTTAAGACAGCTGTTCATTATATTGTTTCTCTATCTGTATTAATATTTAGGATAGTATTGTAATTTATTTTAAAATGTGTTGACATTTTGTGTTTGCCCTTTTATCGCATCTGTCTAGGTTTTGATAATGATTTGAGATATTTAGTTCTTGTGACCAACATTTGAAATTAATATATTTTGAATAATTATGTTCTATCACTGAAGATAATCAATTGCACAATAAAATTAGTATATTCATTTCCAATTTTGGACAGTAATATTATGTGGAAATTGCAGCAAAAGCCATTATACAGCAAGAATGATGTGTCAGATGTTAATGTTTTATAAGTCATCCATATTACTTCAAATGGTGGAAATAACAGAAAAATCCTCTGCATGCCTATAATAGGCTCACCATCAATTGCACTTGAAAGAAAGTTAATATATATGTGGGTAGAGTTCTTCAATATCCGCCAACAAGAGTGTCTTAGCAGCAGCACCACTGATCAAGCTGTTCAAATTCTAAAGGGCATTGCTGCTAGTCTGGGTTTGTGGCAGGGGGTGAGGGAACCAACAAAAATAAGAAACACACCTGACCTTATCTTCACCAATCTGCCTGCAACAGATGCAACTGCCCATGACAATATCAGTAAGTGTGACCACCACACAGTCCTTGTGCAGATGAGACCACACATTAAAGATACTCTCCATCGTGTTGTGTGGTCCTATCTCCTTGCTCAATGGGATGCACTTCAAGCAGATCCAACAACGCAAGACTGGTCGTCCATGAGGCATTGTGGGTCATCAGCAGCTGAATCATATTCCGACACAATCTGCAACCTCATGGCCTAGCATAACCATTACCATCAAGTCAGAGGATTAACCCTGGTTCAATGGCCTCTACAGGAGGGCATGCCAGGAGCTGCACCAGGCCTAGCTAAAAATGAGGAATCAACCTGGGTGGCCCCACAAAGCATGATGATTTGAATGCCAAACAGCATAAGCAGCAAGTAGTAGACAGAGCTAAGTGATTCCACAACTAGCGGATAAGATCTAAGCTCTGCAGCCCTGCCACATTCAGTCGTGAATGGTGGTGGATACTGAAACAACTCACTGGAGGTAGAGGTTCCACAAATATCACCATCCTCAATGATGGACGACCCCAGTGCATCAGTGCAAAAGGCAATGCTGAAGCATTTGCAGCAATCTTTATCCAAAAGTGCCCAATGAATGATCCATCTCAGCCTCCTGCAGAGATCCTCCTCCAGCGGCACAAATTCAAAAGTTGAAAGGAACTTAAGCAAGGAGTCAGATGGGCTAAAAGGAGTCATGAAAAGTCATTGGTCAACAGGATTAAGGAAAATCCCAAGGCTTTTTATACCTATATAAAGAGTAAGAGGGGAGCCAGGCAGAGGGTTGGCCGACTCAAAGACAGGGAAGGGAATTTATGTTGGGACCTTTGCTGTTTGTAATATATATAAATGATTTGGAGGAAAATGTAGCTGGTCTGATTAGTAAGTTTGCCGATGACACAAAAGTTGGTGAAATTGCGGATAGCAATGAGGACCGTCAAAGGATACAGCAGGATATAGATCACTTGGTGACTTGGGCAGAGAGATGGCAGATGGAGTTTAATCTGGAAAAATGTGATGTAATGCATTTTGGAAGGTCTAATCCAGATGGAAAATATATAGTAAATGGCAGAATCCTTAAGAGTACTGATAGGCAGAGGGATCTGGATGTACAGGTACACAGGTCACTGAAAGTGGCAATACAGATGGAAAAGGTAGTCAACAAGGCATTTGGCATGCTTGCCTTCATCGGCCGGGACACTGAGTTTAAAAATTGGCAGGTAATGTTGCAGCTTTATAGAACCTTAGTGAGGCAGCATTTGGAATATGAAATTGAATTCTGGTCGCCACACTACCAAAAGGATGTGGTGGCTTTGGAGAGGGTACAGAAAAGATTTACCAGGATGTTGCCTGGTATGGAAGGCATTAGCTATGAGGAGAGGTTGGGGAAACTTGGATCGTTCTCACTGGAATGACGGAGGTTGAGGGAGGACCTGATAGCAGTCTAGAAGATTACGAAGGGCATGGACAGACTGGACAGTCAGAAGCTTTTTCCCAGAGTGGAAGAGTCAGTTACTAGGGAGCAAAGGTTTAATGTGCAAGGGGTAAGGTTTAAAGGCGATGTACGAGGCAAGTTTTTCACACAGAGGGTGGTGGGTGCCTGGAACTTGCTGCCAGCGTGGGGGAGGGGGCGGTAGCGGGGGTAGTGGAAGCAGATACTATAGTGACTTTTAAAGGATGTCTTGACAAATATATGAATAGGATGAGGAGGGCCGAAGGACCTGTTCCTGTACTGTAATTTTCTTTGTTCTTTGTTCTTTGTCCTAAATTCAGTCTTCAGCCAATTCCATTCACTCTATGTGATATCAAGACATGGTTGAAGGCAACGGATACTGCATTGACTATGGGCCCTGACAACATTCCGACAATAGTACTGAAACCTTGTGCTGCAGAACTTGCTGCTGCCTGAGACAACTTGTTCCAGTACAGTTACAACACTGGCCTCTACCTAACCATGTGGAAAATAAGCTGCAGTTCTTGTGTACAAAAGTAGGACAAATCCAACCCGGCCATCAGTCCACTCTTGAGCATCAGTAAAGTGATGGAAGGTGTTACCAATACTGCTCAGTGACGCCCAGTTTGGGTTCCGCCAGGGCCACTCAGCTCCTGAGCTCATTACAGCCTTGGTTCAAACAAGGACAAAAGAGCTGAATTCCAGAGGTGAGGGTGCAGTCATTCACATCCAGATCACACGAATTAACAAAAGAAAATTTAACCGAGAATCATCTAAACAGGAATGGTAAGAAGGAAAGATTCTCTCTCATCAGGAGAAAGAAGAAAAAGCAGATTTTATAAAAATAATGAAGTGTTGGCTCAAAACGTTCAAGATCAAGTTATCCTAGACTTGTTTCTGCAGCTCATTTTGTTCTGAACATTTTCTCTATTTTCTTACAATCATTAATATTAATCTTACCAGAGAGAAAGAACAGATCATTAAAACAATGATTGCCTAAGTGATGAAAGTATGTATCTCTCTCTCTCCCTTTATCTCACATTGACAACCATACATTGAGCAATTGAGGCTCTGTCTCTAAACCACTCGGACTCACTGGGCAGAATTCCTGGACCCTGGATGACATAGGCCTGGCTGAGCAGTTGGAAAAATAGGGTAAGACCGGCAAAATCGAGATTCTCCATTTAAAGAAAAAAAACTTAGATCTCCAGCAAAGTTGAACAATGAGATGAGAGTTTCATTACTGAGCAGTGGCAGACCTATTGTCAGTCATTTGCATTATTAGCACATCATTATTACTTACTCTCGTCCCATCAGTATGCAGATTCCCATTTTCTCACTCACCAATGAATAGAAACTAAGACAGCGACAGTACCCGATAAGATAGTCAGAGCATGTATCTGTGACTCCAGCTCACTGCATGCTCCTCGGGCCCTCTGTCTAGGACAGCAGTTGCTAACAACTCAGGGCACATCCTATGGTGAGAGACTGCATGCACGCCCACTAACCCTGAATGTTGCAATTGTACCAGCCTCACCGCCGCCCCACAGGCACATCACCAGTTCACTTATAATGCGGCTCTGCAATTTAATGTTGCATTTCTGAGTACACCAGCCTTTTCACTGAAATGCTGCTGCCAGGGCACTTTGCACACAGAGACAGGCACCCAGCGGGATAGCAAGAACTGCAGATGCTGGAGTCAGAGATAACACGGTGTGGAGCTGGAAGAACACAGCAGGCCAGGCAGCAACAAAAGAACAGGAAAGCTGACGTTTCGGGTCGGGACCCATTTTCTTCTGCCTGGCCTACTGTATTCCTCCAGCTCCACACTTTGTTATCTATGACAGGCACCCAACTCTTGGATTGGACTCGGCTGCACCGTGGGGCTCCTCACCTGCTCTCTTACTGCTTACTCACTTTGTGCCGAATTGGATACATGAAGCATCTCTGTCTCGCTTTTCCTTTTTGGGCTTTGCCACCTCAACCAGAACTTAAAAGCTCACCGTGCATCTGTGTGCTTTTGCTGTTTAGTGCAGCCAGAAAGCCAGGCAGCTTGGTATGGTCTGTCAGCAGTCAAAGTGGATGGACATGTTACAGTATGGCAGCCAACTACTTCAGTCCCACGCCTGTACTATGTGTCTGCCTGGGATACAACAAAAACACTGCAAGTGCTTCAAATAAATGGCCATATCACAAAGTCTAAGAGCATGACAGATAGGTGCAGGAGTAGACCATTCACCCTCTCAAGCCTGTTCTGACATTCAACAAAATCATAGCTAATCTGCCCAATGCCTCAAGTCCTCTTTAGTGCCAGCTCAGCAATGCCATCACATCACTGAAGTTTCAAAAATCTATCTACCTCCTCTTCAAATATTTTCAGTAATCTTGCCTTCACAACTCTCTGTGGTAGAGAATTCCAGACATTCACCACCCTCTGGGAAAGAAAATTCCTTCACATCTCAGTTTTAAATCAGTGACCCCTTATTACTCAACTATGTCTCCTAATCAAAGACTCCCCCACTATGGAAATAACAGTGTGGAGCTGGAGGAACACAGCAGGCCAGGCAGCATCAGAGGAGCAGGAAAGCTGACATTTCGGGTCGGGTCCCTTCTTCAGAATGAAGAACTCTGACTCTAGCATTGGCAGTTCTTACTATCTCTGAGTGAGTTATAACTCCACTATGGAAATGTCTTCTCAACATCTACTCTGCCAAACCCCATCGGAATCCTGTATTTTTCATGAAGATCATTTCTCGCTCTTCTAAACTCTAGTGAAAAAAGGCCAGGTCTGATTAGCCATTCCTGATGAGTCGACCTTTCATTCCAGGAATCAGCCTCGTGAATTTCTTTTGAACAGCATTGAATATCTGTATAACTTTTCTTAAGTGCAGTATTCAAATTATACATAATACTCCAGATGCAACCTCAACAACACCCTGTACAGTTATAGCAAGACTTCTCCATTTTTAACTTCAAATTCCATAGGAATAGAGGTAAAAATTCCATTCACCTTCTTAATTACTTGCTGCATCTGTATGCTAGCATTTTCTGCTTCATGCACAAGAACAGCCAGATCCCTCTGTGGTGCACTTTTTGAGGCTTTCTCTATTTAAATTATAGTCTGCCTTTGAATTTTCAAATGAAAATGCATGACTTCACCCATTCCAAAATTGAACTCTGTCTACCCAGTTTTTGCCCCCTCACTCAACCTATCTATATCCCCTTTGCAGATTCCTCATGCCCTCAGCACAACATACCCAACCACCTAACTTTTTATTGTCAGCAAATTGGGATACGTTAAACTGTCTCCCTCCACCAAGTCATTTAATATCGATAATAAATCATTGAGTCCCTGGAACTGACCCTTCTGATACTCTACTAGTTACGTCTTTCCAACCTGAAAAAGACTGATTAATCTCAACTCTGTTTCTGTATGTTAACCAATCCTGAATCCACACTAATATATTTGCTGCCAAAACCATGAACTCCCGACTTGCGAAATTAACTTTTATGTGGCACTTTGCTGAATGCCTTCTGAAAATCCAAATACAATACATCTGCTAATTCAATTTTATTAACCCTGCTTATTATGTCCTCAAAGACCTCTAGCAAATTAGTCAAATCCGACTTTTCTTTCACAAAACTATGTTGTGTTTGTTTGATTACATCTAAATGGAGTGATCCTCAGTCAAGTTAAGGGAGACAACCTTCAATCTGGATGTACCAGTTAATCAGTGACGATGTCCACTATCAGTCCAGGGTCTTGGAAGTGGTCAGTCTGCCATTTAGTCAGTGTCAGGGCATCTGTATCGTAACAGGCTGGGAAGTGGCCATGGTCAGTCTTGTAGGTCCAGGGCAACCAGTCCAGGGAGTTGCAGTAAGTCACCTGGGGAGTTGGTAGATATCAATCAGGAGGCTGGACACTCATCAGTCTGGGCTGCCTGTCCAAGTCAGTCAAGGAGGTAATCCATGGTCAATTCTGGGAGTCTGTCCATAAGAGTTATGAGGGCATTGTCAGAGGTCACTGCCTTGGTGGGGAAGCTGGGGAACTCATTTGTTTAGATTGGATGCATGCTGGGATGCAAAAGGGATAACTATGGTGCAAGGGAAACTCTTAAACTATAGGTGAAGAGAGAAAATCATACAGCATGAGAGGGAAGGGGTAATGCAGGACGGGGGACATCAATAGTTAGCACCACCCTGGCTTTAAAGGAGGAACAATGTACTGCTATGACAGGCAATTTCAAAGGAACAGTGAAGGGCAGTTCTGACAGTTGCACAACCGAATTTTAAATATGGCTCTAGTGTAAGGAATCCTGGGAGGGTCCGGCAGTGGTGAATAGGTCTACCTCTGACCTGAGGGAAGTTGGAGGGAGTGGGATATCATAGGGGTGGATAGCTATGAGGTGAGTTACAGAGCATGAGAAATCTCGCTAGGGCTCACAGAGAGAAACCCTCCATGAAACCCATCAAAATTGACACTTAGCTGATTTCTGTTAAAATTCAGTCCATTATCTCATTCTCCTTTAAGGCCCTCCACAAACCTATCTTTCTTCATTCCTCTTAATACTCACTTTCATTTTCGCCTTTTTGGCTTGTCTAAAGCAAACTGGGACATTCTTCTGTGTTTTAAATTTTATTTCTCGCTGTATAGAGTTTGAGTCTTACTCAAAAAAGACACTTTTTGTCAAAAGTTTTTCAGCTTTCCAATCAACTAGCAGCCTCCTCTCATACAGTATCAATGTTGGTTTTCCCCATGAATTGGCAATTTTGTAAATGTCCTAATGAGTGCAAGACCAGAAGCATCAACGAATTAGGTTTTCTTCTCAGCAATGCATATTGTTAATATATTCTCCATGCCTAGAAACAGGCAGAAAGTGTGTCCTTCGATGCTGTTCTGGGCCCCTGTTTTATAGGATGCTCAATCAATACAATGAATCCATGATTAAATTAACAAATGTAAATACCTTACAGAAAATAATGATCTGCAGTTGGTTGAGTGCTGGGCCCCTTAACAGTGAGTGATGATGAGGATGTTGCCATATTTCTTGCAAGTATGATGTTCATCGGAAACAATTGATATTGATGTAGTTTCTCTGTTTGTGTATTTCTGGCCCACCATCAAAGCAAAAACCTTTGCAAACCAGATTGAGAGACTCACATTATTACTGAAGGAGATTTTGTGCAGTAGCCTGCTGTTCTGCCAAGTAAAACTATGAAGCTCAGCAAGTCAATTTTAGAATCTCTTAAGACAGAATATAAACCTGCTGATGGAGCTCTGTTAATGATGTTGATCATCAGACATTTACAAGATTTGTTACCACAAATTGAGATCACCTTCTCATGACGGTGGTCCCACTTAATATTAATGAGGACAAATATGATGAGCACATTACAATAAAAATGAGCCATGAGAATGAAGTCTGCGGAGGATGGAGAAGGTTAAAGACAACTTGTAACATCATACAAACAGCCTGGAACAGTACAGTTGCAGTTTTAATTTAGATAGAAATACAGATAAAGTTGACATAGAGAAAGACTGCAGAAATCCTGATGGGATTGGAGTGGGACAGAAAGGTCATTGGGATGGGAGAGGAAAGCTACTGGACGGGAGTATACTACAGTGCAGTGTTTGATGCGGAGGGGGTGTCAGCGGACTGACAGGTTGTGGGGAGGGGGGAGGGCCAGCAGATTCCTCCTGAGGGTGCAAATCTTGAAGTGCAGAATCAATCAAGGAAAACTGGAAAGGCACTTCATCTGACAGTTTTTGCCTTCTTCAGTAGTCTTCTAGTATTTTTTCTAACCAACCTGTTTGAAGATGTTATGACACATCTCTGGAACAATTGGGAATTCAACCCAGATTTCCTGGCCCAGAGTTAGGAATACTACCAATGCACCACAGAAACCCCTTCCTATTTTACTGTGATTAATTACAAATAGAATGTAGAAAATAGAACTGTACAGTACAGGAATGGGCCCTTCGGCCCACAATGTTATGCCGAACATGATACCAAATTAAACTAATCCCTTCTGCCTGCCCTTGGTCTGTATCCTTCCATTCCTTGCATATTCATGTGTTTATCTAAAAGACTCTCAAACGTCCATATCGTATCTGCCTCCACCACCATCCCTGGCAGCACTTTCCAGAATTCTACCACTCTCTGTGTAAAAATACTTGCCCTTTACATCTTCTTTGAACTTTCCCCCTCTCACCTTAAATGCCTGGCCTCTAGTTTTAGACATTTCCACCCTGGGAAAAATGATTCTGACCATCAACCCTATCTGTGCATTTCATAATTTTATAGACTTCTTTCAAATCTCCTCTCAGCCTTCGTCGTTCCAGAGAAAACAGCCTGAGTTTTTCTAGCCTCTCCTTATAGCTCATACCCTCTAATCCAGGCAGCATTCTGGTAAACGTCTTCTGCCCCCTCTCCAAAGCCTCCATATCCTTCCTATAATGTGGCGACCAGAATTGAATGTAATATTCTAAGTGTAGCCTAACAAAAGTCTTATAAAGCTGCAATGTGACATCCTAACTCTTGTGCTCAATTCCCCAACCAAAAAAGGCAAGCATGCCATATGCCTTCTTTACCACCCTATCTACTTGCGTGGCTACTTTCAAGGAGCTATGGACTTGAACCCCAAGATCCTTCTGTACATCAATGCTGTTCAGAGTCCTGCCATTAACCGTATAATTTTCTTTATCATTTGATTTCCAAAAGTGCAGCACCTCAAACTTACCCAGATTAAACTCCATCTGCCAGTTCTCCACCCATATCTGCAGCTGATCTATATCCTGCTGTATGCTTTGACAACCTTCTACATTATCTGCAACTCCATTGATCTTTGTACCGTCTACAAACTTACAAACCCACCCATCTACATTTTCATCCAAGTCATTTACATATATCACAAACAGCAAAGGTCCCAGTATGGATCCCTGTGGAACACCACTAGTCATGGATCTCCAGCCTGAGGAACACCCTTCCCCCATTACCCTCTGCCTTCTATGGGCAAGCCAATTCTGAATCCACATGGCCAAGTCACTGTGCATCCCATCTTCTGGTTGAGACTACCATAAGGAACCTTGTCGATAGCCTTACTAAAATAAATGTAGACAATATCCACTGCTGTACCCTCACCCATCATGTTTGTCAGTTCCTTGAAAAATTCAACCAATTTAGTAAGACATGACCTGCCCCTGCACAAAGCCATGCTGACTATCCCTAATTAGAAGTCACACAACACCAGGTTATAGTCTAACAGGTTTATTATAAATCACAAGCTTCACCTGATGAAGGAGCAGTGCTCTGAAAGCTTGTGATTTCTAATGAACCTGTTGGACAATAACCTGGTGCCATGTGACTTCTGACTTTGTTCCATCCCAGTCCAACACCAGCACCTCCACATGAGAGCCCTAATTAGGCCATGCTTTCCCAAATGTGAGTAAATCCTATCCCTAAGAACTCTCTCCAATACCTTCCCAACTACCGATGTGAGACTCACTGGCCTATAGTTTCCTAGATTATCCCTATTTCCCTTCTTGAACAGAGGAACAACATTAGCTACTCACCAGTCCTCCAGGACCTCTCCAGTGGTGAGCGAGGATACAAAGATCTTGGTCAAGGCCCAGCAATCTCCTCTCTTGCCTCTCTCAATGACCTGGGGTAAATACCATTGGGTCCTGGGGACTTATCCACTTTAATGCTCTCCAAGAGCCCCGACACCATTTCTTTCTTGATCTCAAATTGCCCTAGTATATTGGCATGCTCCAGAAAAATCTCACTACCCTCCAAATCCTTCTCTTGGGTGAATACCAATACAAAGTACTCATTTAGGATTTCCCCTACACCCTCTGCCTCTAAGCTGATGTTCCCTCCTTTATCCCTGAGTGGTCCTGCCTTCTCCCTGGTTATTTTTAATTATGTATAGAATGCCTTGGGATTCTCTTTAACCCAACTTGCCAAGGTCATTTCATGTACCTCTCTTGTTTTCCTAATTACCTGCTTGAATTCTTTCCTGTTTTCTTTATATTCTCACAGGCCCTGTCTGATTTTAGCATCCTCAACCTTAGTTTATGCTTTTTTTTTCCTTTTGACTAAATTCACAACTTCCCTTGTTATCCAAGTGTCCCTTACCTTGCCATTCTTGTCCTTCCTCCTTACTGGAAAATGTCAATCCTGAACTCTCCTCAGCAAATCTTTAAATAACTCCTACGTGCCAAATGTGGACATGCCTGATGACAGCTCCTCCCAATTAACACTCTCTAGCTTCTGCCTAATACTGATGTAATCTTCCCTCCCCCAATTTAGTGTCTTCCCGCAAGGTCCTGAGTTATCCTTATTCATAGCTATCTTAAAATATAAGGAGTTGTGATCATTGTTTCCAAATTGCTCTCCCACTGAAAGATCAGTCGCCTGGCTAGGCTCATTAGCCAACACAAGGTCCAGTATGGCCCCTCTTCTAGTTGGACTATCCATATACTATTTTAAGAAACCCTCTTGGATGCACTTAAATTATTTCTAGTCTAAGCCTGTTTCTCTAAGGGAGTCCCAATCAATACCAGGGAAGTTAAATTCACCCACTATGACATCTCTGTTTTTATCGCATTTTTTCCATAATCTGCCTACATATTTGTTCCTCAATGTCTCGGTGGCTGTATAATCCTATCAGAATGATTGCACCCATCTTATTTTTGAGCTTTACCTATATTGTCTCAGTAGATGAGCCCTCCAGCATGTCCTCTTTGAGTGCAGATGTAACATTCTCCCTGATTAGTAATACAACTCCTCCACCCCTTTTACCTGCCTCTTTATCTCATCTCAAACAACAAAACCCTGGACCATTGAGCAGCCAGTCATATCCCTATCTCAAACAAGTCTATTCATGGATGGTTACATGAATAGGGAGGGAATAGAGGGATATCAACCGAATAAAGGCAGAAGGTTTGTTTTTTAGATTAATTAGAGCATGATGATCGGCACAGGCTTGGAGGATCGAAGGGCCAGTTCCTGTGCTGTACTTCTCTTTTGTTTTTTTGTCTCTGTTTACTATTGATGCTCACTTTGCTCGACAAGTTAAGCCTGGGTGGTGATTCCAAGTAAAGTGAACAAACTGTAGGAGGAGCTGAAGGATTGAGCTATATTCATGGAGTAGATATTTAAACACATTGTGAATAAAATCTGATACTCAAGGAGACTAGTGTGATCTCTGCATCCTTTCTGATAATTCTTACCTTTGAACTCATTGAATTCTGCATGTACCCACCTGGTTTTTGTTCACTGCAACCCACATTTTATTTTTAAGTCATACTTTAAATAGTCTTCCCCCACCTTCTCTTCCCACACTCATCTCCAGCAGGACACCACAGCACAAATGCTTCAGAAACTTTTAATTAAAACACATTGCCACCCAATTGGGCTGTATGAGGATCACGTGTGTCACTGGACAAAGAGGACCCTTCCCCCATTGTGTTCTGCCCAAACTCTGGATGTCACACATGAGATTCAGGAGCCAATGACGAGCTTTCTGAGAAGTTTTCCCAGTGAATTCCTTGGTATTTAATTATCAGAGAATCTCTCTAGGTTTCAACCAAATTTACTCACCAGGAGCTGAGTCTAACCCTTTTATATCAGAGGTTGAAATATGATAACAGATCTAGCCATCAGCCCAAACAGATATCGAACAGTTCATCCACTTCACTAACACCTTCCACCCCAACCTTAAGTTCACCTGGACCATCCCCGACACATCTCTCTCCTTCCTGGACCTCTCTATTTTAATCTCTGGCAACCACCTGGAAACCGATATCCATTTCAAGCCTACCAACTCCCACAGCTACCTAGAATACACCTCCTCTCACCCACTTTCCTGCAAAAAGGCCATCCCCTATTCCCAACTCCTTCGCCTCCGCCGCATCGGCTCCCGAGATGAGACATTCCACTCCCTGACATCCCAGATGTCCTCATTTTTCAAGGACCGCAACTTCCCCTCCACAGTGGTCGAAAATGCCCTCAACCGTGTTTCTCACATTTCCCGCAACTCATCCCTCACACCCCATCTCCACAATAATAACCAAAACAGAATCCCCCTCTTCCTCACGTACCACCCCACCAACTTCCGGATCCAACGCATCATCCTCCGACACTTCCGCCATCTGCAATCCGACCCCACCACCAAAGACATTTTTCCCTCCCCACCCTTATCTGCTTTCCGGAGGGACCACTCTGTCCGTGACTCCCTTGTCCACTCCACACTCCCCTCCAGCCCCACCACCCGCCGGCACTTTTCCCTGCAACTGCAGGAAGTGCTACACCTGCCCCTACACCTCCCCCCTCACCCCCATCCCAGGCCCTAAGAAGACCTTCCACATCAAGTAGATGTTCACCTGCACATCTGCTAATGTGATATACTGTATCCGCTGTTCCAGATGTGGCCTTCTCTACATTGGGGAAACCAAGCGGAGGCATGGGGACTGCTTTGCGGAACACCTACGCTCAGTTCACACCAAACAACTGCACCTCCCAGTCGCGAACCATTTCAATTCCCCCTCCCACTCCTTGGATGACATGTCCATCCTGGGCCTCCTGCAGTGCCACAACGATGCCACCCGAAGGTTGCAGGAACAGCATCTCATATTTCGCTTGGGAACCCTGCAGCCCAATGGTATCAATGTGGATTTCACAAGCTTCAAAATCTCCCCTCTCCTGACTGCATCCCAAAACCAGCCCAGCTCGTACCCGCCTTCCTAACCTGCCCTCCCACCTATCCACTCCTCCCACCTCAAGCCCCACCCCCATCTCCTACTTAGTAGCCTCATCCCGCCTCCTTGACCTGTCCATCCTCCCTGGACCGATTGTGCCCTCCCTAATTCCCCACCTACACTCACCTTTACTGGCTCCAACTCTGCCTCTTTGACCTGTCTGTCGCCTCTCCACCTATCTTCTCTTTTATCAATCTTCTATCCGCCTCCCCCTGTCTCCCTATTTATTTCAGAATCCCCTTCCCCTCCCCCATTTCTGAAGAAGAGTCTAGATCCGAAATGTCAGCTTTCGTGCTCCTCTGATGCTGCTTGGCCTGCTGTGTTCATCCAGCTCTACACCTTGTTGTCTCAGCTACAAGGAACACATTGGATCTGCATCAAATACATAGGTACCATAATCTAGTCACAGTTCACCTGAAGAGTTCCCTTAGAGTGCGGTCGAAAGCCATCAGCTATGACTCAGAAACATGAATGCCTCCACTTAGCTAAATGCTTATTCCTAAAACTGCAGCTAAATATTCCAGGAAAACGTGTATTCTGCTTAATTAGATTATTGCTTCACAATAGCATTTGTATGCAATCATCCTACTCTGTGTTAATACAATATTTATGCATTAATTGCATGTTATTTAGTTTCCAAAGCTTTTAAAAAATATTTAATAATACAATTGTAGCAGAAAACAGCAACTGGATCTCTGTCTTTAAAACCTGCAAGTAATTATTCATACGGCATTGGGAAACAGGTCTGGCTGGTTTCTTGTATTATAACAATAATATCTTGCCATAAAACCATTGACGAAACACCACACAAAATGCAGAGACAAGTGAGAATAAGGAAACAGGTGCACATGGCAGTAAAGGACTGTTTTAAAGACATCAACAGATACTTAAAAATCTCATGTCAAGCAATAAATTGCAGAAAAGCTAGTATTCATTAGAGAAATTAATTTAGGCCATAGCAAATCCTTGTAAATTGGAATGTGCCAAATTAGGATATAGTCACAAATCAAGTCCAGACTTATAAATCACATGGAGTGTGGGTTGTTTAAAGAATTCCCTACTCAGTTTTTCAGTTAGTTTGCTTCAACGTCCTCTCTCCTGGCACTCGGTGAAAACGTTTTATTAAGCGAATGTCTTTTGTTGAAAACATCTCTGAGTCAAGGCTCATGCAGAAATAATGGTCTGTTGATTGAGAGGCAGTCCAAGTCTAACGATGAAATAGATTCAATGCCACGATGGTGAACATTTGGCAATTTACTTCAAAGTTTCTGTCCAATTCACATAGCGTTGATAAAGACAAAGCAGCCAGTCAATTTATAACGACCTCGATTTTGTGGTCAGCAACTAAGGCAATGCTGTCCACTGCCTGGAAGAAAGCCATCCACAAAGATTTAGCAGATATTGGGAAATCCATTCCCCTATTAAAACATTAAACCTGTTCTTGGGCCATCCATAAGGAACCCCTGGAATAATAATGTTACCAACCAGTCTTAGCAGCCAATCTGATTGAAGAATTCTCATAGACCATACCAGGATAAAAAAAACTCACTGTAATTTATTTTTTAACCATTTTAAAGTGTGAAATAAAACATGGTATATCTCTTGTCATTATTTCACTGACAAGCTTTTAGGAAGGTGCTACTCATTGATTGTAGACCCACTAGTAGCTGGTCAGGTCCTCCCACAACAGGGCAGATGCTGGGCACTATCATTCACCTTGCTCTCTAATGATGAATGTTTGCTCAGTCTGAAAGGCAGCTGTAACATTCTTAATTCCTATATTGTTTGTTTCAGTGAGTACAACTTTCATTATTTAACTATGGTGGGATTTGAGCCAACATTAGCTTAGGCATCTGGATTACTAGTCCAGTGTCATTACCATTACACCACTTCCTCCCCACTGTTGTATGCTGCCGATAAAACTAAAAGATGTAGGAGCAGATGTAGGTCATTCAGCCCATCAAATCTGCTGTGCCACTCAACAAGTCCATGACTGATAAGATAGTCTTCAACTCCAATTTCCTGACTTTTCCCCATAACCCTCAATTCATTTGTTTATTAAAAATCAGGCTATTTTAGCTTTAAAACAACAGTGACCCAACCTCTATATCTTTCTGTGGTAAAGAATTCCACCGATTCACTACCCTCTGAGTGAAGGTATTCATCTTCATCTTAATTTAAATGCGTG
The DNA here is from genome assembly GCF_021869965.1 of Rhincodon typus. Classification (NCBI taxonomy): domain Eukaryota; kingdom Metazoa; phylum Chordata; class Chondrichthyes; order Orectolobiformes; family Rhincodontidae; genus Rhincodon; species Rhincodon typus. Next base: position 104,109,968 of record NC_063334.1, read on the forward strand.
TCCCCTTCTTCTGAGCTTATGCCCTCTGCTCTTAGTCTCTCCCACAAGGGGAAACAACCTTTCTGCATCTATTCTGCCACATTCCCTGAGAATTTGGTATGTTTCAATAAAGTCACCTTTCATTCTTCTATAATTCCAATGTGTATAGGCCCAACCTACTCAACTTTACCTCATAACACAGTTCCTCCATACCTGGTATTAGCCTCATGAACCTCCTTTGGACTGCCCCCAATGTGAGTATATCTATTAGATTAGTGGCCTACAACTGATCATAGTATTTCAGCACAAATTTTTAAAGTCCTAGAAGTCTACAACATATAAAAGATATTAAACCAACTTGGCTGTAGTTTTTGAAGTAGTAACAGAAGGGTCGATAAGGGTAATACTGTTGATGTGGAATATGTGGACTTTCAAAAGTCATTTAATATATTGCAACACAACCGACCTGTGAGAACATTTATGGATCATGGAATAACATGGATTGTAGCAATGTGGATATAAAACTGGTGAAGGGATGGGAAACATTGTAATGGTCAATGAATATTTTTCAGGCTGGAGGGATATTTGTAGTGGAGTTTCCCAGGGGTTGGTATTGGGACGCTTCCTTTTCTTGATATATAAACAATTGAGATCTTGGTGTGCATGGGACAGTTTCAAAATTTTTGGATAATATGAAACTTAGAAGCATTGTAAATTGAGAGAAGGTGTAGAGCTCCAAAAGGTCATAGACAAATGGGTGGATTGGGCAGCTGGGTGGCTAATGAAGTTTAATGCAGAAAAGTATGAGTTGATGCATCTTGGTAGGAAGAACATGACTGACATTTTAAAGGAAGGGTGCAATACTTAATGGGGTGCATGAGCAGTGGAAGCTGGGTATATATGAGTATAGATCACTGAAGTTGGCAGGACAATTTCAGAAAGCAGTTAATAAAGAATTTAGTGCCCTCAACTTCATTAATAGGGGCACAGTGTACAAAAGCAGCAGGATTATGCTGGCGTTCATATAAAACACTGAAGCAAAATCAAATGTTAATTCTGTTTCTCTCTCAAAAGATGCTGCCAGGCTGGCTGAATTTCTTCAGTATTTCTGTTTTTATTTCAAAGTGTTTGTTAGACCTCAGATGGAGTATTGTGTACAGTACTGGTCACCACACCTCAGGAAGGCAGTGAATGTTTTGGAGAGAGTGCGGAAGTGACTTATGAGAATGTTTCTTGCGACGATAAACTTCAGTTATAAGGACAGATTAGAGAATTCAGGACTGTTTTAATTGGAGAGGAGAAGGCTAAGAGGAGGTCTGATAGAAGCTTTCAATATCATGAAATGGTCGGATAGAGCAGACAGGGAGAAACAGTTTCTGTTCATAAAAGGCTGGAGAACAAATGGGCACAGATTTACAGTGATTTGCAATAGTAACAAAGGTGCTGTGAAATAGAAAAAGAATACACTAGTGATTGGGGTCTGGAATACACTGCCTGGAAATGTCATGGAGGCAGATTCAGTTGAGGCATTCAAGAGGGTATTGGATGATTAATTGAAAAGCAACAATGTGTGAGAGTATGAGGAAAAGAAATGGGAGTCACAATAAGTCATAATGCTCATTAGATAGCTAGTGAGAGACAATGGGCTGAATGGGCTCCTTCCTGCTATTACTAACACTGAATCATTAACACAGTTTGTGATTCAGACAGGTTTTGTCTGAAGTTTAATAAGAGTAACTGTATATTATTCAACCTCTGAATATATGCTCGAACACACCTATTTGCACTGATAGGCATTCATAGTTTCTTTCACATTATCCTATTAATGGTTTCTGATGCCTCAGGTATTATCAAAGAATGGGGTCCAAGTATTGTTCATTCACACACCTTCATGATAACATAAAGTTTTCTCACATCTATTCGCTGCATTTTAATTCCACAATTAAAAAGTTTTCAAACATTATTGTGAAAAAAATTTCTTGTTAATTATTCAGAGAAAGACAGACATTGAGCACCTGAAGGATTGTTTGCGTTTTAATAACTTTCCAAAGATAGGTCCAGAAAGGTCTTTTGCATTTTAATTACTTCATCAAGACATAAGGATTAGCTCAGCAGTCTTGTAGTTCCGAGACAACAAGGTGCAGGGC
>NC_063334.1:104117093-104148161 GCF_021869965.1 Rhincodon typus
CCACCACACCCGGCACTTTTCCCTGCAACCGCAGGAAGTGCTACACCTGCCCCCATACCTCCTCCCTCACCCCCATCCCAGGCCCCAAGAAGACTTTCCACATCAAGCAGATGTTCACCTGCACATCTGCCAATGTGGTATACTGCATCCGCTGTACCCGTTGTGGCCTCCTCTACATCGGGGAAACCAAGCGGAGGCTCGGGGACCGCTTTGCAGAACACCTACGCTCGGTTCGCAATAAACAACTGCACCTCCCAGTCGCGAACCATTTCAACTCCCCCTCCCATTCCTCAGACGACATGTCCATCCTGGGCCTCCTGCAGTGCCACAACGATGCCACCCGAAGGTTGCAGGAACAGCAACTCATATTCCGCTTGGGAACCCTGCAGCCCAATGGTATCAATGTGGATTTCACAAGTTTCAAAATCTCCCCTCCCCCCACCGCATCCCAAAACCAGTCCAGCTCGTCCCTGCCTCCCTAACCTGTTCTTCCTCCCACCTATCCCCTCCTCCCACCTCAAGCCGCACCTCCATCTCCTACCGACCAACCTCATCCCGCCCCCTTGACCTGTCCGTCCTCCCTGGACTGACCTATCCCCTTCCTAACTCCCTACCTACACTCACCTTTCCTGGCTCCATCCCCGCCTCTTCGACCTGTTTGTTTCCTCTCCACCTATCCTCTCCTCTATCCCTCTTCTATCCGCCTCCCACTCTCTCCCTATTTATTTCAGAACCCCCTTCCCCTCCCCCTTTTCTGATGAAGGGTCTAGGCCCGAAACGTCAGCCTCTCTGCTCCTATGATGCTGCTTGGCCTGCTGTGTTCATCCAGCCCTGCACCTTGTTGTCTCGGATTCTCCAGCATCTGCAGTTCCTACTATCTCTGATTCAATTTTAACCCCACTGCGAAGCCTCTTCTAAGGATGCCTAGCCTGAAGAAGTTACCCTCCTCCCTCCGGACACCTCTTCGACCTGTTTGTTTCCTCTCCAGCTATCCTCTCCTCTATCCATCTTCTATCCGCCTTCCACTCTCTCCCTATTTATTTCAGAACCCCCTTCCCCTCCCCCTTTTCTGATGAAGGGTCTAGGCCCGAAACGTCAGCCTCTCTGCTCCTATGATGCTGCTTGGCCTGCTGTGTTCATCCAGCCCTGCACCTTGTTGTCTCGGATTCTCCAGCATCTGCAGTTCCTACTATCTCTGGCACAGATTTAAAGTGATTTGTAATAATAACAAATGTGATGTGAAAGAAAAAATAATACACACCTTCCATCTGTTTGTTGAAGATTGAGATTAGACGAATTGACTAATTGGGTGGATTGCCTTGTCCTGCTTCTTATGGATAAGAAAAACTCAGGGAATTTTCCACATTGCTGGAGATGCCACTGTTTTAACAATACTGCACAACCTGGCTATTGGAGCTCGGCTACTTTACACCATAACACTCTAAGGGGAGGCATTGGCCTAGTGGTATTATTACTGGACTGTTAATCCAGAGACCCAGATAACATTCTGGGGACCTGAGTTTGAATCCCACAGTTCAAATTCCACCATGGCAGATGGTGGAATTTGAATCCAATAAAATATCTGGAATTAAGAGTCTGCTGATGACCATGAGTCCATTGTTGATTGTCAGGAAAAACCCACCTGGTTCACTAATGTCCTTTAGGGAAGGAAACTGCCATCATTACCTGGTCTGGCCTACATGTGACTCTAGACCCACAGCAATGTGGTTGACTCTGAAGTGCCCTCTGGGCAACTGGGGATGGACAATAAATGCTGCCTAGCCAGCAATGCCCTCATCCTGTGAATGAATAAAGGATAAAGGAAATTTTAGACACTTTAAATCTAGGTTACTGGTATATATGTCCAGCATGTACTGAATTCTCATCTTTAACAAGGATGTACCAACCAGGAGCATTCTTTCTTCAAAACGTCTTTCATCTATGTACAAAACTAACTGTTATAACTCAATTTCCTTTGTAAAGCCAATGACTTCATTTTTAAAATGATCACAAGTCAGCTGTAGAAGACTTTTATTTGAGCATGTGGCGTCCTAACAGAAGGTAGTTTAGGTCAGCTGTGGCTGATGATGAGAATAAGTTGATAAGGAGGATGCATTTACATCCCTTGTATTGTCCTCAGTCTACAATTGTGTTCTGTCATTACTCTTTTCATACTTTTGACATTTTGCTTGTCTATTACATTTTACTAACTCACTGACCTGAATGTTATTACTTTTGTTAGCCCAAGCTGAGCATTTCTCCCAGATTCTTTGCAAATTGGCCTTGAGCAAGGCCTCATAGATTCCTAACCACAAGTTAATCCTTTGGCTCGTTTGTCTTAACACATTACAACACAGGAGAGAAACTCCAAGCGACAGTTAAAAATGGGGAAAAACAAAAGGCTTTCATCACTTTCTGGATTGATGTTTTGATTTGCACACACCCATTCCTCTGTTAAGCTTAGACCATGAGGAAATAAAAGAAAAATACAGTTCATGACATCCAAACAAAGGAAGCTTCATCTAATATGTGACATATTAAAGCTGAATTTGGGGTAATAATGTGCAAAAGCAACAAGTTTTGTACACATGGTTTGTAGACTTCTATAGTTTTTATATTTGCAGGTCACACTAATAGCTTTTGAACATAGGGTTTAAGAGCAGGCGTGGGCCATGATCTGCCATTCAATAAACTTTTGTCATGTGTCATAATGCCACATGATGTGTTTTGGATTCCTGACAGACCAAAACTTAACAAGGAGAAAGAAATTAGAATTAGACAAAAAGCTGACCCGAAATATTGCAGCAGGTACAGAGGGTTTCTATAAATATTTTAGAGAACAAATAAATTAAAGTGAGTGTTGGTCCAATAGAAAGTGGGGCTAAAGAATTAATAATGGAAAATAAGGCAATGGCAGATGAATTGACCAGATTTTTTACATCGGTCTTCACTATAGAGGAAATCAATATTGTCCCAGATGCAAACGTAAAACAGGAATGGAAGGGGGATTAGAATTAAGGAAAATCACATTTTTCAGAGAAGTGGGACAGAATAATTTGATGTAACTGCAAGCTAATAAGACCCTTGGACCTGATTAATTTCATCCTAGGCGCTTAAAAGAAGTGTGTAGTGAGATAGTTGAAGCATTGCCTTTCATTTTCCAAAACTCTGTCGATTTGGAGTCATCCCATTATATTGGAGTATAGCAAATTTTATTCAAAAATGGAGAACAAGCCAGTTAGTTAACATCTATCAGAGGGAAAGTGTTTGAAGCTATTAAGAAGTTAGAGTAGGGCATTTAAATAAGTTCAAGTTAATCAGGAAGAGTCAACATGGTTTTGCGAACGGAAAATCATGTTTTACCAGTCTGTAGAGTTTTTTAAGGAGGTAAAATATTGTGGTTAAAGGGGAGCCAGTGGATGTATTGTACTTAGATTTCCAAAAGACATTTGATATTGTGCCACATCAAAGACTATTGCAGAAAATAAATGCTCAAAGTGGAGGGGTAATATTTTGGCATGCATAAAAGATTAGTTAGCAAACAGGAAACAGAGTAGCCATTTATGGGACTTTACAGGTTGACAAAATATTGCAAGTTGTGTGCCACAGGGATCAGTATTGACAATTCAGCTGCTCACATTTTTCTAAATGACTTAGACAAAGGGAAGGAAGGTATGGTTGCCTAATTTGCTGATTGCATAGAGATAAAAAAAAAAGTACGCCAAGAAGAGGGCACGAAGCCTACAAAAGGTTATAAACAGGTTAAGTGAGTGTGTTAAAATTTGGCAAATGGATTATTGTGTGGGAAAATGCGACATTGGTCATTTTGGCAGGAAGAATAAAAATAGAATATTATCGAAATGGTGAGAGATTGCAGAGGGATCTGGGTGTCCTGGTGAACAAATCACAAAACATGTAGATACATCAAGTAAACAGGAAAGCTATTATAATAGCTTAAGGAGAAAAGTAGGGATGTTCTGCTTCAGTTATATAGAGCATTGGTAAGATTACATTGATATGATGTACACAGTATTGATCATCTTATTTAAGGAAAAATGTAAATGCTTTGGAATCACTTTAGAGATGTTTAACAGACTAATATCTGGAATAAGAGTGTTGTCTTATGCTAAAAGTTTAGACTGGTTAGGTTTGAATCCACTGGAGTTTAGAAGAGTAAACTGTGGCTTGATTTAAGCATATAAGATTCTTAAGCATGATGATAGAATCCCTACAGTGTGGAAGCAGACCATTTGGCCCATCAAGTTTACACTGACCCTCCAAAGAGCATCCCACACAGCCTATCCCTGTAACCCTGCATTTCCCATGGCTAATCCACCTAGTCTGCACATCCCCGCACACTATGGGCAATTTAGCATAGCCAATCCACCTAACCTGCACCTCTTTGGATGATGGGAGAAAGCCAAGCACTCAGAGGAAACTCAAACAGACACAGGGATAATGTGCAAACTCCACACAGCCAGTCACCCAAGGGTGAAATTGAACCTGGGTCCCTGGCGGTAATCGCTGAGCCCCGGGCTGCCCTGGCACAGGATATGGGGAGGATGTTTCCTCTTCTGGGAGAATCCAGAATTCGGAGTTATTAGAGAAAGATTAACAAGGTAGGCAGGAATGAGGATTTGAGATTAGAATCAGATCAGCCATGAATGTGGAGTGGGTTTAGGCTGATTGGCCTATACTGCTCCTAATCTGTGTGTTCATATCATACTTTCATACTAAATACTATCATACATGATCGTATACCAGGCTCTGTCATATAATTATGTATAACCAATCTATTGCCGAGTGCTCATATTTATGTGCTCTTTCGGAGAGTCACATTTCCAATGTGCTTCTTCCAATTCTTTTCAGACTGTTCTAACCCTACCCACATGGTGATATTTACACCAGTGATGTGCAGCTCTGTCACATCACAACAATGTTGTTCCAAACTCCAATGCTTTTACACAACAAATAAGGTCATGAATGATCTGGTTGTGTTCTTAACTCCACCTTCCTCTAGGCTGCTCCATAACCATGATTCCCTTGTCTATCAAAAATCTATCCAAATCTGCCTTGAATAAGTTCAATGGTCCAGCCTCCACTAATTTCTAGGTTTGAGAATTTGACAGACAACTCTCCAAATGGAAAATTTCCTCATCATCTCTGTTTTAAAAGGGAGACCTCATCAACTCTGACAAGTATTCCTCTGATAAAGAGAGCTGGAAAAATTTAACGTGCCTTTCATAAAGCAATTTCAACTGTGTCCTTGAGTTTTAGCCTCCCCCATAAGAGGAAGCATTTCCCAATATTCACCCTATCAAGGCCCCTCATGGTCTTCTATGTAATCTAATTATTCTCTCCTCCCACCCACCGTGGGACTATAAATTGAAATTGCTCTATGAAAGGCACGTCAGAGTCGATGAGGTGGGCATGAGTTATAAGTTGTTTTCCCACATAAGTGCTGTTATTCACAATCTAATAGCCAATAATGCAACTAAGAGTGTATGCATCAGAGAACATAATACAGGCTGCTCAGGGCAAAGATGTTCACAGGCTGCACTCACACATGATCTCTCCTCTCCATGTCAAATCTCACACTCTCCAAACTGAAATATTTTTCAGAAGGGGCCCTTTAACGAACATGCAGTAAAAATAGAAAATGATGGAAATATAGCACAATTTTAACAGAATTAATATTTTATCAGGGTTGCATACTCAAATCTCAGTAAACATCTTTGATAAATGCTAAATCACAATTTGCTGGAGAAATTCAGCAGGGCTGGCAGCATCCAAGGGAAGAAACAAGGTTAATGTTTCGAGTCCAGTGACTCTTCATCTGAAATGGAATCGAAATGTTAACTCAATTTTCTTCCTACAGATGCTGCCAGACCTGTTGAGTTTCTCCAGCAATTTCTGTTCGTTTCAAATCTTCAGCATCTGTAGTTCTTTGTTTTAGTTTTGATAAATACTTGAGGATGAAAGATGCATGACTATGGGCAGAGAATGGAGCTGGAATGGCTTAGGAGTGTTCTTGGTAAAGAGCTTGACTTAAACAAAGGGCAATTTAAAATTCTTCCATCGAAGCAGGGTTTTCCTTCCAAGGCTGATATTCGCTGGCCATAAATTGAGTTGCAGGAGAAATGAGTCAACCTCATATGAACCTATGAAATGGGAGCAGAAGTTGACCATTCGGCCCCTTGAGTTTGCTCCACCATTCAATGAGGTCATGGCTCATCTGTTTGTGTTCCGAATTCCACATTCACCCCATCCCATGATTCCAAAGCCCCTTGATTCCCTTGATAAACAGGAATTTATCCTTCTCTGGCTTAAAGTATTCAATGACCCCTTTCCACTGCCTTTGGAGGCAGAGAGTTTCAAAGTTGCACAACCCTCCGAGAGAAAAAAAACATTTTTCCTCATCCCTGTCCTGAAAGGCCAACACATAAAATTAAAACAATACCTCCTGGCTCTGGACTGACTGCAAGAGTCATAGAGTTGTATAGCACGGAAACACATCCTTTGACCCAACTTTTTCAGGTTTTCCAAACTAAACTAATACCGTATCTGTCTAAACCTTTCCTATCCATGTACCTGTCCAGATGTCTTTTAAATGTTGTAACTGTTCCTGCATCTACCACTTCCTCTGGCAATTCATTCCACATATACACCACCCTCTGTGTGAAAAACTGCCCTTTAGGTCCTTTTTAAATCTTTGCTTCTCACCTTAAACCTACGCCCTCTAATTTTGGACTCCCCTACCCTAGGGAAAAGACCTTTGATATTTACCTATGCCTCTCATGATTTTATAAACCTCTATGAGGTTGCCCCTTTGAATTAATCTATGTGAAAAACAGATTGGCTCATCTCCTTTCTTTGCTGGGTGGACACTTGCCAAAATAACAGATGGTGCACTTCTTTTCTTCTTTCATAAGACATAGAAGTCACTGCCAAGGCCAGTATTTGTTGCCCATGACTAATTGCACTTGAACTGAGTGGCTCACTGGGCCATTTCAGAGGGCAGCTGAAAATCAACCAAATTGCTCTGGTTCTGGAGTCACACACAGGCCAGGTCAGCTAATGATGGCAGATTTCCTTCCGGATGGGTTTTTGCAACAATTGCTGCCCTAGCATTGAGCCTGCCTTTATATTCCCGATCTATGAAATGAATTCAAATTCTACCACCTGGCATCAAGAGATTGTGAACATATGTCTTCCACAGGCCTTCTGGATTACTGATCCATATGCCATGGTATCCACCAATTAGTTCTCCACCCCCCTTGCCCACCTACCTAAAGTTTAAAGGCTGCGCACAAACTGGGCAGAATTTAATCCAGTGCAAGGGAGTAGCTGGGAGCCAGAGCAGGATAGTTGGGAGGGAAGGTGGCAGAATGAAGCTTCCATTGCCTTTCCCAAGTTTGGGAAAGGGGTGGCTTTCCCACCCAGAGGTTAATTAAGACCTGTACATAGCCAATTAATATCTCAAAAAGATTTGACTTACCTTCTCTGCCTTTGTGCTTTATTCAAGCCAGAGATCCTGTATGTTTTTTTTTTACACAGCCGTCTCAACTTGTTCTGCTACCTTCAAAGATTTGTGTGCACGCACCTCATTTAACATTTAAGAAGTATTTGGATGTTCATCTACTATGCCGAAGCATACAAGGCTTTGGGCTTAATTTGAGTAAATAGGATTAGGATAGTTATGTGCTCATTTATGACCAGCACAAATTCAATATCCCTGGGCTGTAGATCTCTGTAATTCTATGACTTTATGACTCTTTGACTGCTAGGTCTTTCTCTTCCTACAACCTTTTAAGATAGACTCCTTATTTTTATACCAATTTTGAATAAGAAGAGTTAAAATATATAACTGAAAGATATAACCTGTTCTGAAGAAGGGTCACCGGACCCGAGACGTTAACTCTGATCTTTTTTCTTCACAGATGCTGCCAGATCTGCTGAGCTTTTCCAGCAACTTCTGTTTTTGTAACTGAAAGAGAGTCTATCTTCATTCGGCTGCCTCCACTATGAGTTCTGAGTCGGCTCGCCAGCAACACCTGCACTGCCATCCCTCCTCCACTGCTTTCCCACTGCCTGTGCTGGACCCACCAACACTATTTAGGCGCCATCTCTTCAGCGCTGGGCCCACCTTGCCACCGCCAAGTCCCATGCTGAACCCACACTTGCCCCACAACCAGGAGGCCCTGGCTCTGCTGCCACCTTCATGATGCCAGGAGTTCGTGCTCCAGGCGTACCACGCCGCTGCAGCCGCTGCCTTACCAGCGCCAGGACTCCCCACTCCGGGCCTACTGCAACCAAGAATCCCTGGCTCTTCTGCCAGGCCAGGCCCCATTGTGCAAAAGTCCCGCGCCGGTTGCCCTCCTCCGAGTTGTTGCCCTTCCTGCTGCTGCCACAACCAGCTCTGATTGCTGGACGAGCTTTGCCCCAGCTGCCGGCCCTGAATGAGGATAACCTTGATGCTGCCACTGCCTCCCCGACAGCCGGGAGGCTACCATCACTCAGCACATGGCCCGCTCTCGTTGCCACGTCGATGCCTCCGAATAAACCTGCCAAAGTCAAGGAAAATGAGAGAATAAAATGAAGTGAGAAGAGCATAAGTGAAAAGAGAAACAAAAACAAGAAAGCAAGTGGGAGAGGGTGAGCCCCAGGCAAGTATCTACACACAGCCCTGCTACTCTGCCGCCATCTTGGAACCATCCAAGCAACGTTTGAGTACCATGTACAGTTCTGGTCACCTTGCTATAGGAGAGATGTATTAAACTGGAAAGTGCACAAAATGGATTTACAAGGATGTTATTTAGACTGGAGGCTTGAGTTATAAAGAGAGGCTGGATAGGCTGGGAATTTTCTTCCCTGTAGTGTTGGAGACTGAGGGGTGACTTTATAGAGGTTTATAAAATCAGGAGGGGCATAGATAAAGTGAATAGTTATGGTCTTTTCGCCAGGGTTGGGGAGTCTAAAACTAAAGGGCGTAGGTTTAAGGTGAGAGGGCAAACATTTAAAATGGACCTGAGGGCAACGTTTTGACACAGAGGGTGGTGCATCTGTGGAGTGAGCTAGCAGAGGAAGTGGTGAAGGTGGGTACAATTACAACATTTGAAAGACATTTGGACAGGTACATAAATAGGAAAGGCTTACAGGGTAATGAACCAAACATAGTCAAATGGGGCTAGTTTAGTTTAAGCAATCTGGTCAGCATGGATGATTTGGGCCAAAGGGTCTGTCCCCGTACTGTATGACTCTATGACTCTCCTCATTCTTCCTTGAAAAATGAATCATTTTACACTTCTTTCCATTAAATTTCACCTGCAATATTCCTCCAATTTCACCAATCTGTTAGTGTCCTCCTGATGCTTGTTCCTCCCCTCCTTGTTGTTTGCTTTGCTTCTGAGTTTCATATCATCAGCAAATTTCAAAATGACACTGTTATATTCAGGTCCACATCATTAACTATATATATTAAAAACAGTAGTATACCTCCCTACAGTCTGACAACCTGGGAGGGTTGGTATTAAACTGTTAATATGACTGGACCAGTGAATCCAGACGCCAAAGTTAATACTTATGAAAATTATAAATGGGCTCAAGTCCCACCCTTGCAGCTGGTGGGATTTAAATTCGATGAATAAATCTGGAATTAAAAACTAGTTTCATGACTTATTGTTGTAAAACCCCAGCTGTTTCTTTAATGTCATTTAGGCAGGGAAATCTGATGGTGTAAGTGGCTCATCTCCCTCTGAAATGGCCTGATAAGCCACTCACTTTAAGGATAATAGAAGATGGGCAACAAATGCTGGCCTTGCCAGTGATATCCAATTCCCACGAAAAAATAAATTAAAAAAAATTGTGTCTTCCTTGGCTATTCAGAATGTTTCATTCTGCCTCAAGTTCTGCATAAAGGGGACAGGGCAGACATGGGCAACGACATCATTTTTTACACAGATCTGTGTAGAATAATATAACTGATTTTTTTAAAAGTCTGTATTGACCCTATACTTCCTCAAATTACTACATTTGATTGTTTGGTGCAATCTGTCGGTAAGACACAATTTTACAATTTCTTTCTATGCAATTTGCAAAAGCCACATGTAGTAAAATTGGAAAAGAATAGATATCTTGACTCACAGGGGCTTTCAAAGCTTTGATCTTTTTAAGATGGAAAATGCAAACCTATGTCAGATGCATACCCTGGCTTAGATTTGTCATGTTGAGGCTTAGCTCTCCACACTCTCTCTACGATGAGATCTAACCAAATCTCAGTGGAACATTCCCTTTGGGAGCAGCATATAATTTTCGTTACTCACACTAGCTATGCCAGTGACGTTTCACTGAAAGTGGTAATTAATGCCTTAGAATGAGTAGGCTGCTGCCTTGGACTGGTCTCACCAGGAATCAAACTGGTAGCCGCCAGATTAATTTCAATTCTGACCTTCAAGTGAAGATTTTCATCACATCAGTTGGATTCGAGTCCAGACTCCTGAAGTGATGGATTGTTTGCCAAAAGGTATTGTAGTGCTTTATAATTCATAGCCTTATTGGATGTTCTATGCTAAGTGACCTGTACATTCCCAGATATGTTCAATTGTTATATAAAATGGTGGCACTTCTGAAAATTATGGGTCAGAAAGGTCAGAACTGTCAGGTTGCCAGGATCTCAATATTCACGAGCTCAGTAAAGATACTTTTCAACAATGTAATTACATTTTACAAAAAAAAAGAATTTCTTGTGACATTTTCAGTTTTGTTCTAGTGCAAGAATGTTTTAAGGAAATGTCTCATTGTGATTTGGATAATTATCCCTCAGCACAAGGCTGTCATGCTGTTGATGGAGCAAACATGACAGGTCATTCTTAAGCCCAGCTTGAAGAAAGTCTTACGTTTTAGGATGCGATCTATTCTTTGCCTTTTGTATCTTGGAAGACACTAAAACTTCAGAGTGATGTAATTGCAATGGCAACACTGTGTGCTGCTTGACACATCGAGTCACGTTTCCAAAGACCCTTCAAAAAAGCACTTGCAGCATGATTGATGACAGTACATCAGCACAGGGATTACTAACCACTTTTGAAGATCAAAAGTCTAAATATTGATAGCCCAGATTTATTTTGAAAGGCAGTTGTGGCAACATTTGCTGCTTGTTACAAGTTACTGAGCAATAACCATTGATCTCAGCCTGGGCACTTAGGTAAGGAATTAGCAACAAATGGTTCAAATCCCCAGTTTTCACAGTGCTGGGGCACTTAGCACATTGCATTTGAGTTCCACAATCCATCTTATTTTTGGTTGTCAGAGAATAGTTCAGTCAAGACTCACTAGTGATAAGCAGAGATTTTCCAGTAGCAAGAAGCATGACTCTAATCTTGGGTGCGAGGCGAGCCTGAGGTCAGTGCAGGAAGTGACAGCAAGAGATATGGGCTATATCGTTTCCACCCCCAGGACAACATCCTTGGGCTGAGTCCGGCGCAAATATGGTGGAAATAACATGGAGGCTGGTGGGCTGACCAATTCTGACATTGTGCCTGATTTCAAGAAACATGAGAGTTAAAATTACAGCTGGTAAAATTTTGACATCGAAACAGAGGGATTGACCTGCCTCTGACTTATCCTTCTTCTGCACTGTGTCCAGTGCATCTCCCCCATCTTCCTAAGATGTAACCCTGAGCATATACAAATCATTCACTGATCGACAATAAAATCCCTGCCCCACTCCCCACCTCCACCACTTGTTCCCTTTAATAACTATTAGCACATTCCCAGCTCAGTTTAATACTGAAGCCTGCAGATCAGATTATACCCAACCTGATGCCTGCTGAGTCAATAGTTGAAGCACTGCAATGGGCATCGCTGCTCCTGATTTCAAGTCGAGAAAAATAGATCAATTTCTCATTGTTATCAAGTGATACCAGCCAGAAAATATATATGGGTATTTAGGCAGGAGAAATAAGCTGTTAGAATTCACAAAACAGTGAAGCTTGGAATACTGCAATCTAGCCTTTATACATTTTTAAAATTCATTCCTAGGAGCAATATTGTTGGCGAGATCTGCACTGGTTTCCCTTATTTATTTGCATATGTGAACGTGGATAATCTACTCAGTAGCTTTAGGTGAAGATGCAAAGGCTTCAGTTTTGCCTTTTATGTTGCTGTGCTGGGTACGTCTGTCACTGAGCGTGGGAGTATTTGTGGAGCTACCCTGTTCCAGTTAGTTGTTTAACTGCCCACTCCGATTGCAGGACTGGATGTGGAAGAACTGCAAAATTTTGATCCGACCTGTTGTTTATGGGCTCCAGCCATGATGCCTTTGCAGTCGAATGTCTTTTTGGCACAGACTGCCAAAGATCACAGCTGGAGAAGATGGACTTGATTGTTTGATTGATTGTCACGTTTACCGAAGTACAGTGAAAAACTTTGTTTATGAGCGGTACAGGCAGATCATAGTATGCAAGAATGTACAGATCATAAAGATTTAGAGGCATACAGGTTGCATTACACAGGGTGTGCACTAGGCAAGATCAACGTTAGCAAGATCAGCATTATTTGAGGCTAGGGAGTTCATTCATCAGCCTGATAACGGCCAGGAAGAACCTGTTCATGAACCTGCTGGTCCATGTGCTCAGGTTTCTGTATCTTCTGCCTGATGGAAGAGGTTGTAGGAAGTTAGTACCAGGGCATGATGGGTCTTTGATGATATTGGCAGCTGCAAGCCATGTAAATGGAGTCCATGGATGGAAAGTTGGCTTCTGTGACGGTCTGGGCTGTGCACACCACCTTCTGCAGTTTCTTACAGTCCTGGGCAGAGCAGTTGCCATACCGGGCCAGGTAAATTACCGGAGTAAATTACTGGACAGCAGGTGTCATCCCCTTCAGGATAGGAGGGAGGGAAGTGAAAGTACAAGCAATGATCCCCACAGAAATTCCTTTTGGTATTTCCTTTTCCCACTCTCATTGTAAATCTACTTGCTATTAGGATGCAGATTGGGTTTTTAAATTACAAACATGCAAAGTGAAGTAAATTGAAGCAGTTCAGGTTTATTCACATGAATGTAGATTTTACCTGGTGTATAAGTTTATGTGCCGATGATACTATAACTGTCGTACAGATACAAATACAACTGACCACAAGGGTGGGAGGAAGAAAAACTCTGTCTAAGCGCGCTCTCTGGTATTCTGTGTATTCATCCGTAAATGAATTGTGAAGCACACAGCTGCCTCTCTGGCCGCGATCACAGTCACAAAACTTCTATCTATTGTATTTTAAGAAAACAGATCTTTAGTTTGGCAGAATGGAGGAGCAGAGAGAGAAAGGAGACTGAGAAATGCAGTCATATGTTGGGTATGCATCTATTTCCTGTTACAGATATTGTATTTTTAATCATTCTTTCTTATGATGTGGCCAAAGCTGGCTAGGCCAGCATTTATCACTAATGAACTGAGTGGTTTGTCAGGCCATTTCAGAGGGAGTTGAGAGCCAGACACTTGCTTTGGATTTAAAGTCACATGTAGGCCAGACTAGGCAAGGATAGTAAATTTCCTTTCTTACAGGACATTAATGAATCAGATGGGTTTTTATGACAATTGACAATGCAGTGTCATTAGAGTAGCTTTAATTTCAAAGGTATACAGAATGGTTGGTCAGTTGAAATTCCCAATACAGTCATCTGATTCCAGCTGTGTTCTCTCGTCAAGTTAAATTGTTCAAACCCTACACTAAAGAGACTATATTAGTCCTGCAGGCAATGATGCTTACATTCATATATTCACCTTCAAATTCAGAGAGTGTTAATGTTAGATCAGTTATATATACTCTTTCATTTTTACCTCCTAACTGTATAACTTCTGAATGGGATTCAAGGTTAAAGATGTAATGTGCGACTGCAATGGTTTACTGGGAGAAAAGGAGTCATATTTAAGTGTTAGCTGTGGCTCAGTGGGAAGCAAACTCCCATCCTTAGCCCCAGAGATAGTAGGAACTGTAGATGCTGGAGAATCTGAGATAACAAGGTGCAGGGCTGGATGAACACAGCAGGCCAAGCAGCATCATAGGAGCAGGAAGGCTGATGTTTTGGACCTAGACCCTTCTTCAGAAATGGGGGAGGGGAAGGCCGTTCTGAAATAAATAGAGAGAGAGGGGGAGGCGGATAGAAGATGGATAGAGGAGAAGATAGGTGGAGAGGAGACAGACAGGTCAAAGAGGCAGGGATGGAGCCAGTAAAGGTGAGTGTAGGTGGGGAGTTAGGGAGGAGATAAGTCAGTCCAGGGAGGACGGACAGGTCAAGGGGGCGGGATGAGGTTAGTAGGCAGGAGATGGGGGTGGGGCTTGGGGTGGGAGGTGGGGATAGGTGGGAGGAAGGACAGGTTAGGGAGGCGGGGACGAGCTGGGCTGGTTTTGGGATGTGGTAGCGGGAGGGGAGATTTTGAAGCTTGTGAAATCCACATTGATACCATTGGGCTGCAGGTTCCCAAGCGAAATATGAGTTGCTGTTCCTGCAACCTTCAGGTAGCATTGTTGTGGCACTGCAGGAGGCCCAGGATGGACATGTTATCTGAGGAATGGGAGGGGGAGTTGAAATGATTCGCGACTGGGATGTGCAGTTGTTTAGTTCGA
Organism: Rhincodon typus; assembly: GCF_021869965.1. Taxonomy (NCBI): domain Eukaryota; kingdom Metazoa; phylum Chordata; class Chondrichthyes; order Orectolobiformes; family Rhincodontidae; genus Rhincodon; species Rhincodon typus. Next base: position 104,131,717 of record NC_063334.1, read on the forward strand.
ACCGAGCATAGGTGTTCTGAAAAGCGGTTCCCAAGCCTCCACTTGGTTTCCCCGATATACAGGAGGCCACAACGGGAACAGCGGAACTCATCCCGCAACTCATCCCTCACACCCCCTCCCCGCAATAACAACCAAAACAGAATCCCCCTCGTCCTCACGTACCACCCCATCAACCTCCGGATCCAACGCATCATCCTCCGACACCTCCGCCATCTGCAATCCGACCCCACCACCAAAGACATTTTTCCCTCCCCACCCTAAACTGCTTTCCAGAGGGACCACTCTCTCTGTGATTCCCTTGTCTGCTCCACACTCCCCTCCAGCCCCACCTCACCCGGCACTTTTCCCTGCAACCGCAGGAAGTGCTACACCTGTCCCTACACCTCCCCCCTCATCCCCATCCCAGGCCCTAAGAAGACCTTCCACATCAAACAGATGTTCACCTGCACATCTGCTAATGTGATATACTGTATCCGCTGTTCCAGATGTGGCCTCCTCTACATTGGGGAAACCAAGCGGAGGCATGGGGACTGCTTTGCGGAACACCTACGCTCAGTTTGCACCAAACAATTGCACCTCCCAGTCGCGAACCATTTCAACTCCCCCTCCCATTCCTCAGACGACATGTCCATCCTGGGCCTCCTGCAGTGCCACAATGTTGCCACCCGAAGGTTGCAGGAACAGCAACTTATATTCCGCTTGGGAACCCTGCAGCCCAATGGTATCAATGTGGATTTCACAAGCTTCAAAATCTCCCCTCCCCCTACCACATCCCAAAACCAGCCTAGCTCGTCCCCGCCTCCCTAACCTGTCCTTCCTCCCACCTATCCCCCCCTCCCATCTCAAGCCCCACCCCCATCTCCTACCTACTAACCTCATCCCGCCCCGTTGACCTGTCTATCCTCCCTGGACTGACCTATCTCCTCCCTAACTCCCCACCTATGCTCACTTTTACTGGCTCCATCCCCGCCTCTTTGACCTGTCTGTCTCCTCTCCACCTATCTTCTCCTCTATCCATCTTCTATCCGCCTCACCCTCTCTCTCTATTTATTTCAGAACGGCCTTCCCCTCCCCCATTTCTGAAGAAGGGTCTCGGCTCGAAACGTCAGCCTTCCTGCTCCTCTGATGCTGCTTGGCCTGCTGTGTTCATCCAGCTCTACACCTTGTTATCTCATCCTTAGCCCCAGGTTGCTTGTGGCACAGAGGTAGTGTCCCAACCTGTAAAGCCAGCAAGCCTGGGTTCAAGTCCTATCTTCTTCGGAGGTGTGGCATAACATGCTAGGACAGGTTGATCAAAAATATCTACTCCCAAACCTGGGTCAGAAGGTCTCCAACTGGAGACTTGAGCAGATGACTAGACTTATAGTTAAGATGCTGCACTGTCAGTTGTGTTCACATTCAGATGTGATGTTGATGCGGCTCTGTCTACCTCTTACCAAACATCCTATGGCATGGTTCAGGAAAGAACAAGAGAGGGTCTCTGGCTAATATCCCTTAAGTGAGCTCCCCATCTGGTCACGATCTCATTGCAGCTGTAAATTGCCTGGCTCATTCCTGGTGTGGTCACTAATATTGATGTAAGAAAGTATATCATTGACTATATTGAGAGATCCTGAAGAGCTGGAAAATGTGAAATGAATGCAAATCTTTCTTGCTATGTTGTGATGCAACAGGCCAAACTTTGGACTGGAATTAATATTCTGTAGTTTTAGTTAATTACTTTTTGAGGAAATCTACAAGTATTGATTGTGCTATGATTTACAAAAAAAAATCACATTTGGCAATCAAGATCAGTGTTAAAAAGGTAAGTAGTAGTGTAGTGGCCATGTCACTGAATCAGTAATTCAGAGATTTGGGCAAAATCTCTGGTGTTCAGATCCCACCGTAGCAGCTGGTGGAAGTTCAATTCATTTTAGAAATCTGCGATTGAAACTGATCTCAATAATGGTGACCATGATGCTATTATTAATTGTTATAAAAACCCATCTGCTTGATGCATTTTCTTTCGCAAAGGAAGGGCTAAATCAGATACTGTGGGTCATCAGAAGCAGCAGAATCAGATCTAACCACAGTCTGTGACTTCATAGCCCAATGTATCTCCACTCTCACATTACCCTCAAGCTGAGATCAACCCTTGTACAGTAGAATATGCCAGGAGCAGCACCAAGCATGCCTACAAATCAGGGGCTAGATTTTCCAATGAGTGTTGATCTCATGTAGATTAACACTCCACACCTTTTCCTTTGTGTTAAGATAGAACTCCCCATTTCAGACAGTAAATTCCAATCAAGGCTCCTTCAGAATTGCAGAGACACTTTCCATTCTGTCAGGTCATTCACAGTGCACAACTATCAGAGGAAGACAAACCACAGCCTCTTTTCACAGCAGTTAGTTTCCTTGTTCTAGAATATAGTGATCCGGCATGACAGACGTCCACTTTGACAGCTCCTACAAAAGGGTAAATATGTGAGGTAAATGTGAAGTTTGAGCGCTGGGGAGGATAGGGTGCAAGATACATAAGGATGCAAGGGAGCCAGGTAAGTGATCGAATGTTTAGACCATGTTGTTGGGTGTGGGAGATATTGCGTCTAGTGGGGGCAGTGGAGTGGTGTTGGGTCCTAGGGAGGGGTATCAACTCCTGGGGGTGAGTGTCGGGTTTTGTGGTAGGGTGTTCATTTCCAGTGGCAGGGGAAGGGGAAGCAATGACTTGTGATATTCCTGGGAACACAGTTTGAATCCCACCATGACAGACGGTGGAATTTGAATTCAATAAAAGGCAAAAAAATCTGGAATGAAGATTCTAATGATGACCATGAATCCATTGTCAATTGTTGGGAAAACCCACCTGGTTCACTAATGTCCTTTAGGGAAGGAAACTGCCATCCTTACCTTGTGTGGCCTACAAGTGACTTCAGGCCCACAACAATGTGGTTGACTCTTAACTGCCCTCTGGGCAATTAGGGATGGGCAATAAGTGCTGCCTAGCCAATAACACCCTCATCCCATCAATGAATAAATAAAAAATGTCTGGCAGTGAGGGGTGTTGGGTTCTGGGAGTAGAGGGGTGTATTGTCCTCAGTGGTTGGGGTGGAGGGTGGGGTGGGTTTGTGGAGGTGAGGTGTGGTGTATCAGGTCAGTTACCGTGGAGTATCAGTGGATCTGAAGAAGATGTAGTTGAGCAGTTACTCTGGAGTTAGACAAAGCTTTGAATAGTCTGATTTTACCTGAGCAACTGTTTACTTCACTGCAGTGGAACTCTCTAAATTCTCAAGTTAAATGGATATGTTTGGACAATTCCATGCACAGCAGAATTTCCCAGTGGAATCATCAGTTTCCCAGCCAATCTGCTTTCAGTCAGAAGTGCCGAATGGATGATTCATCTTCGCCTGAGGTCCCCAGCATCACAGATGCCAGTCTCCAACCTAATCAGTTCACTCTACGTGATATCAAGAAATGACTGAAGACACTGGCCGCTTCAAAGGCTATGGGCCCTGACAGGATTGTGGCAATAATACCAAAGCTTTGTCTCATCCAAGCTATTCCAGTACAGCTACAGCATGGGAATCTACCCAAGCATTGGAAAATGGCCCAGGTATGTCTTGTACACAAAAAGCAGCACAAATCCAACCCACCAATGACTGCTCACATGTACTCTTGATCATCAAACCTGCCAAGCTGAATATTATGTAAATAGAAAAAGACTGTAGAAAGCTGCAGAACAGACAGATTTGGGAGTTTTGTCCATGAATCACAAAACTCCAGCATTCAGACTCAGCAGGTAATATTCAGAAAAGCAATTGGAATGTTGGCTTTATTTCAAAGGGAATAGAATTTAAAAATAGGGAGGTCTTGCTACAACTAAATAAGGCCAGACCACCGCTGGAATACTGTGAACAATTTGAGCCACGTATCTAAAGAAAGGTATACTGGCATTGGAGGTGATCCAGAGAAGGTTCTGTAGGCTAGTCCTGGGCATGGAAGAACTGTCTTATAAGTAGAGGTTCAGGAAGTTCGGTTTGTACTTGTTGGTCTACTGAAGGACCTTATTAAAACATACAAGATTCTTAAGGGGCTTGACAGGGTAGATGTGGAAATGTTGTTTCTCCTTATGAGAGAGTCTAGGATCAGAAGGCATAATCTCAGAGTAAAGGCTCACATATTTAAGACTGAGATGAGGAGGAATTTCTTACTCAGAGGGTAGTGAATCTGTGGAATTCTTTACTATCAAAGACTATAGAAGCTGGGTTGTTAAGTTATTTTAAGACTAAGATGGACAGCTTTTTGATCAGTAAGGTTATCACTGGTTATGGGGAAAGACAGGACAGTGGAGTTGAAGTTTGTCAGATCAGCCATGATCTCACTGAATGGTGGAACAGACTTGATGGTCTGAATGGCCTCCTTCTGCTCCTATATCTTATGGTCTGATGAACAGCCTGTAGCGCTGCTTGGACTGTGGTGTAGTGGTAATGCCACAGGCCTAATAATCTAACAGCTCAGGCTAATGTTGGTGGTTATGTGGGTTTGAATCCTGCCATGGCCCAGAAAAATACATAAACTTGAGGGGTAAGAGGGACACAGTGACTAATCTGCTTTTGCTGTGACCATGGCCAGTTTAGTCTACATATGGTTTGCCTATTTCCTTTTCTTTGAACAAGTAAAAGGGAACAGAATGAAAACCTGATCATAGAGAGTGGACACCTGACAGGGTAGAGCAGCAAGAGAGAAGACTGGAGAGTATAGATCACTTTAAACATGATTCACTCCAGTCAGAGTTTTTGCCTTCAGTTACAGTGCTTGGCTACTTAGCAAACAAAGGGGTTAACAAAGAAAAGGCCACTGCTGACTTAGACCATGAGTCTAACTCCTTTGTTACCCTTTATCTCTATTGACCATGCTCAGATTATCTGGTGGGATGTTCCTCTTCTGGAGTGATTGTTGAAAGAAAGTACGTCTTTCAGATGTGTATGTGCGACATGAAACATAATCACCTCAGTACTGTGATTACCGTTGTATATGTTCCATAGCAGAGACGGCTGCCAACAGGAGAAAAAGGCTTGGTATTCCAAAGGAGTTTAACAAATTCGATTTTCAGGAATAGCCTCGAGAGTAGGAAGTTGGCACCAGGTATGGGCTAAGAAGGGGCAATTTTGGAGGGAAAATATAAGCTTAGTGCTCCGCCCTCACCAGGTAAAAGCGGACTCATTGCCTGAGGTGGAGAATGAGGAGGGAAGGTTTTGAAATGACAGATATTTGGTGATAGATGAAATTAGCAACAGTAATAAATGGACATAGCCACAGCTAGTGTAATGGGAAAGAGATTAGGAGAAATATTGGATGCTGTTCTATCTGTCTGAATCTGCATTAACCAAATTGGTCAAGATGCTGACCTCATACTGAATAAATTGTTCTTAGTGCCAATTCATCTGGGCTGTAAGGTCTTATCGCAACTGTCAGACTCTAAAATCCAGTTGTCCTGCAGGATGCTTTAATAATACGAAAATACTTCAGACAGAATGCTCCCCCCACATCACATTATCTGGTCTTAGGAAAGTTGGCAATTGAAGGTATAATATGAGTATTCTTTTAAATAACGAATGCTAGATGGTCTGCTAAGATAAGTGTAGTACACGTTCCAGTCATCAGCACAACTGCTAAATAATTCAGATCCTCGCCAAAGAACCGAGATGGAGCTCAAATTCCTATTTATCTCTCGGCTGTTTTTGAGTAAATACAAAAAGGAAATGGCAAAAAGAAACATCCTGCCTAAAATATCACTACATAAAGGGAGGTTGTGACAAAAACATGGGACTAAGTGAAAGCTGCTGTTGCTTCATGTTTTACATTTCAGAGTTTTAAAACAATCAAAATCATTTGATCATTTAACTGGTATGATTAATATATGAAAGAAAGCCAAGTGAGAGTAAAAGGTGATCAGGAGTGGGGATAGAAAGAGACAGTCCTGTCCTGTCTGTATTCTGCAGCGCAAATCAAATATCACAGATTTAATTCTCTATTTACATTTTTACTTCTTCTATAAATCATGAAGTTATCGGACGTAATTGAACCGAAGCAAACTGTCTGGAACAGCATTGGTGCAGTGTCTGATACCCAGCCCCAGCTCCAAGAGATGAGACAGGCAGTGCAGGTTTGTGCTGCAAAACATCCATTGTTGAGGTTTCTCACCAGACACAAAGAGATACCCTTGGGAGTGATGAATATGCGCGATGCTGCTTTTCATCTCTCAGTAATCGCACAAATTAAAGGGCAATTTATTAAAATAGCACCATATTGTAAATCGAGTTTACTTAGTTTCTCTCGCCAGCATGGAGAAAAAGGAACAGATTCAGCAGTCATTCATTCCTTGAAAAGAGTGGAGAGAAATTAAACAGGGGAAATTGCCCCTCTGCTTCCTGTATTTAGTCAGGATGTACAATTTAAATTTCAGCTCCCGTCCACCTGCGACTTGAACCATCTTAGTTCCAAGTTCCAGAGAAAGGCTGACAACAAAAATTAGGGTGTTGGCTCAGATCCAACAGGCACAAAGCATTGAGCCTTCCAGCACAGAATGAGGCCATTTATGTGCAAGCTGTCTGACAGAGATGTCCAATCATACCCACTGCTCTCTCTATAGCACATTTTTTTTTGTTTTTATGTTGTAATACCTTTGAAAAGTTATTAGTGAATCTGCTGCCATCATCCTGTCAGGCATCACTTTCCAAACCATAGCAAATTACTAAGTTTAAAATAAAACTCCTCATCTCCTCACTGCCTTTTTTTTTGTCAATTGTTTGAAATACATGTCCCTGGTTACTCACCCTCCTGCCATTGGAAATAGTTTTTTCCTATTACTCTAAATCTTCTCTAAGCTTTCCTCGCACAAAGCGGAACAATCCTTCATCATGACTGAATCATGCCTGGCACCATTTGCGGAAATCTCCTGTCAACCCTCCCCAATGCCTTGACGATGTTTCAGATTGTATCAAACTTTAGATATTAGGAAAAGTCCATTTTTAGATTCAAGTTGGTTTAATCTCTTTGGGAGGTACATAATATACTTTATCCATGTATGTATCACTGGGGAAGAGGAAGCTCAGGCAATAGAATTAATTTCTAACCATGGCATGGTAGCTCAGTGGTTAGCACTGCTGCCTCACAGCATCAGGGACCCAGGTTCCATTCCACCTTTGGGTGACAGTCTGTGTGGAGTTTGCACATTCTCCCTGTGTCTGTGTGGGTTTCCTCCAGGTGCTCCAGTTTCCTCCCACAATCCAAAGATGTGCAGGTTAAATGGATTGTCATTGCTAAATTTCCCATATCTCCAGGGATGTGCAAGTTAGATGTATTAGCCATGGGAAATGCAGGATTATAGGGATAGGTAGGGGTGTGGGCCTGAGTGAGGTGCTTTTCAGAGGGTTGGTGTGGACTTGATGGGCCAAATAGCCAGCCTCTGCTCTGTAGAGATTCTTTGATTCTATGAAGCCTGGCTCTTCCTATTCTAGCAGATAGTAAACACATTCAGAGACTTACATCCGTGCATCCTCATGAAATTTAAACACAGCCTTCCCCTGAAACCCCACTCTGGCTCAGATAGAAAAGGGAAAAATTATACCCAACCTCTTAACACCTTTCATGTTGCAGCTGACACTCGATGCGAATTCTAAGAGGCATCAGGCACAGCAAGAAGATGCAACTCTTTAAAATCATCTAGCTGCACCTTCTCCCATGTGGTTTAGCCCAGTCTGAATCTGGGATAGATTTCTCTGAATTCTTGAAAGTCGGTACAGTCTGATGGAGAGTTTTAGTCATTTTAACAAGTTTAACAAGGTGGGGCCTGGGGACTGAAGAGTTATTAGCCATATTTTGGTTGACCCAACAGCTCCACCAGTCAGTTCTCGCTTGGAAGCCATGACTGAGATTCCGAAAGATTTGCACAAAATAGCGATGGCTTCTCAGGCCAGCAGAGGTGGAGTCAAGCCCAATGCTTCTGCCTGTGAACTGCTCAATTCACAATCAAATCCCAATCACTGTTACAAAACGCAATCGTAAAATATAGTTGCACACAGCATTTAATGTTCGTGGGAAGGGCAACATTGAAGTTAATCTGTATTTCTAATAAATATATTTGAATGTATCAGATACCGATTACTGTTGAGTTGATGGAACCCTGGTTGGGCCTAATTCCATTTCCTTCAAATTCTCATTAAAGGGACAGTGTTACAAGTGTTACATTAATTACAAGACATGTTGCTGCTCAAACTTGGGAATGTGCTGTTCAGTAATCTGTGATTTATTGAGTCCATCTGCATGGTCTGGAGCTTGGCACAAGTGAATCTGGCATTAAACTTGAATAAAATACATTCATATGCTTTTCATCGCTTCCACATTAGTCATCGTCTACTGAAACCTGTTTGTATGGCAGTTTCCTTTGCCTAACAACCAATCCATGCTTAAAAGGAAATGATCAGGTTGGGCAAAGTTTTCCCAAAATAGAATCTTCCTCCAACTTGATTATTGTGTGTATATTGATGTAGATGGCCAGTGCTCCCAGCTGTGAGGTTGGGAGCTTAAGTGAAATATTGAAATCTGTAATGCTGCCCAGCTTTTTGCTTCCCATTCGGAAGAGATTGCTTTAGGAAGGGAGTGAGATTCCGCCCAATCGGACTAAGCACTGAGCTTTCTGAGCAGCTCTGACAGGAAATGTGCATGGCACTCCAAAGAGCTATAGGAAAGATGTTGTTAAACTTGAAAGGTTACAGAAAAGATTTACAAGGATGTTGCCAGAGTTGGAGGGTTTGAGCTACAGGGAGAGGCTGAGTAGGCTGGGGCTATTTTACCTGGAGCGTTGGAGGCTGAGGGGTGACCTGATAGAGGTTTATAAAATCATGAGGGGTATGGATAGAATGAATAGACAAGGTGTTTTCCCCAGGGTAGGAGAGTCCAAAACTAGAGGACATATGATTAAGGTGAGAGGAGAAAGATTTAGAAGGGAGCTGAGGGACAACCTTTTGATGCAGCGGGTGGTGTGTGTATGGAATGAGCTGTCAGAGGAAGTGGTGGAAGCTGGTACAATTACAACATTGAAAAGGCACCTGGATGTGTATATGAATAGGAAGGGTTTAGAGGGATATGGGCCAAGTGCTGGTAAATGGGACTAGATTAATTTACGATATCTGGTCAGCTTGGACAAGTTGGACCGATGGGTCTATTTCCGTGCTGTATAGTTGTATGACTCTATGGAGTTGTAGATGTACTGGTAATGTAACAGCACTAGTAATCTGTGCTGTATGATTCAATGATTCCAGGACAGCCATGTATTGACTTTTGTTGGGTTAGGAGGAGTATGATATGAATGCTCTTCTCTTAGTCCAACAAAGACCTTCGATCCCATTGGAATCGTCCTGTGCCACCTTTTTATTTAATCTTTCACAGGATATGGGCATTGCTGACTAGACCCATCTGCAACCCACCTTACTCATTGTGTTCATCTTTCCCAAGCAGCAATGATAACCAGCCTCTCTGTGCAAACTACCCCCATCCCCTTCAACACCCAACTCTTCCCCAACCCACCCCTGATCAGTGAGTTGATGGTCAAGAGTGGCTAAGCAATGACAATCAGACTGCAAGGATGAACCTGGAATGGTAGAGCGTTGTTCGCATATGCCAACAGTCAGGCAGTGTTATTTCACAATCCTTTGCCCACCTATTGTGCACTATATCTGAAAAATCAGTTTACATGTACAACTATGAGCAAGGTAAGAATAGCGTGTCTCCTTGCTAGTTAACAGTGAAAGCCATCACACTTCATTGGATCATAGAATCCCTTCAGATTAGAAGCAGGCCATGTGGCCCATTGAGTCCACACCAGCCCTCCAAAAAGCAGCTCACCCAGACCCTGATCCCTGTAAGCCTGCATTTCCCAAGGCTAATCCACCTATTCTGCCCCTTTGTACACACTATGGACAGTTAAGCATTGCCAAACAACATAACCTGCACACCTTTGGACTGTAGGAGGTTACAGGAGCACCCAGGGGAGAGCCATGCAGAAACAGGGAGAATGTGTGAACCCCAAAGTCACCTGAGACTGGAATCGAAGCCAGGTCTCTGGCGCTGTGAGGCAGCAGTACTAACCACTGAGCCAGTTGGGTTGTCCTCTCATGTGGTGATTCGATCATGTTCATATTCAATAGGGAGTCACTGAATGGTGTTTCTGATTGGCCAACATGACCATTCAATTGCTGAGGTTTGCAAACAGATTTTATCAGTGCTGGTTGCCTTCCCTAGTCCTGGACCTGCCTCTCTGATTCACATCTTTTTTCTATTTCTCCTTCAAAAGAGGCAATGATCTCTACCTTAATAATTCCCTGTGGCCAAGGATTCCTTGTGCCAGCCTCTCCCCTCACTCTGCAGGGGAATTATCAATTAATGACCTGTCTTCCCTGAATCCCCAAAGGCAGTAAGCTTTTCTTATGGAAACCACTTCATAATTTGAAAAATCTTGATTCAATCTCCATTTGGTCTTTTCCAGTTTAAGTAGTCTGCTTTTTATTCTTGGGATGCTGGAGGCATTTGACTCGAGTTTGAGAAGACATCACCAATGTATAGACTGAAGATTAAATTGTGGTCTGGAGTACATGAGCCTGATAGTTCATTTAGCCCTTGAAACTTCAGATCAGCTCTCATTTCTGAGGTATTGACAAATTCTTTGCATGAAAAGTAAAATAATATTGAAGATTTGTTGCACTTAAAATAACAAAAAATAGAAGAAGTGAGTTGTGCTGAAAATGTAAGTCGCACAAAAAAATCATCTTTACTTGTATCACTGCTTTTGTGAATCAGAATTGGTTTAGGTAGAAAATGGAATTAAAAATATTCTGATGCAACAGTGTGTATATGCCAATATTCAACATTCAAGAAGGAAATAGATATGTTTCTGATGAAAAGTGGGATAAAGGGCTACGGGGAACAGGCAGGAGAGTGGAGTTGAGACCATGATAAGATCAGCTATGATCATGTTAAACATCGGAGCAGGATCAAAAGGCTGAATTCCCTACTCCGGCTCCAATTTCTCTGTTCCTAATATAATGTCACATGTAAACTCACAACATTATAACAAACACTTCACCTAATTATATAAAACAATATCGGAGAATGGCCATCAATCATTACTAAAGCTTCATTTCTATTTTCACAATTTATAGACCATTATGTCTTCAGGACCAAGGCAAGTCTAGTTGGGTCATCTACAAACCTGCTGTTGCTTAAAGGCGATAACTACAACACTAGAAGAAGCAAGCAAACCAGACTAACAAGGAGGAGATGCAGGCTAAAGACTGAGGAACAATTTTCAGGGAGCTTTGCATGGATCCTTGTCAGCAAAGTAGGGAGGAAGAGGAATAGTCCTTTTGGGTAGGGAGCCACAAATTAGTCCGTTGTTTGTAACAGGGAGATGACAGTGGTCGTGAGTGTCACCGATTTAAAGCTCCAGGACTCCTTTGAAGTGCAGGAAACAGCTTAACAACTTCATCAAAGCAAAGAAGATAAGCTAAATGCTCTCTTTATGTGAGGCACTCTTTCATTCATTGCTCTCAGTAACAGAGCAGTCGTGTGATAGTGGGATCTGAGGTTTGGTAACAAATACACCTCAGATGTTAATGATTGGTTTCTGACTCAGTAGATCTCCATGGTTGAGCCTTCAAAAAGAAGCTGGATGAGCAGCATTACAGTCACATGGAGACCAGGCTGACCTTGAGGACTTGAGGCAGCCAATGCGGTTATGACAAAGTCCAATGCCATTTTTACTGCCAACATACAAAAGAAAAGCTTTCATTTATACAGTGTCTTTCACAACCACAAGCTCCTTTTAATGTGATTTACAGCCAATGAAGTCCTTTTAAGAGCTATATTGTTGAGAATGCACCAGCTAATTTAGACACTGCAAGCTTCTACAAAAGGTAATGTAAGGAAAAAATGCTTTTATTATTATATCAGAGGGATAAATATTAGCCAGGACATAGAGATAACTTTCTTCTTTGAAATAGTTCCATGGATATTTTTCATCCACCTGATAAAGCAGATGGCCTTGGTTTAATATCCATCTAAACGGCAGCACCTCTGCCAATGCAGCTGCTAGCACTCCCTCAGCACTACACTGGAGTGTTAGCCTTGATTCTACTGCTTGAATGCCAGAGTGAGACTTCTAATTCAAAGGCAAGAAGCACTGAGCCAGACCTCACACCTGATATTGGAAAAGGGTCAATACCATTGGCATTACCATGGATTGGCTGGTGATTCCGCAGACAAGTGTGTGTCTCTTTGACCACCAGATAATGCTTTGACAACTAGCAAAGCAGGCTTTTTGGACTGTTTGAAGATAATGATTGAAAACATCTTCCCACAGTTTTAGGACGCAGAAGTTTTGGCATCAATGTCCATTCAATCTCAAGAGGCCTACGTGACCAGGCAGTCAGGCCATCAGACATCATTTTGGCTCAGCCCCAAGCTGAATCTAAGTAAAAAAGAAACACTTGCTGCATGTACCTATCTGTACAATAAAATTGTTTGTATGTTTATAAGTTCTTTGTGTGAGAAGAAATTTGAAAGTTAGTTGGATGTACAGTTCTTCTTGCGCTTCATTTACTGAAGCATTGCTTCTGTGAGTAAACTGTTTTTGAGGAAGCAGAATAGTCTATAGCCTCTTGTGACTTATTCCTTTCTTCTCAATTCACATAACCTTACCTCTCATCCTGCCGGACCTGTTTTATTCCTTTCTCCTGCTTCTCTTGTTCTGCCTCATTTTAAGGTTATAGGCTATATGTGGTGAAACATATGGCAGTGATGGTGGCCTAGTGGCAAGGGAAAAAAAAATCCTTGAACATGCTGCTTGAAGCATCTTTGCTTAGTTACTCAAATTTAACAAGGACTTTCCCAATGCTTTGGCCACACTGATGTTTCAGATTGAATCTTTAGCTATTCAGAGTCTGTAAACTCAACCGCTTCCTGGTTTGGTGAATTATACAACTCGCACCCCCACACCCGCTCTTTTCTACAGACATATCCCAATTTAAATGCAATTCTGGTGTAAATTCTACAATATCTGTGACAATAACATGAATCTTGAAATGTCAGGCTTTTTTGAAATTTATAAACAGAGGGACTGCAGACCTGAAACATTAATTTTCTTTCTTTTACCACAGATGGTTGCCAGACCTCCTGAATATTTGTATGATTTCCTTTTCTTTTTATTACAAATTTCCAGCATCTGCTGTAGTTTTGTTTCAGTACGAGGCTGTTTACTAAAGTACAAAGACATTGACATGAACTTGATCTAACATGCTAATACAAAAATCATCAAGACCTAATTCCATTGCTCACTACACTGTATTCCTTTAGAAATTGCAGGGTTGGAGTACAGATCACAATTCATGCAGTTTTTTCAGTCCACAAAGTCAACTTGGAGAGGGGATTCTGATTTTTCAGTAATGGCAATCAAACTCAGCAGTTTATTTCACAGTTGGTGGAGTTGTTGAAGCCAGGAGAGTTGATTATTACAAGAGATCCAGGGCACCAGAAGATTAAATCTCTCAGGAAGCTCACTTCCTCCTTTGCAATGCCAATGCCAGAAGGATCTCCTTCCTTGATTTCCTCAAGGAAGCAAGGCACAAGAACTTTCCCAGCTCCCAGTGTATTGACTCAATACAAAAGGGAAACAATAAACATGCAATATCAAGGTCAGAGTTCAGGAACCCAGACCACTTCCAGTATTCTAGAACACAAATGTTCAAGAATTTACAGTTTACCTGAGATCAAATTATTACCACTTCTAAGCCATTGAAATAATAAAAAATCAGAAAAAGATTTCAGTGGCTGCGGGTGAAGATAGTTTAAAGTAATTTTATTTTCTTCAACACCCATAGAGAACTAAGAAAGGCCAGGGACTGTAGCATATACTGAACACAGACCATGTCAAGGGAGACTATACCTTAAAGAATAAGAAGAAATACACTAATTCATTCCCATTTTCATTTCTCCATTTCATTTATCAAAAATCATATCCAATATAAAGGATCCATTCATCTTTGTACTACAGTGAACGACCTCGTACACAATTAAAAAATACAGCAGATGCTGGAAATCTGAAGAAGAAACTGAAAATCCTGGAAATACTCAGCAGGTTTGGCAGCATCAATGGTAAAAGAAACAGAGTTAATGTTTCAGATCTGCAACCTTTCTGTTTCTAGTACACACCATGCTGTGATTTTTTTAAAAAATGAAGCCCTATTGGGCTTTGTATTTTTTCTAGCAGAGTTTGAAAAAAAATCACAGCCTTCAGTTATTACCGTATCCATGTACAGGCAAATTTTAAATGAAATTGTTCCACAAAGGCATTGTTCAGAAAAAAAAGTACTTACCATTTAGCTCAATATTTATTGAACCTCGTGTTGGTAAGTGCCATTTCAGTGTGTTATTACTTTCTTTATAAAGCAGCGTAATTGTGCAAATGTCCTGTCTTATCTCAGTATTTATAAAATATTTTTGAGTTGTCTCTTAAATGCTGACAAACCAATAAGAACTATTTTGCAGAAGTTGGAAGCACTGGGGTCCTTAACATACCATTCTATTCACACACTTGTGTTACAAACCAATTTTCAACTACATGTGCCATTGTCTGTATCTCTCCATGACCATTCTGCTTTCAATGTCTGTTTCAGTTCAGTGCTCAACTTTAATACTTTTGACCTACACATAGTTCTCCATTCAGGGACCCAGTCTAGTTTTCTATTAGTAATAACATAGATTTCTATTTTATACATGACAGAGCCAGAGAGCTCCAAGTGGCAGGTTTGACATTCCTTCAGTAACTGGCCCTCCTATTGTTCCTGAAGTATTTCAACTGTGTCCTTCTCAGGGCATAGAATTCATTGGGATCAAATTCCAAACTCAACTGGGGAGGTTGTGACCCAGGCAGAGAAACTGATTTCGACTGATGTCAAGCCTCAGTTTATCTTTCTCAAAAACTTGAGATATCCTTGCAAAACTGTACCTCCTTTCGAACATCAAGACTATCTGTGTCTAATGCGTTTTCCCTATGGCACCGCGTACCAAATCTAATTGAACTCACATTGGTATACTGCAGATATTGCTTTTGAAACTGCTGTCTTTATATAGTAGCTCAGAGATTGGTATCAAGCTTTACAGCTGATATGAATCATTCTTTGGTCAAGCAAAGCATACCTTTAAGTATGTATTTTTATATTCAGGTACTGGCTTTTAACACCTGCCTTCAAATGTTAAACACATTTTCAATGTTATCAAATGGTTTTTGCTAAAGTGGTTAGAATCCAAGGGCAATTAATTTTCAAGTTGTCTAGAAATTATATTGAATGATAATAAATTGAAGCCAGGTTGAATTCACTGAAGTTATATGCAGATTTTGAATTAAATTGCATGAGTTTAACGTTGATTCGATGTAAAGCATGCCATAAAAATGGACAACAAAACATTCACTATTCTGTCTACATCTTCAAGTGAGCTTTTCCCCGGTAAGCTTTTATATTGGTAACAGTCCAAAAGGGGTACTTTTAGTTGGAGTAGAATTTTCTTTCCTTTAATTGTTGTAGAAGATCAACCTTGAGCCTGTTGAACGTTGAATGGCCTACACCAGCTCATCTTATTTCCCTTCTCATGTTCTTGATATATCCCTTTGAGACTCTGGTCGAAACATAAATCTGGAGTAATTATTACCAATTTTCAGAAGAATGGAAAAGAAGGTTTACTGTTGGCTTTGATGGTATTCAATCCAAAACTGAACACAATCCATGACAACTGATGTGTGCAAATATCCTCAAGCAGATCTCATTTGCTGGTGTGTTCATTTTCTTTTAATACCAATGAAAGAATTCTGAGAATTAGCATACAGCTAGCTGCTCATTCATTAGGTAAATATTACAAAAGGATAAGCACTTTCAGCTTTACAAGTTGTAAAGTGGGCAGCACCAGCCCAGCCAGAAGACAGCTATGATAATGGCAGCGAAAAATGACCTGTATTTTAATTTACCCTTGGTTTCAGAGCACAATTATAAGTGGAAATTTGTGGGGCTTTTGGGAAAAGAGCTGGTGAGTGGGAATAATTTTGGTTGCACAGTGGGAACCTGTGTTGTATAATTTCATGAGTTAATGGCCTTAGGACACAGAAGTAGATACCAGGGAACACTATCCCTTTCAAATTGTTTCATGGCAGACCGCAATGTGTAATACTTAGTTAAACCATTTATCAGCAAGAGCAAAATCCAATATCATTGCTTAGCATCTGTGTATGAAATAAATTTTCTGTGTTCTTTTTCCTGATTGTGAGTATTCACTATAAATGAAAATAAATTTTAGATTTTATTTCACTCAGTAAAGAATCAATTGGATTAATACAAGTCTTCAGTCACATATAAGACAAC
>NC_063334.1:104148561-104253225 GCF_021869965.1 Rhincodon typus
AAAAGGGTCTTTCTGATGAAGGGTCTAGGCCCGAAACGTCAGCCTCTCTGCTCCTATGATGCTGCTTGGCCTGCTGTGTTCATCCAGCCCTGCACCTTGTTGTCTCGCAATCACTCAACTTTAGTGGGCAGGAAATGAAGTCCACATGGCTGATTACTGCCTCCCGAAGCAGCCGTTCCACATGAACTTCAGTCATGCCAGATTCCCAGGGGGACAGTGGAAACACACAAGGAGGTCAACCAAGTGTTACAGATAGGTTAGACATCTCTAGGAGGCCTTGGCTTTTGACCAACAATGGAGAACAGTGAATGATTTTGTCGTCAGTGGGCATTAATGGAGTTGATGCATCGGACGGAGTACACAAAACCTCCAAGCAACCCATCTACCAACCCTGAAAGCACTATCCTTTCTGCAAATGGCTGAGACTGCAGACCACACATTGGACTTGTCAATAATCTCAGAATACATTGAACTGGAGTGGCAGCATGTCATCCCTGATCCCAAGGAGTGCTGAAAGAAGTGGTAGAAGAAGCAAACAGCAACTATATCCTTCCACTTACGGTTCATTTCTAAACCAATGATGAGGATTTTTGCTTTATCAATTTTTTTTTCCCATACTCATTTGAAAATGTTGGCTTATTCTTGTGATGTTGTTAAAGTTGTGCTTCCTTGTCCAGAGAAGGATCACCAGGCTGATCCCAGGTATGGAGGAACTGTATTACGAGGAGAGGTTGACTAACTTGGGCCTGAACGTAATGGAGTTTCGAAGAATGAGAGGCAACCTTATTGAAGCATGTAAGACTCTTAGAGGAGTTGAGAGACTAGATGCAGAAAGATGTTTTCCCTTGTGAGATAGAATCCAGGGCAGAGGACATAATCACAGAATATGCAGGTGGCACATTTAAGACAGAAATGAGAACAAACTTCCTCTCTCAGAGGGTGGAGAATCTGTGGCAATCTTTACCATGGAGACCTGTTAAGGCTGGCTCATTAACTATACACTATATTCAACGCTAAGATAGACAGACTTTTTATCCGAATGGGAATCAATGGTTATGGGGAAAAGGTAGGAAAGTGGAATTGAGGATTATCAGAAATCAGCCATGATCTCATTGAATAGTGGAGCAGACTCAAGGGGCTGAATGGCCTACTTCTGCTTCAATATCTTGTGTTTTATGCTGTACAGTGGTTGTTGGACTATACGGCTCAGTGCTGTACAAAGAAGGGGACTTACCAAAATATTCTAATGACATAGTTGGTAAAGCATGAACTTAACAAGAGTTTTTTTTTTCTTTTTTTTTATAGAATCCCTACAGTGTGGAAACAGGCCCTTTGGCCCCACAAGTCCACAGCAGCCCTTGCAGAATGCCACCCAGACCCATCCCTCTACAACCCACCAAATCTACACATCCCTGAACACTTGGGGCAATTTAGCATGGCCAATCCACCTAACCTGCACACCTTTGGACTATGGGAGGAAATTGGGGTGCCCAGAGGAAACCCCCGCAGACACAGGGAGAACGTGCAAACTCCACACAGACAGTCGCCCAAGGGTGGAATTGAACCCGGGTCCCTGGTGCTGTGAGGCAGCAATGCTAACCACTGAGCCACTGTGCCGCCCCAAAGAGTTTGGCCTTGGTAGAAAATTTGCTTAATTATTGGTGTACTGTGCCCAATTCTGCACATCTTACTTTAGGAAGGATGTGAAAGTGTGATAGTGAGTCGAAAAATTGATGAGAATTGATCCAGGGATGCAGGACTTTAGTTACAAAAATAGCTTGGAGAATCTATCTCTTTAGAGAAAAGAAGGTTGACAAGAAATTTGTTACAGATGATCAAAAACATGAGGGGTAGGAACAGAGGTGACAGGTAGAAATTGTTCCAGTAGAACAATGAACAATACAGCACAGGAACAGGCCCTTCAGCCCTCCTAGCCTGCACCGCCACATTTTGCTTTTCCATACTAAAACTGTCTTCACTTACAGGATCCAGATCCCTCTATTTCCTTCCTATTCATGTATTCATCCTGGTGCTTCTTGAAAGCGGCTATTGTGTCTGCTTCCACCACCTCCTCTGGCAGCATGTTCCAGGTACTCACCACCCTTTGTGTGAAAAACTTGCCTTGCACATCTCTTTTAAACTTTCCCCCTCACACCTTGAACCTGTGTCCCCTAGTAATTGACCCCTCCACCCTGGGAAAAAGCCTCATACTTTTCACTCTATCCATGCCATTCACAATCTTATAAACTTCTATCAGGTCGCCCCTCAACCTCCTGCGTTCCAGTGAAAACAAACCCAATCTAGCCAACCTTTCTTCATAGCTAAATTCCCCCATACCAGGCAACATCCTGGTAAACTTTTTTTTGTACCGTCTCCAAAGCATCCACATCCTTCTCTTAGTGTAGTGACCAGACTGTACGTAATATTCCAAGTGTAGCCTAACTAAAGTTCTACAAAGCTGCAGCATAACTTGTCTATCCTTATACTCAATGCCCATTCCAATGAAGGAAAGCATGCCATAGGCCTTTCTTACTACCTTGTCTACCTGCACTACCGCCTTCAGTGATCTGTGGACCTGCGCACCCAGATCCCTCTGCATATCAATACTACTAAGAGTTCTGCCATTCACCATAGAATTTCCACCTGTACTTGATCTTCCAAAATGCATCACCTCACATTTGTTTGGATTAAAGTCCATCTGCCATTTTTCTGCCCATGCCTCCAATTGATCTATATCCTGCTGTATCCTCTGACAATCCTCCTCACTATCCACAACTCTACCAATCTTTATATTGTCTGCAAACTTACTAATTAGACTAGCTATGTTTTCCTCCAAATAATTTATGTAGTTCATGAACAGCAGAGGTCCCAGCATTGATCCTGGTGGAACACCACTAGTTACAGGCCTCCATTCTGAAAAGCATCCTTCGACCACTACCCTCTGTCTCCTTTCATTAGGCCTGTTCTGTATCCATCTTGCCTGCTCACCCTAACACCATGTGACTTCACCTTTTGTACCAGTCTGCCATGAGGGATCTTGTGAAACCCTTTACCGAAGTCCATGTAGAAAAGATCAACCGCTTTTCCCTCATCAGTCACCTTCATCACGTCCTCAAAAAACTTAATCAAGTAAGTGAGGCTGGCCTCCTCTGCACAAAACCATGCTGTCTATTGCTAATAAGTCCATTTGCTTCTAAATGCGTATACGTCTTGTCCCTGAGAATCTTTTCCAATAATTTCCCTACCACTGGCGTGAGGCTCACAGGCCTGTAATTTCCTGGATTATCCCTGCTACCCTTCTTAGACAATGGGACAACACTGGCTATTCTCCAGTCCTCTGGGATCTCACCTGTGGCCAAAGATGTCTGTCAATGCTCCAGCAATTTATTCTCTTTCCTCCCTCAATATTCTGGGATAAATCCCATCAGAACCCGGGGACTTATCTACCTTAATACTTTTTAAGACGCACAACACCTCTTCCTTTTAAGTAGCAACTTGGCTTAGATACTTGACACTCCCTTCCCTGAGATCATCCTCCACCAATTCCTTCTCTCTGGTGAATACCATCACACAGTACTCATTTAGGACCTCACTCACCTCTTCTGGCTCCATACATACATTCCCTCCTTTGCCCTTGAATGGGCCAACCCTTTCCCTGGCTACCCTCTTTATATGTATAAAAAGCTTTTGGATTCTCCTTAATCCAGTTTGCTGATGACTTTTATGACCTCTTTTAGCCTTCTAATTCCTTCTTTAAGTTCTTTCCTTCTTTCCTTATATAATTCAAGGGCTTCATCAGTTCCCATCCTCCTAGACCTTACGTATGCTTCCTTTGTCTTTCTGACCAAGGTCATAACGTCCCTGGCCATCCAAGGTTCACGTAACTTGCCACACCCATCCTTCATTTTCACAGGAACTTGCCACTCCTGAACTCTTATCAACTGCTGTTTGAAACACTCCAACATGTCCGATGTAGATTTACCCTCAAACAGGTGCCTCCAGTCAAAATTCTCCAGTTCCTGTATAATTGTTGTAGTTCACCTTCCCCCCAATTTAACACCTTCACCCAAGGACTGCTGTTATATCTCTCCATGAGTAACTTAAAACTCACGGTATTATGGTCACTACTCCCAAAATACTCCCCCACTGAAAGTTCACTCACCTGGTCAGGCTCATTTCCCAAAACCAGGTCCCGAAGGTTGCAGGAACAGCAACTCATATTCCGCTTGGGAACCCTGCAGCCCAATGGTATCAATGTGGATTTCACAAGCTTCAAAATCTCCCCTCCCCCTACCGCATCCCAAAACCAGCCCAGCTCGTCCTTACCTCCCTAACCTGTTCTTGCTCCCACCTATCCCTCCTCCCACCTCAAGCCGCACCCCCATTTCCTACCTACTAACCTCATCCCACCCCCTTGACCTGTCCATCCTCCCTGGACTGACCTATCTCCTCCCTACCTCCCTACCTACACTCACCTTTACTGGCTCCATCCCCGCCTCTTTGACCTGTCTGTTTCCTCTCCACCTATCCTCTCCTCTATCCATCTTCTATCCACCTCCCCCTCTCTCCCTATTTATTTCAGAACCCCCTTCCCCTCCCCCATTTCTGAAGAAGGGTCTAGGCCCGAAACATCAGCCTTCCTGCTCCTCTGATGCTGCTTGGCGTACTGTGTTCATCCAGCTCTACACCTTGTTATCCCAGTATAACCCCTTCCCTGGTTGGACTGATTACATACTGTGTCAAGAAACCCACCTGAATGCTCCTTACAGATTCTGCCCCATCCAAGCCCCGAGCATGTAGTGAGTTCTAGTCAATATTGGGGGAGTTAAAATCACCCACCACAATCCTACTATTTTTACATCTTTCCAAAATCTGTCTACATATTCTCTCCTCTATCTCCCATTGGCTGTTGGGAGGCCTGCAGTATACCCCCCAGCATTGTGATTTCACTTTTCCCATTCCTGAGGTCTATCCATATTGATTCGCTGCACAACTCCACTGATCTATCCTCCCTCAGTACAGATGTGAGATACTCCTCTGTCAGTAATGCAACTCCCCCACCCCTTTTACATCCCTTTCTATAACACCTGAAACATTTAAATCCTGGGACATCCAGCTGCCACTCCTGTCCCTCTTTCAGCCAAGTCTCAGTAATCACAATAATATCATAGTTCCAAGTACTAACCAAAGCTCGAAGTTTATCTACCTTGCCTATTATACTTCTTATACATTGAAACACATGCATTTCAGACGTCTGATCTTTTCAAGAGCGTTTCCCTGCCTGTTCTTGTTCTTAGTAACGTTTGCCTTGGTTTCTACCTCTCCCTCAATTTCTGCATCAATTACCCTACTCCTCTGGTTTCCATCTCCCTGCCACACTAGCTAAAACCCTCCCCAACCAGACTACCAAGTATCACCCCAAAGGACATCAGTCTCAGTCCTGCCCAGGTGTAACCTGTCCAGTTTGTGCAGGTCTCACCTCCCCCATAACCGGTCCTGATGCCCCACGAATCTGAACCTTCCCCCTCACACCATCTTTTCAGCCACATGTTCATCCTATATATCCTGCTGTTTCTACTCCGACTAGCTCATGGCACTGGTAGTAATCCTGAGATAACTACCTTTGAACATTTCAGCTTTCTTCCTAGTTCTCTATATTCTGCTATTAGGACCTCATCTCTTTTTTTAACCTATGTTGTTGGTACCACTGGTTGTTCACCCTCCCCCGTCCAGAATGTTTTGTGACCACTCCGGGATATCCAGGACCCTAGCACCAGGGAGGCAACACACCATCCTAGACTCTCATTTGTGGCCACAGAAACACCTATCTATTCCCCTTATGGCTGAATCTCCTATAACTATTGCATTTCTATGCCTATTTCATCTTCCCTCTGCAGCAGAGCCAACCATGCTGTCATGAATTTTGCTGCTGTTATCCCCTGAGAAGCCATTCCCGTCAACACTATCTAAAACAGTATATCTGTTTTGCAGGGGAATAGCCACAGGAGATTCCTGCACTGCCTGCTTAGCCTTCCTGCTCTGCCTGGTGATCAACCATTCCCTTCCAGCCTGAGGAATCTGAGTTTGCGGTATGACCACCTCTCTATACGTGCTATCTACCACACTCTCTGCCTCGCAAATGGTCCACAGTGTCCCCAAACTCCGCTTCAACTTCCAGGAGCTGCAGCTGGAGACATGCAGGTCCTGGGCACTGGAAATGTGCCCAGTTTCCCGCATCAAGCAAGAGGTACAGACTATGATTTGGAGCTCTCCTGCCATGTCTTACCCCTTTAAGTTAATTAGTTCTTGCAATGTTAAATAATTTTAATACCAAGTTGAAGCTCTTGATGCTCTTTATTCCGATAACAATTTCTTAAAACTTACCTGTTACTCACCAACAAAAGTTACCAGAAACAGTTTAAGCTCGCACTCCCTTACCCACTGGAACTCTCATTGCTGACCTTCCTCTCATGATGATCTGTCTCCTCTGAAACTTGCTTCTCTTTTTTTGCTTAGAGGAGGGAGGAGGGATGGAAATTCTACAGTAATATAACGTTTGGGCCAACCATTTCTTAACAGTAGGTTCTTCCACGATACCCTTCAGTCCTGGGCTGACTGCGAAGTCCACTCCCAGAATGCAAACAAGCGATGACTCAGTACCCTCTTGTTGGAAAATAATGCAAATAAATGGCCAAAGAACCAAAGGCGACATAAGGAAAATCCTTTTGTTTTACACAGCAAGTGGTTGGGATCTACAACACACGGCCTGAGAGTGTGGTGGAGACAAATTCAGTCATGCTTTTCAAAAGAGAATTTGATAATTTTCTGAGCAGAAAAAAATTGCAGGGCTATGGAGAAAAGGTGGAGTAGTTGCGACTAGGTGAGATGTTCTTGCAGAGATCCAGCATGGACACATTGAGTCAAATGGACTATGATTCTCTGATCGATACATCAATGGAGTGGCTTTTTATGGTTCTTAATTCTTCTGCTCTCACCAATTCAATTATAGCTAATGGAGGATTTAATATGTAACTAAAATGGAAGAAGTGTTTTTTTTTGCGTCAATAAATATAGAACTTGTTAGTCAGGTGAAATAGCAGTTTGCTACAGTAACACATTTTTATGAAGTTACACCCTATTCCTCCGAGCTATGTTGTTCTCTTTTTAGGATGGAGATCATTAGGATACTTTTGATGCCTGAAAATGAGATATTAAGTTGCTTAATTGAACATTACCACACCACACCAGTTTAGTCGAGTGTTTACGCAAGGCTTGTAAGTAAAATGGAAGGAAATGATGTGCACTATAATAATAACAATCCAGTGGTGTGCCAGTGGAAATTCTCCAAGAGGCAGGCGTATGCAACCATTGTCTGAATTCTAACTCCTGCCTGAACCCAGGGTGGGTGGAGGAAGTCTTTGTTCGGAGAAGGATTCCTTTCCTCTACATGAGCAAGCTCCCTTCTTGTCTACTTGCCGATCAACAAGGCAGTGCTGTGAAGAACCCTGTAGTGATGATATAAATGTCGGAGAGACTGAGTAAAAATATATTTCAGATGAAATGCTGAAAAATATCATGACCAATTAGAAACATTTATCATTGCTTTATATATGTCTATAATTATTTAAAGATTATTATTGTTTAAACATATAGAAATACAATGCATTTGCAAAATATAATCACAATATCCCATTTCACGATACCTGCATTACAGTCTGGTTATAAACTATATTACAACTGCGATATTGTTTGCCTATAAGCAATATGCATTGTATCGGGAATTTTAAAGTACTTCAGAGGCTGCTTGTGCTGTATAATTGCGAAGGACGGTCACAAATGTAAAGTTTGCTGAGGCCGTGGATCATATAGGCAGGAATTCGTGAATAAAGCCGGACTTAGATTGAGGTTGCAGAGAATCTGCTGTTCTATTCTTCGCATTGACCTGCACATGATCTGCCATGCCTGCAGCACAAATCTCTCTGTTACCAGTTGCCGTGGTTACAAAAAGCTCATGGTAAACCAATGGGCTTTCTGCAGCATTGCTGAAAAGCACCAGCCATTTTGGTTATGGGAGCACACTGGAATAATGCTCTGCTTTATCCAGCAATAACATCAGCTATTGAAGAGAGAGTCCCGCGTTCCAGATGATCTTTGTCGCTCAGAATGCCACCGAATTGCTCGACCATCAGGCTGTTCACTACTGCCGCTGGGCTGGACTGAAAGGAAATAATCTGCAGTGCAAATCTGGGGGCAGATCAAGCAAACACAGACAGTGTTTTGTGTGGTAAAAGAGCGTTGTGCTGTCACGTTACCTTAACTGTCTAACTGTTGTCTGCTATTGGTGACCAAGTAAGAAGGGTGTAGTCCCGCACTGACACTGTTTATGTACATTTTTGCTGCTTTATTTGGACAGACTCCCACTGAAGAAGCAGGTGTGTGATTTATCTGGGTTCCACACCGGCTGCAGCTCCTCTGGTTTTACATGCTGCTCTCAGCTCGGCTGCTGCATTTGGGACATCTGGTCGTGGACATTGTTAAACCTGGTCAATCGGTGCTCAGCTGGTCTCTCCCCATTCAGGTAAACTCAAATTGCAATATTGACTTTCTTCTTTGATTGTGAAACTGGCGAGCAAATACATGGGCAAACTACAAAGCAGTTCTAGTGGGGCTGTCGGAATGTGCAAGTGCTTCTGTCTAAGAAACAATTACCTCTGTTGACACAGACTTCATATCTCAATATTAATCCGGTGCAGTTGTGTTCGTTGTGATGGATGTTTGCAATTTAAAAGACTTTCTCTCCGCGATTTCGATATCCTGATTTCGCGCGGCCCCCCACGTCGATGGTTACAGAAATGATCCCCGCAGTAAAAAGACAGTAGTTTGTGATGTTCGTATTATACAAACCTATATAGGTGCCATACTTGCATGTTTCTCAAGCAGTAAGAGCCAGCAGCTATCGGAGTGTACAGTGATAACCTTTCCCAGAGAAAGGCAAACTCTCGTTAAATATCTAATACTGTATATTTCAAAATTAAACATACAAGCAGCTGGTATACACTTAGAGGCTTCTTTTGAATTATTACCTTTTTGTATGCTATAACAGAATCAAATGATGGTAGGAGATTACAGACGCTATTTGTGTTCTAGTGTCTGTTGGATTACTTACATGAACCAAGATCAGTATGTGATTAAACTTGTATTATGATCTATCCCACTGTGCGAAGAGCTGAGAAATGGCTTTGACTATTTTGTTGGCTCAAACTCAAATTACGTTTATTTCTTATTGCAAGCATCATTGACTGATAAAGACAATTTTAATATTTAATCTCAGGTCATTAGAAAA
The DNA here is from genome assembly GCF_021869965.1 of Rhincodon typus. Taxonomy (NCBI): domain Eukaryota; kingdom Metazoa; phylum Chordata; class Chondrichthyes; order Orectolobiformes; family Rhincodontidae; genus Rhincodon; species Rhincodon typus. The sequence goes on from NC_063334.1 coordinate 104,157,905, forward strand.
TAATTTCTTCAGCTTATTCCTTCCTATTAAGATCGTCTTGGTTAGCAAGTGGTTGATTGAAGCATGCAGTAAATCTCAAGGTAAATGATCAATATAATGCAACATGTATCTTGTATTACTGTTGGTGTTTCGGATTGTAGCTTGCAAATGTGGTCAAATGTGTTTTCTTACCCTGGAATAAGAAAGTAATTAAAAGTTTAAATTGTATGTGGCGAGAGTGAGTAAAGATCAGTTTTTTGAAACCCTTTCCACAAAGTATTCAACTGTATCTGCACTGGCTGTTAAAATCAAAAACCACAATTTATAAGTTATCATCAGTGCAGTATAATAACTGAGTGTTTTTCCAAACAATAATTATCTGCTCTTACCCTGTACAAGTAATTTAGAGGCCCTGTTTTGTTCTGAAAATGCTGGTGTTGCCATCAATGTTAAGTTGGATTGTTGTGGCAGCTGCAATTGTAGTTTCAGTTATATACTTGTGCCTGATCCAAGGTTTGGGAGGGTAGTGAATGTCTAAGTCACTAACCCGTGGTCAGTAAAATAGATAATGTTCCAAGAGATATGAAGACAGCTAGAGATTGTTACTTAGGAAAGAGCTTGTCTTGCATAAAAGTGATGGTATTTGCTGACAATAAAATTTAAGCCTTGAAAAGTTTACAGTTTCTTCCTTAATAGAACACTTCCTTGTCTCTGCAAAATATGTTTGTGTATTGTTCAAGATACAATTTTGTTCTTGTTTTTTTTGTTACAATTAAAGCATGAGAAAGCATTGGCTACAACTTTTTAATTTCTGGAGGTTTAGAATAAAGTAACAATTTGAAAAATCTATCAAGATAGTTCCCTTACAGATCAATGGAGGATCAGCTTCTCTTGTGGCCTTGATAATATCTCCTCTGATTATGTTAAATTAGAGCTTTTGATGAGACCTTACTGTTACACTGATAGATTAGATAAAAGCCAAAAAAAGTTGCTGCCAAAAGATTCAATACTGTATTTGTCATAATTTCAGTTCATCTGTCCATAAGGACATTATTCTTTTATGAGCCAGACAACGATCTTTTATTTCACTACAAGATTGATATCTTAGTATATTATTATTCAAACAGATTAAGGATTCCTGAAACATATTGGCTGCATGTTACAAAAGCCATCTGAAATCCAAGAGTCTTTTCTCTCCCCTGCTTCAGGTTATTCTCAGCTTTAATACATGCTATGAGTGGATATTCTTCTTATAGGAATGAGGCAGGGCAATGCCTCTGCTAGTTTGCTAAGTGCAGTAAATTGTAACATTTTTTACAAATAATTACCATTTCACAAGAGACCAGGTTAAAAGTTCCTGACTGTAGCATCATCTTCAGTGAAAGAAACTTATGTACCTAATTCACCAGCCAAAGGGCCTTTCATGTTTATTACAAGACATCTTTTTTCATGCCTCCTATTTATCATGATAACAAGAATAAATTGTGTAAACTTTCCAAATGCATGTCAGACCATTTAAATTATATACTATTCCTTGTTCCAAAATTCCATTAATACAAATTGTTTTTGCTCTATTCCTGCTTGACTTATTCCCCCATCCTCTTCTTGACTGTTACCATAGCATAGATGAGTGTACTCTCCTCATATCCCTTCCTACACTATGCTTAAAATTTGTAGCTTAAAGCTCCATTCTTAATTTGAGCGCATACTATTTTGGAGTTGTTTCTTAGATGAGTTGATATCAAACTGACGCCCTATTTTGTTGATTAAGGGAATTGTGAAAGGCTTCATGACTTTTATATTTGAAGAAGTAGAAGGATTTTTTTCCAGTGTACTGGTAAATGTTCTTTCTCAAAAGCAACATATTAATAAACAGTTTAGTTAGTTATTTATCCAGTTCCACTTTAGTAGGCAAATTTGCTATTATGTAGGCATCTGCATTCTGCATTGACAGCACTAGAACACTTGTAATTGATTATGAAAGGCTCCAAGCAAGAAAACCTCATTATTAACAAAAACAGAAATTGCTCCTCTGGCCTGTTCAGAGATGGAGTCACTTGAGCCAAAATGTTAACTCTGCTTTCCCTCCACGGATGCTGCCAGAACTGCTGTATTTTTCCAACAATTTCTGTTTTTGTTTCTGATTTCCAGCATCTGCAGCTTTTTTTTATTTTTAATGTTCTAGCATTACAGGAGAAATAATTGACAACATGACCACAAGTATAACAGCTATCATGGAGAAAGTTGTGTCCTGCTTTTAAGCTTCAAGATCAAAAATGGGACATCTGATGTTCCATGTGCTGTTTGACTGTCAGTAGGACAAAATAGACACTTTTGTTTTCAAACCATTCCCAGACCACATGTTGTAGATATATTTAATCAACCTGTTCAGTTGTGTTGTGAGACACTTCTGGAGAGGCACGAGTTGACTCAGGCCTTCTAGCCCAGAGGCAGGGACAGTACTGCTGTGTCCCAAAACCCCTGCAGGTCTCATGATGTATACTGGTTAAATAGTTATCAGGCACACACTCTCAGTTAGTCAACAGAAATCTCTGGTGCTGCACGCTTGCTTTAATTATTAAATAACATAATATCGTAAAATATGCTGGTTATCTACTTTTCAAGTTCCCTTCATATGGTCATTCATTTAAAAGCACCAGTTGTGGAAGGGGCCATTTAAGTTTCAAATTTAGAGCCAATGCTCCCTTAGAAGCCGAGGAAGGGATTTGCTGAAATTACTTACAGCCCAGGAAAGAGTTCCTGGTCACTCAATGAAGTGACTAGTTTCACAGTTTTAGCTATTGCTTGCGTAGCTGGATGCATAGGAGCGTCCCATTCATCATTGTGGGTGCTGTCCCAGTAATGATAATGGTCATACATACAAACGAGGTGAGAAATAGGCCATTTGACCACACAGGGCTGCTGCAATTTTCTGTAAGATCATGGATGATTTGATTGTGATCTCAAATGCACGTTCTCATCTACGCCTTTGACTCTAGTATTAGCCGATAATCTATCTATGTTGTCTTACAAATAGTCAATGATCATGCCACTGAAAGATAGGTAGAAGGGTAGTATCTCCCATGGAGGATAGATGGAGGTCCTACTCCACCCAAAGTGGGCAGGGATTTTAGGCTCAATTTTTCTGACAATGGTGGCTCAAAAACATTTGCCACTTTTCCTTCTTTTTGCTCCAGAACTCTCCAATCTTGAATGTGTGCCAGATGAGATTTTTTTTTATTCCTGTACTTTGGTCAAGGATACAACATAGCTAAAAAGTTAGAAATTGTAACGCAACATATCTTTTCTCAGCCAAAGTCAACAGTTGCTATTAATTATTTCTAGCCTGCTATAATGCTTTGTGCATTTAATGTGGTTAAAGCTTCCAAATCAAAACCTGGTTTAGTAAACAATAATCTACGCTGACAGTACATGGCATGTTCAAAATGTAATTTTTAAAAACACTGTATTTTAATTTCATGTATACTGCCTGCTTCTGAAGAACTAAAATAAACTGGGTTTGACTCTACTGGAAGATTGTAGGATGTCCAAATAATGGAATGAACCTGAAAGTTCAGTTTTAACTTGTCTTTACAAGTGGCTGTAAGGAATGTCATCATTGAATGAGGTAGAGGATCTTTTAAAGTAGATTAACTCAACTTGCTGACATGTTCCAGCTGTAACGTCGCTCCAATTTTTACTGTTCTCTTTGTTAAAGTCATTGAAATGCCTGCCAGAGACCGACAGGTGCCGCATGAATGCAATGTGTGCAAATTGGGTTCCTGTTGCTGTAATTGGGACCTTGGTGCGATTTAAGCTAGTTAGATAAAAGCCCTGCAGAACGGCCACCCTACTGAGGAAATGTTTGTGTGATTGCACTGTCTGACTCACTGGAAGCAATATTCGGATTAAATGGATCTGTGTGCCGTGCTTGGTGCAGTTTGAGGCGATTGTTCAGTTTTGTGTTTTGCTTTTTTCTGCTTTAATCACCCTCATTGAGTTTTAGCAGGTTGCAGAAGGTGCCAGTTCTGCTTGGAGAAGCAGCCTCACTAATCAGGATGAGTCGCAGGCGGATCTTTTGTCAGACGGCTGCTTCGAACATAGGAACATAAGAAATAGGAGCAGGAGGTGGCTATCTGGCCCATTGCGCCAGCTCCACTCGGAGTGCTGCTCACTGGCATTCCCCAGCTCTCAGTAAAGGCTAAGGATGGCCTTCCTGGATAGGGCTGAGCATAGACTGGAGTGCACAAGCAGGATCCCAATGCTATATTTAGCAGCAGTAAGATGAAGCCCACTGACTTTCCCATTATCACCAAGGTGGAGAAATTTGTTCTGCTAATACTGCTTCTAGCACTGCCTGCCTCAGGGAATTGCTCAACTCTGCCTAGAGGAGGCAGTACAGGGATGAATTCCTTCCTCGGGTCTCCAGTCAGGCAACCACTTAGGGCTAAAGGAATCAAAGGGTGTGGGGAGAAAGGAGGATCAGGGTACTGAGGTGGACAATCAGCCATGAATGGCGGAGTTGGTCTGAAAGCCTGAATGGCTGTCTCCTGCCCCTGATTTCTGTGTTTCTATGTTCTGTTGTGTTGGTGTCTGTAAATGTACAATGGTGTAACCATCAAGATACCACAAGGTATCTAGAAGCTTTTGTTCACAGGAAGGGCTATCATTTAAAGGTATCAATCACCATTGAAGGACCATGCAAGTTTCAGCTTGTTTTAATGGAAACTGTCAAGGTGGCTTTGTCCTCGGGTACTCATGCAGGGAGCCTCGAGATGTCCATGGATGCCAGAGGCTAGATGCTGGCATTAATGGAGGCTCAGCAACAATCCTGCAGCACGCTAGCTGCTGATGCGCTTGTCTGGCCTGGAGAGCTTTCTGTATTCATCAGGGGGGTGGTGAAGGAGCGGGATTTCTGCCATCTCTAGAGAGAGAGAGAGAGAGAGAGAGAGAGAGAGGGAAGCATGTGCTGACCCTACTGCTGCAGCCATGGGACTATGGTTTATCATTCCTAATGATCTGTGGGAGTGCAGATTACAGGAGATGAGTGACTCCTGGCAGGATGGTGATGCCGTATGAGATGACAGCACAACAAGCTGAAAGGAGACTCCTCCATATTTTCACCCTTGGTGTTGAAACCCTCTGGCTGCCTTCCAAAACCTCATGTAACAGCTCATGTGTGTGGCAAGCAATTTTCTTTTCATAGCTCAACTCCACATCTCTGCTGGCCTCAGCAAAGTTGGGAGAGTGTCTTGTCCTTTAGAAAGTTATCTCTTAGACTGCCCTTGTCACCACCTCCTGCTCACTTCTGCTATGGGGGCTCGCTATGTACAAACTCCCACCATCTCTAACACAAGGGAATACATGTACTGATCCTACTGCTTCAGTAACTCTCACAGGGTGCCACAGTTTTAACTGCTGTGTGAAGGGGATGGCACACATACTGTTGTTTGATTTGAATGATTATCCTACTCCCATGATGCCATTCTCAAAGACTTTTACTGCTGAGAAAGGTCTAGATAAATGGACGAGAGGGATTCAGTGTACTACAATTAATCTCATTGAGTTTGTAGGCAACTGAAGTAAGGTTAACCAAGCAACTTCTTTTCTAGCCAATTCTCTCATAGACTCCCTACAGCGTGGAACCAGGCCACTCAGCCCATCGAATCCACACCGACCCTCTGAAGACCATCCCACCCTGACCTAGCTGCCTACCCTATCCCTGTAACCCTGCATTTCCCATGGCTAATCCACCTACCCTGCACATCCTTGGACACTATGGGGTAATTTAGTATGGCCAATCCACATAACTTACACATCTTTGGACTGTGGGAGAAAACTGGATCACCTGGAGGAAATCCATGCAGACACCGGGAGAATGTGCAAGTTCCATGCAGACAGTTGCCTGAGGCTGGAATTGAATCTGGGTCCCTGGCACTGCAAGGCCACAGTGCTAACCGTCTAACCTATGTACCAACCTCACATGTGTTTACTCCTTCTGAAGTATAATTCAGGAGTGCTTTTCATCTTCTGATACAGTACCGAAGTGGCAAATATTCACATATATGTCAAAAGGCTATTCATTCATGAAAGCCATCACTACCGGGGAATTGCGACCTGATCCTGACCTCACCTAACTTTAGCACGCTTGCATTTCCAGCAGGGTTTGTCCAGTACTGATCAAAAGTAGGAACTAGGTTTGACTATTTCCCATATAACCCAGAGATGCTGAGGCTAATTGGACCATTCCTATTGCAACCCAAGCTGAGACTAGCTAAGCAAGCTCAGAACTGAGGAATTGAACCTGGAGCATCCCTTAACCAAATTGCCCCTTGATTCACAAAGGTGTACTGGTGGTGGAAGCCCCTTGGTTATAAATCAGAAAATATTGAAGAATTGTAAGAGAAAAGGGCAGCATGCAGTACTTTCCTTTAATAACATGCAGTTAATTGGAAGCTACTGCCATAAATCCTGCTTTGACAGGACTGTTCTGAAGTGGCTGTTGATTAGTCCAGAAACAATAAAAATATGGTTTTTACAATATTTGTAGCTTTCGGGGAAGAATCCACGTGGGGCTGTGTCATCAGTCGATTGAACAATCTCTGTTTGTGACAACAAAATTAAACAAAGTACTGCAGGTGCTGGGGATCTGCAATAAAAACAACAAGTACTTGAGAAATTCAGCAGGTCTGGCAGCATCTATGGAGAGAGAAACAAAATTAACATTTCCAACCTGAAGAAGAGTTACATCAGACTTGAAATGTTCACTCTCCTCAGATGCTGCCAGACCCCTGAGTTGCTCTGTTTTTATTTCAGTTCATGACATCTCATTATGGCTACAGTGAATAACCTGTTGAAAGGCTGCCTTGTGTGGGTATCCCATTAGCCAGAAATCTCTGCAACAAGTCGCTGAACACAGTAATGTTAATGTTCATTATTGTTTTAACAGAACACAGGGAGAACTGTAGGCCATTTAGCCACTTGAGCTTGCTTTTCAGTGAGATATGTCACATCCAACTCTTTGTTCCTACATCTTATTCCTTTGATACTTTTTTGGGTAGGGGTAGCAAAAATTAACAATCGATCAAGTGTCCAAATGCTGTGTGCAAATCGGAGTTCCGAGCTTCTGTCATTTTTTGTGCTTAGAAATATTTCTTCACTTCACTGCTAAAAAGTCTGGCGCTAATTTTAGGCCGTATCCTTTAGTGAAACTCCAGTTGATTGGTAGACAGAACGAAACTGTTTCGGAACAGGAAAAAGCTTTTTAGACGTTCTGCCATTCAGTTGGATCATGGCTGACCATCTATACCAATGCCACATCCCTACATTATCTCCATTTCTCCTGATGCCATTAGTGTTGTCTAAGGGCCAGAGGACCCTGGAGGAATATTCCCTGTAAGCTTTGTGGTCATGTAGCAGCTTAGAAATTCTCCTGCGGGATGACTTCTGCTCTGGTTTAAATATACCGCACATGGAACTCCAAGGTCTGCACAGGAACAACTAAAATTAGGGGGAGTGTTGCCTGGTAGCAACCTTGCTGTGATATCACAGAGCTGCACATCCCTGGGTATAAGTGCCATGGTGTGGGTGGAGTTAGAACTGTTTGGAAGGAACACAGTGTAGGACAATCAGAGACTCACTATAAGGTGTACAGAGGCATGATCACTCTAAGAAGGTAGATTAGTAATAACCTAATATAACTGTAAGTCACAACCTGGTATAGATTACCATGTATGATATTAGTATGGAAGTGTAAGAAATAGTGTTTCTTTGAAGAATAAGCTTAAAACTAGTTCTTGACTTTGCCTTCTCTCCAACTAGTCTGTCCTAAACCCAAAAAAAAATTATCGTGTAGCAAAAAAACACATAGCAAAAGAAGCCTATTGATTTGAATGATTGACCTTCCGCAGCCCATCAAGGGGAAAGAATTTTAAAGATTCATCACCATCTGGTTGAAGAAGTTCCTCATCTCATTCCTAAATGTCCTAAAATTAGATCCCCTGGTTATAGAGCCAGCATCTGGGGGAAACATCTTATTTACATCCACCTTAGTACAACCTGTAAGAAATTTACATACTTCATTTGGATCACTTCTCATTCTGTGAAACTCCAGCGAAGGTAGGCCACTGTTTCCTCAAAAAAACAATCCCTCCATCACAGGGATGAGACTGGTGTTGAACTCCTCCTCTGTCAAGTCTATCCATCCTTCAAAAAGAAGACCAAAACTGGTGTACATGACTCCAGGTTCAGTTTCACCAAGGCATGAAGACCAGATCAAGGAGACACAACCTTAAATGTTGAGCTAGGCTACTTGGGTGCTGCGAGGGTGGAAGTCTGCAATGTTACCAGAGGGTATTCAACTGAAAATTTTAAAATTGGGATTGAATTTTTTTTTTTGTTGGCAGAGTTTTTAACAATTGCAGCATGAAGGCAAATAGAGATGAGCTATGGACCAATCATATTTCAGTTCAATGGCAGAGCATGGTTACTGTCTTTGATGGCATTACAAACAGGGTCAGCCTTCCTCTTAAAATGTCTGCAACAGAGATTTCCACGTTGTGATACCGAAGAGTACTTTAATACTAAGTGATGCTGCATCTATTTACTGAAGTGCAAACATTTTATGATTTTGATTTTAGATGTTATTCCCTTGATCGCATTTTAACACTCCGCATAATATATGAGGCAATTCTATCATCCTGTTATTAATCACTTTGCTGATGTGTGAATTGTCTTGAGAGCCTACTTACTGGGTGACATTGTGCGTCTAACGTAACATTCATTGATAGAGAACAAATGATTTCAAGCAAACTTTCCTAATGATATCAAAGCACAGCCGAATCTCTGTTGGCCTTGTCCAGCTGGAATGACTGCAGTGCTTGTTGGTGATGGTTCCTTTTCTTTAATATTTATCCCAGAAACACTATTGTAGTTGTATTCGGTTGGCAACTGTAGTGAAATAAGTCGCTTTTGAAACCCAGCAGCATCATAACCAAGAAGCATTTAGCTTCTTGCAGCCTGTGGACTGACTTCTGCAGCCCCTTGCAGTGGTCTTGCAGATCTTTTACATTAACTTCTTTTCAACACTAGTTTACTGTCATTTGCAGCTTCATTTCCTTCCAATATTGTTGCTTTATGTCAAACTGAATGTGTCCACCTTGTGAATACCTCAGATTCCTTTCAAGTCCACATACCATATAAGCAGATAAGGGGATCTTCAGACGTAGCCCAGGGATTGCAGGCCTTTTAAAGAAGTTGGTTGCATCTGTCAGTCAGCGGTTTTTAAATAAGAAGCACATCTGTATCAGAATGAACAGGGTCAGGGTGATTACACTTTGTCACCTTGAAGCATGCACCAGTGACATCTTTCGGCTGGCTGCATAGTCAATCAGACAAATTCCTTGTCACATCTCACCCCTGCCCCGTCCCCACTATTTAGTCAGGATTATGTGAGACCTGATTGTCGGCCTGTTCCCGCCCTGTCGCAGTTCCTCCTGTGGCTGGTGGAGGAGGGAGTTCAGTTTGAAGGCCACCAGGGCACACTCTGTCAGTGGGAAGTGCGCCTCCTTTTACAGGGCCCCTGGCTTCCACTTCATTCACTGGGGCCTCCTCCTCTGGCTCAGGTGATAAACCCCCATCTCCTCCTCCCCTCCCCCCTCCCCACCCCATCCTACTCCAGCAAAGCTGTCCAAAGGCTGGCAGCTCGAAGAGATGGGGCACTCCCCTCGGAGATGGTGAAAGATTCTCTCTAAGCTAATTAGTGTCCCTCTGAGCAGTAAATAACCAAGGGGCAGGCTGCCAGGGAGGGTACGGTCACTGTTCACATTTCCAGTGGGTTAGGGATGGGGACGGTGAGCTGGAATTCAGGCAAGTCTTAAAGTCCTGCTTTTAAAGTGTCTGTACTCTCTGTACTAAATATATTTTGTTCTTTTTAAAGTAAATCACTTGCATTTATTATTCTAAACTCTTAAACTATCGCAACTGTGTCCTATTCTGTATCTAATCATTTTTGTTCATACGAAAAGAAGCCAACTTTTAAGTCCTTTGTCATTAATTGTACATACTGTTAATCCTAATGGAAAGTTAGTTGTTTATGCTTTTATTAATAGGGGAAGAAACCGAGAGAAATCCTCTTTTTAATTTGACTTCTGCACGTCGCAATGGTTTGTTAACGTATGTGTTAATTTGAAAAGGGTCTAATATGTATAGTGTGGGCAGGGGTGGAAGGTCCTGAAGTAGCCAGTGTTCATTTGTGGCCTTGTTTTAAAACACCTTATCGGTAAAAGCTAAACCCTGCCTGTAAATGAGAGCACTGATGCTCCCAGTGTTATCATGAACTAGGCCTTACCCCCTCCTGAGGCTGCACCTGTTCTGTGCTCCTGACTGACAGTTTTCCAAATGCCGCCTGTTTGGAGACCTGGCGTGAACAGGAAATGAAGCTAATTATTCCCCACTGACAGGAAGCCAAATTTCGCACATGGACTGGGAGCTAACGCAGACCCAGTGAAGAGTTAATATTGCCAAGAGCCAGTGAGAGGAGGTTATCTGTGCTGTGGTGGGTCCTAGCTCATAGGACAAGACACACCGACTGTAGGGTTTTGTAAATTTTAATATCAGGCTGTGCAACATTATCTTGCTTAAACTATTGTTAAAGAGTAAGCAAGAGGACTAGCAATGGAAGAGCAGGAATCTGGTGGACATTCCAAATAACTTTTTTTGAAAATATTGAATCGGTCAGAAGAACATTTGAAGAAACTGAAGGTTATGTAACTTCACTCTTTACACTGTCTGCTCTGATGCTGAATCTGCTACTAAATTTTATTTGACAAAGCTGCTTTCTGTGGATTTATCTGCATTCCTATTACCATCCCTGCCCAGTGAAGCGGTTGAAGCTACCTCATTGAATGTTTTTAAGGCAAAGCTAGATAAATTTTTGAACAGTAAAGGAATGAAGGGTTATGGTGAGTGGGCGGGTAAGTGGAGATGAGTCTCAAAAAGATCAGCCACGATCTTATTAAATGGCGGGGAAGGCTTGAGGGGCCGGATGGCCTACTCCTGCTCCTAGTTCTTATGTTCTTATGTTCTTATTCCAATTGGGCACTGCTGGTGTAAAATGGATGCTACACTTAATGAGCTTTTTTTTTTAAGATGTCCATCAGATGCTATTATTGTATTGCTGTACTGCCCTTGCATTGCAAAATCGACTGTATCTTATACCTCTAATCCTACCAATTAACCTATTGGTCAATAGGGTTACAATTACTGTTCGTAATTCTGTGATAGCTTTAATCTTTTTTATCATTGTTCTTGTGTGGCGCTGCAGATTGATGCAATGCACCAACAGATATTTATATTATTGCGTCCTGTCTTATGGGTCTCTTTGTTTCACTGTTGTGGTGTTGCATTGTAGGAATGGTGAGGGTATACCAACGTCTTCACAATAGAGATGCACCTATTTTATTGTCACCACCTTCTGCGTGACTGCTTACCACTTTTTCTTCTTTTTGACTTTTACACTTTATTTTCTTCTGTGTGTCTCTCGTGTGTGTAAAACCTCAACTTGAGGTTCTGTGCACATTGTGACTTACTTTGTTATCACTCTGCACTTATTATATGATATCTCTGAGCTGCATTGGTAAGGAGAAAACCTTTCTGTATATCCAGTCTCAGAATCCAGTTGGTGGAAGCTTACAGAAAGGTGCATCCTCTCAGGTTTTGATGCTATTGCTGGGTGAGGGTGTCACGAAGCATCTTCTGTTCATGCAAACAAACTTTTACTGCCATTCAGTTAATCACAACCGTTAGTCAAAACATGACACGCAGAAAGTGCTTTGGTGTGCACAGTGGCATCCATTCTATGAATAAATCACTGAAGCTGTAATCTGTTTTCACTGCAATTATTTAGTCGGACAATTCGACAGGTGCTTGACAAGATACACAAAGGAAAATCCATTTTTACCAAATCCTGTAGCAATGATCAGCAGATGGATTTGTAACAGATAGGATTAGTGCAATAATGAGTATTCTATTTGTATTTAGACGACATGATCTATGCAGGTAACGAAGATTGCTAATGGGAAATAGGTGATAAAATCATTTAGTTTTATTTGCTGATAGGATCAAAGTATCATGGCGAGACCAGTGTTGTGCCCATCCTTGATTGCCCTTGAACGTGCTTATGGCGGGACACCTTCCTGAATCCTGGTGGTGTCTGTCATTTTGGGGCCTATGTTTATGGATTCTGAGTCCGCAATGATGAAGAAATGGAGATGAAAACCGAAAGAACTGCGGATGCTGGAAATCAGAAACAAGAACAGAAATTGCTGGAAAAGCTCAGCAGGTCTGGCAGCCTCTGTGGAGAGAGATCAGAGTTAATGTTTCAGGTCCAGTGACCCTTCCTCAGAACTGCGGACCTTTCCAAGAACTTTTTCAAGAAATGGAGATGTATTTCCAAGTCAGGATATGTGATTTTTTTTCACGTTTGTTTAATTATTTAACATTTTACTTTGTAAAAGCAGTAGAATTGTTTGTGGTTTTAGATTATATATATTGCTAACACATGGATTAAGAAGGAATAGGTATAAATCCAATGACCACATGCAACAGCAAACCCAATATTTGTATGGTGAATTGAACACTCACCCTTCCAGCTGAGGAAACTTGGAGTTTTGAACATAAGAACTAGGAGCAGGAGTAGGCCATTCAGCCCCTCGAGCTTGCTCCATCATACAGAACCATCGTGGTTAATCTCATTTTGGACTCAACTGCACTTTCCTGCCCGCTCTCCATAACCTGACAACCCATTACTAATTAAAAATCTGTCTACCTTCTCCTTAAACTTACTCAATGTCCCAGCATCCACCACACTCTGGGGTCGTGAATTCCACAGATTCACAACCCTTTGAGAGAAGTAATTTCTCCTCAGAGATAGTAGGAACTGCCGATGCTGGAGTCAGAGATAACACAGTGTGGAGCTAGAGGAACACAGCAGGCCAGGCAGTGTCAGAGGAGCAGGAAAGTTGATGTTTCGGGTCGGGACCCTTCTTCAGAAATGGGGAAAAAGGGTCTCAACCCAAAACGTCAACTTTCCTGCTCCTCTGATGTTGCCTGGCCTGCTGTGTTCCTCCAGCTCCACACTGTGTTATGTCTAATTTTTCCTCATCTCTGTTTTAAATCTGCTGCCCATACTGCTAAAACTGAGACCTCTCATTCTCAATTGACCCACATGGAGAAACATACTGAAGAAGGATCGTGACCTGAAATGTCAGCTTTCCTGTTCTTTTGATGCCGCCTGGCCTGCTGTGTTCCTCCAGCTCCACACTGTGTTATTTCTGACTCCAGAATCTGCAGTTCTTACTATCTTCGCTCTATGTCTACTATTTTTCATATCTTCCTTGGGTTTACTCTCTCTCTTGCCTGACTGTGTGACAGCTGAATGAATCAAAGCCCTTTTCAGGTGGTCATTCTTTATGTGTGAGACTGGAACGCTGTATCACTGTGCTGCTCAGTTGCTGAGATCGTTATAAACAAGTCGTAGGAACAGAAGTAGGTCATTCATCCCCTCAAGCCTGTTCCAGCAACAAGATCATGGCTGATCTGTGGCCTGCTTTTGGCCCAAACCCCTTCATACGTTCACTTAACCAAAATTTATCTGTCTGAGATTTCAACTTCACAATTGAACTGCTGTTTCTGGACGAGAATTCCAAACATATACCACCCTTTGTGTGTAGAAGTGTTCAATTCTGATTACCCTCCTAGAGGAATGATTTTGGAAAACTTAAGAGGGTTCAGAAAACATTTACAAGGATGTTGCCAGCACTGGAGGGTTAGAGCTATAGGGAGAGGCTGAATAGACTGGGGCTATTTTCCCTGGAGCATCGGAAACTGAGGGCTGACCTTTATAGAGGTTTATAAGATCATGAGGGGCATGGATACAGTAGGGAAGTCCAAAACTAGAGGGCATAGGTTTAAGGTGAGAGGGGAAAGATTTAAAAGGGACCAAAGAGGCAACATTTTCACGCAGAGGGTGGTGGAATGGAATGGGCTGCCAGAGGAAGTGGTAGAGGTGGGTGGCTCATTGGTGGGGTGGCACAGTGGCTCAGTGGTTAGCACGGCTGCCTCACAGCACCAGGCACCCGGGTTCGATTCCACTCTCGGGTGACTGTGTGGAGTTTGCACATTTTCCTCATGTCTGGGTGCTCTGGTTTCCTCCCACATCCAAAGATGTGCAGGCTAGGTGGGTTGGCCATGCTAAAATTGCCCCTAGTGTTCAGGGATGTGTAGATTAGGTGGGGGATGGGTCTGAGGGTCAGTGTGGACTTGTTGGAATGAAGGGCTTGTTCCCACACATTCTATGATCTATAAAAAGCCGTCTGGATGAGTACATGAATAGGAAGGATACACAGGGATATGGGCCAAATGCTGGCAAATGGGATGTGATTAATTTAGAATGTCTGATTGGCATGGTTGAATTGGACTGAAGGATTTGTTTCCGTGCTGTATGACTCTATAGTCTATGACTCTAAGACTCTAAGCCATAGGAACAGGAGTAGGTCATTCAGGCCCTCAAGCCTGTTTACCATTCAGTGATATCGTGGCTGATCTGTGGCCTAACTCCACACAACTGCCTTTGGCCCAAGGGCCCTTAACAACTTCACTTAACAAAAATTTATCTATTTCAGATTTAAAATTCACAACTGAACTGCAGTTTGTAGATGAAAGTTCCAAACATCTGCCGTCTTTTATGTATAGAAGGCCTTCCTAACCATCTCTGCTCAATGGTCTGGTGTTAATTCTCAGACTATGCCCCTCCCCAGTTCTAGAATGTCCAACCCGCGAAAATAGTTTGTAGCTACCCTGTCTTTTCCTGTTAACATCATGAAGATTTTGATCAGATCACCCGTTGACCTTCTAAATTCTAGAGAAAACAAGCTTAATTTGTGTAATCACTCATAACTTAACCTGTAAAGTCCAGGTATCAGTCCAGAGCTGGCTTCAAATGATGCACAAAATCCAAAAAGTATCAATTTATGCTGTTCAGCAGTGGACATTTGATAGCAATCTGCAGTAAAATGGTGGACAATTTTTAATCTTCCCAACTCCTGGTTCAGAGTCTGACTGTGCCTCTACACCCACCCCCCCCACCCTGCTCTCCCACTACTTCAGAGAATAGTTGAATATGCACGCACCAGCAGCAAACCAGCAACCTTTCTGACCTTTGTGTTGCATCACACTGTACAACTGCCCCTCAAGCCATCACATTTCATTCCAGAACTAATCCCTGAAACATCTGAAAATGATTATTATCATTCATGCCAGCAAAATTGTGCAGAATTGAACCTATACAAGAACATTAATACATCAGGGAAGGAAATGTCTTCTTTTGACATAGCGAAATGAGTTTCAGAGATATTTCCTATGATTGAATGAATTATGCATTTTATTGCTGAAGCTGAAAACCTGGAAAATCAAAGCACTACTCTCATATGGCCACCAAGAGCTTCCTGAGAGGACTCCTCTGAAGTTAAGTCCTGTTAGCTCTCGTACACGTAGTAGTGCTATACATAGGAGTACATCAAAATATTTTCAAACTCCGCTGCACTCAATTCCCTTGTTGAACAACGAAAATAAAGGTTTGTGCTGAAGATTGATCCCTGATTTTCAGGAACAGTCTATTAGTTTGAATTTGTTTGGAGTTTAATAAATTGACTTCATTCTGGGCCAAGGTGTTTGAAAATCATAACCTGGGAACTCAAGTTACATGGGGATTAGAGTGACTGAAATAGGAACATGGAGAACATTCTGGAAGTTTCTGACAGTGGTAGAATCTATGCCCAATAAATAGAGGTTGAAAGTCATCAATTGTGCACTGCCAGGATGAGCGCTCTGAATTCAAGATTAGTTGGGAGTGAAATCTGCTGGCCAATTCAGTGGGTTCACTTAAACTTATTGGCTTCCATATGGGCAATTGTGGATCCATCCCGGGGTGAACAGGAACCATACTGGCCCCAGGTCATGGTGATGGACTGAGAGTAGAAATAAAGTGCAACCTCCTTTTCTCAAAATGGGGTAGACGTTTCTTTTTTGTACAGGCATAGGGCAGGTGGACTCCCAAGGTGTGCCCTATTGGTTGGTAGCTAATGAGCTTCCCTTCCAATATCCCTTTCAACTCTTTAAGGGTCAACCCTGCAGGCCACTGACTGCCCTAGTCCCATCATGTGTCTTGAGGAATTTTAGTTCTTTATTCCTTTAAGAACAGTTTAAATATTGAGTATAGGAGTTGTGAAGTCATTTTGAGGTTGTACAGGACGTTAGTGAGGCTGCTTCTGGAGTACTGTCTCCACTTCTGGTCGCCCAGTTATAGGAAGGATGTTACTAAGCTGGAGAGGGTTCAGAAAAGATTTACCACGATGTTGCTGGGAATGGAAGGCAATAGGAAGAGGCTGGATAGGCTGGAATTCTTTTCGCTGGAGCATAGGAGGCTGAGGGGTAACCTTCTAGAGGTTTATAAAATCAATCCGTTGTATAGATAAGGTGAATGGCAAGTGTCTTTTCCCAAAGGTGGGGGAATTTCAAGACTAGGGGCCAGATATTTAAGGTGAGAGGAGAAAGATTTAAAAAGGACATGAGGGGCAACCTTTTTAGGTAGAGAGTGGTTCGTGTGTGGAATGAACATCCAGAGGAAGAGGTGGATGCAGGTATAGTTATAATGTTTAAAAGGTATTTGGATCAGTGCATGAACAAGAAATGTTTGGAGGGATATAGGCCAAGTGCAGGCAGGTGGGACTAGTTTAGTTTGGGATTACGGTTGGCATGGACTGGTTGGACCAAAGGGTCTGTTTCTGCCTGTATGATTTTATGACTATCTAAACCAGACCAATAGCTGGAAGATGTAGTTCAATATGAGTATATCTATGATCATTATTCTGGAAGGAAGGAACAAAAAAGGGAAATGTGTATAAAATGGAATATTAATGTACTTTGAGTCACATATTGTCCTAACAAAAACTGGGGAAATCAAGTTATCTTAACTCCTATTTAAACTGTACAAAATACATTATTTATGCACTTAATTACCTCTTTTTTTTTTGTGTAAAACTGTTGGACACGGGTTTTGAGCAGAACCCCCTTTGGCATAACATCCTGAAGTCCTGTTACAGTAAACCTACCTGGCATGAAACCTGATGGGCTGAATGGCTTAGGTCCATATTGGAATCACTGTCACAAATGACGTTGGAGGGCTGGAGGCATCAAGCCTAATTCACCAGCCTCTGTGCAAACAGAAAGTCTTTGGCAGCACGCGAAGAGAGTTAATGTTTCGTGTCTATTATAATCTTTCACTCAAACTAGAAAAACTTCAATTTAAAACAGTTTTAAGTCAATACAGAGGCAGGGAATGTGGGGAACAAAGATGATAGGGAAGGCCAGTGATGGCATGGAAAGGAGAGGAAGTTAAATAGCAAAAGGGATGATGGTAGGAAGGAAAATGAGTAATGTCAGCAATTTCAGAAGCTGAAGGTATGAGATACCGAGTATTGTATGGGATTTTGTGAAGCTAGACCTTTTGTGGTTCAGTGAAATCTTAATTATCCTGCATTCCCATTACACCTACTCCTTTCACCTTGTGCAACAATCTCTTTGGCCATTTAATCTGTTTCTCTCCAGGGATGCTGCTCAACATGTTCTGTGTCTCATGTAGTTTCTGTTTTGGTTTCAGATTTCCAGAATCTACGCTCTTGTACTTGGGTTTAAGTACTGTGAAGGAAGTCGTACACATGATGCTTGTTCCAGAGATTTCTCTGACTGGTTTTAGGAACAAAACAAGAGCTCAGAGATGCTCGTAAAAGTATTGATCAAATAACATAAAAATTTTCCGCTCCGCAACAGGCTACTTGACCCATTGTGGTCGTGTTGATCAAAAAGGAACTATCTAACCTAATTTCTCTTTCCAGCTCTTGGTCTGCGTACCTATTGGCGCGTCATATCCAAATACATTGTAAATGTGATGATAATTTTCAGACCCTGCACCAAAATCTGCCCTCTCCCAGGAAATGAGAGAAAAAACTTTTCCTCAGTTGCATTCCCCCAGCAAAAGCCTGCTTGTTATATCAAATTGAAAGCCCAGATTATTGAATTTGCTGCGAAGAGAGACATTTATAAACACTTGAAAGTGAAGAAGAATTCCTGTTGCCAAGATGTCCAATGTCTGGAAACAAATTGAACCGCATGAACCCTTTGAGATTCATCTTTGAAGAATCCCAAACATTACTCCATTTCCGATGCAACTTACTGTTTCTGTGCAGAATTTTCTGGTTTCTTTGTGAATTTGCTGACGCTGCCCTTCTTTGCTCTGTAATCATTCTTCCACATAATCACTGCCCTCTGTATAAAGCAGTGCAGTGGCTTTCATTAAAATTCACCTTATTGATTTGTGAACAGCAAAGATTTGCAAATATAAGCTGGTTCAGCCACATCTGAAGTATTGTGTCCAGTTCTGGTCGCCTCATTACAGGAAAGTTGTGGAATCATTGGAAAAGGTGCAGAGGAGATTTACCAGGATGTTGCCTGGAATGGAGGGAAGGTCTTACGAGGAAAAGTTGAGAGAGCTAGGGCTTTTCTCTTTAGAGCAATGAAGGATGAGAGGTGACTTGATAGAGGTGTACAAAATGATCAGAGGTATAGATAGAGTGGACAGCCAGAGACTTTTTCCTAGGGTGGAGGTAGCTATTATGAGGGGGCATTGTTTCAAAGTGAGTGGAGGTAGATATAGGGGAGACGTCAGAGGTAGGTTCTTTACTCAGAGAGTGGTAGGGGCGTGGAATGCATTGCCGGAGAGGGTAGTGGAGTCGGCCTCATTAGGGGCATTTAAGCGGCTATTAGATAGGCATATGGATGATAGTATAAGGTAAGAGTAGCGGTTAGATAGACCTTAGGTTTAGCGTAAAAGTTTGGCACAACATCGTGGGCCGAAGGGCCTGTACTGTACTGTGCTGTACTGTTCTATGTTCTATGTTCTATAACCTGTGATGATATGTGCCTTTAAGTGGGATTTGTTCTGTCCTGTTTCACTTGAAGAGGGGTGATGTCAACCTGGTACCGAGGTATCTGATCCATGGAGAGCAGAGTAAATAGCTTTGGGTTTTTTTTTAAAGTAGACAAAAGACGTATGAGTGTAGAGTCATGCATAAGCAGACCCAGGTTTTAGTTTTCGCTTTCAGTTGTTGAAGTTGGGGTTTTTGGCTTTGAAGCTGTTACATACAGCTCTCCCAATGCTGTTAGATTCATTCTCTCAGTGTTCTTTCTCCTGGACTGAGAAGATAGCAAGTGAGGCAAATCTGTTTTGCTGAATTTGCCTTTGCTAGAGGTGTGTTTATGGAATGCAGCTATATTGGAACAGTTGATAAGTAGTAGTTAAATAATATTCTATTTTGTTAAGCATTTCGATGCAGTTAAAGTTATACCAATTTGTTTTTTGTTTGCATTTTAAATAGTGAGAGAATAATGTGTGTTTTGCTTAAAGCCTAGTAATTCAAACAATTGAATCACATCTGGAACACAGCACCTTACACATCGTCTAAATAAGATAAAACTTAGGATCTAGGCTATCTCCTTGATATGTTTTCAGAGGGTTTTGTCTGGTCCATCACAAATCTCATGAAAACAGTGCTTCTCATATGTTCACTGTAGATTGAGGAGAACAATGCTAATTCAGAGCCCCAACTTGGCTCTTTAGTTTACTTTGCTTTCAGGTGGATTTGACTGAAGTGATAAGTTTAGATGTTTTAATACAGCTTCTTATGTATTTGTGTGATTTTTGTTTTAATGGTAGAATGGCTATTTCTTACCATTTATAATGCTACTCCTGACTTAAAAAGGTGTTAATTGTGATGGTGATTTCATTTCAAGTGTACCACATTTTATTATGGCCAGCAGAGAGTGGGTGAACTGATATACACCCCATTTCCAATTTCTTACGAAGAGTCGTATTAAACTTGCAATGTTAACTCTGTTTTTCCGTCTCCATAAATGCTGCCAGACCTGCTGAGTTTCTGCAGCATTTTCTGTGTTTCTTTCGGATTTCCAGCATCCACGGTATTTTGCCATTATTTAAGTTATTGTTTGCAGAAGTCTGTACCTCTCTCCAATTACAAATGTAGTTATTGTTTTCTGTGATCTCTGTCAGTCCCTCACAGATGAAGATGATTCTCTTTCACTAAGGGTGACTCCTTAGATGGCTGTACAGACCGATATGGTTTCCACAGGCTCTGATACACTTGAGGCAGAAGGTGGTCGTGGGAGGGGGTGGGGCAATGTGCTCCTATTGCTGTTTTCGTCTGGCTTCTGCTTTTTCTCTACAGCAAGTCTCATAGTGCTTGATGTCTTCCTGGATGCTCCTCCTCCACTTTGGATGGTCTTGGGCCATTGATTCCCAGGTGTCTGTAGAAATGCTGCATTTCCCCAGTGAGGCCTTGAGGGTATCACTGAAGCGCTTCCTCTGTCCACCTGGGCTTGCTGTGATCAATAAGGTTTGAGTAAGTCAAAGGAAGAGCAAATTTATTAACTAGTAAACCTGAGTAAAATAGTAAAAACATGATGTCAAGCATAGAGCCTTTGTATAGTCACTTCTGCGCGCACGCAAACACGCATGCAAACATGCACGCACACATACACATGCACGCTCACACACATGTTCCAGTTACACAGGTTCCCCTCCCACAACTCTTCTCTCAGTCTGCTTCGGTGCTGCTTCGTGCAGCCGTCAGGATCTTGAAAACTTCATTCATTTTGCCTCCAATTTGCCCCCCTCTAGAACTTTCACATCGTTCATTCCTGACACTTCCCTTCCTTTCCTTGATCTCTCTGTCTCCATTTCGGGGAATAAACTGTCCAGTGGCATCCACAACAAAGCCACTGATTCCCATGGCTACCTTCACTACAGCTCATCACACCCTACATCCTGCAAGGACTCCATCCCATTCTCCCAGTGCCTTTGCCTACGTCACATCTGTTCAGATGATGCCACCTTCCAGAACAGAGCTGCTGATATGGCTTGCATTTTCCAAAACATTGGTTTCCCACTCTCTGTGGTTGACAGGGCCCTCAACAGTTTCCGACATATCACCTGGGCTTCCGCCCTTGCCCCTTCCCATCACTCACAGCAGCGAGATCGGGTTACCCTTGTTCTCTCTTTTCATCCTACCAGCCTCTGCATTCAAAGGATCGTTCTCCGCCATTTTGGACAACTCCAGCACCACCAAATACATCTTCCTCTCACTCCCACTGTCTGCATTTCACAGGGACACCCTAGTCCACCCCACAACCACCAACACCACCCCTGTCCCCACGGCACCTCACCATGTAACCACAGAAGGTGCAACACCTGCCCCTTCACATCCTCCCTGCTCACCATCCAAGGGCCTAAACAGTCTTTCCAGCATTTCACCTATATCTCCTCCAATCTTGTGTATTGTATTCTACGCACTCAATGTGGCCTACTATACATTGGAAAGACCAAACCCAGACTGGGTGAGTGCTTTACAGAGTACCTCTGGTCTGGTCATTTTAACATAGCGTCCTGCTCACATACCCACATGTCTGTCCTCGATGTGCTGCTGTGTTCCAGTGAATCATAGCGCAAACTGGAGGTACAACATCTCATCTTCAGGCTAGGCACTTGACAGCCTTCTGGACTTAATATTTAGTTCAACACCTTCAAATTTGTGAACCATTTCTTCCCTTTCTGTTACAATCTGTTATCATGTCCTGTCCCCACCACCGCCCCGCCCCATCCCATTGGGACTGTCTGTCCTTTCAAGTCTGACAGTTAGACACACCGTTGTTCAACGTTGATCACCTAATCTGAACTATCAACATCTTTTCTCCACCAGCACCCTACATCCACTACTCCCGCCGCCCCCACCACCCCCCCACCCCACAACTATAAGCATAAATGCTGTCCCCTCCACATTTCTTTTTTTTAATTCGTTCATGGGATGAGGGCATCGCTGACCAGGCAGCACTTATTGCCCATCCCTAATTGCCCTGAAGGCAGTTAAGAGTCAACCACATTGCTGTGGGTCTGGAGTCACCAGTTAAGAATAGCAGTTTCCTTCGTTTTTCCTGACAATCAGCAATGGATTCATGGTCATCATTAGACTCTTAATTCTAATATCTTTATTGCGTTCAAATTCCACCATCTGCCGTGGCGGGATTCGAACCCGGGACCCCAGAATGTTATCCAGGCATCTGGGTTAACAGTCCAGCAATAATACCACTTGACGATCGCCTTCCCCATTTCACTTCAGCTCTGATGGAGAGTCATCTAGACTTGAAATGTTAGCTTGCTCTCTCTCCTTAGATGCTGTCTGACATGCTGTGATCTTCAGCATTTGTTGTTTTCAGTACAACTTAAGTTTTTTTTTCCCTTTGAGGCATGAGGTTTTAATCTGTGGTCAGCAGTGATGAGCTGGTTTCTTGAATTCAGTCGTTCACAGCAAATGTTCTAGGTTATTGAAAATTCTTGGTTCATAGATTTTATTCTTTTCTCAGTAAATTAGTCTATTGGAACAAGGTGCCATCCTCTTCAGGTAATAAAAATGGAGATACAGTTTCACTTCAATTATCTACAAACATGCCTTAGAACCTCTCTTGAAATAGTGGTTTTTGTGTATTTCCAAAACATTCTTTGAATTGATCTGTCTGTGTCAATGCCCAGTACATTATATTTGTTAATATGTTCCTGAGACTATGCTATGTTTCATTGATTGTAAATCTGATTGGGGTTTAGTAGGTAGTTAGTGGTTAGTTGGCCCATAACGGGGACAATTCATTTTGCGAAGAGTTTTGACGGTTTATTGTTAAAGTTCCCTGTTATCCTTTGATATAGACAGGAGGGATTTCAATCCTCTTTGCATCATGAGTTTTGGATTTAAATCTTTGTTCCAGTAATATCTGTAGGCAAAACATACTGGACATAATAGGGGAGCAAATTTCAGTGTTATTTGACAAGATTCTAAAGATTAATAGTCTGTATTTTATCATCATGAAAATGTGACACTACTTTTAAATTTGATACAAACATACATAAGGACTAACCCAATATATGAACGCCAGTCTATTGTAACATTGTCACGTGGTTGAACATCATCATGTAAATCATGCACCACCCCCCCAGCAACAATCTAGTTACATCCAGAAGTCCTAAAAGTAATGATGTGACAGCACAGACAGCAGGCAACCTCAAGGCAAAGTACTTGATGTACTGCCACTAGGCTCATTTTAGCTGCTGGGTTCTATTTCCATGGTCCTGTAAAATTGTACTCTTCTGGGTGTAATCCATGATCACTTAATTAGCCAACATCAGAGGCTCCTGGTGTTAGTGTGACCAAAGCAGACTCTCAGGATTAATGATGTGCGAGAGATGGGGGTGACACATTTCCAGAGATGACCACAAACCACCTTTCCCATCAAGAGCTTTTTTAGGCCAGAGAGATTGTTTAGTGCCTGCGCACATACAAATGTACACTGTACTGATCAACTGGATGGCTAGTGCGCTGCACTGTTAATCATTCTGTTTTTCACTATCGTCCACTTACCAGCTTCTTGTTTTTTACTTAAATCATGTTTGGGAGAATGCATGGACAAAATCATATGATTTGTAAAATATTCTGCTGCGTTATCTTGATCCCTATGTTTTATATTTCTGAGTTTGCTTTATTTTATAAGTTACTTTGAATGTTTTGTTTGCCACATGTACCTCAGATGGCTATTTTGGGTGAGCTGTCGCCCGCAATACCAAGGAGAATGATTTCATTGCTGAGCTATCTTTGTACTTCTGTAGTGTGCCCAGGAAACAAATAACTAACAAGCTTCTTCATTTCAGTGGACTTGTCTTTGGAAAAATAGCAAGAAGCATTGACTCAAGATTTCACTACCAAACCCGTTCATTAGATGGAAAAAGAGCAAGTAACAGTTAGAGCAGTATTTAGTGACAAGTTGGGACAATCAGGGTGTAGAGATTTGACAGCTGATGTAGTGACTACTAATGCTGGCATGAAATAAATTGGTAGTGTGCAAGAATGGAGCATATTTTATTGAATTAGTAATTTAAGTTTAGTATCTCCTCAATAGGTATGAAGCAACAAATAATATGTGATTGCTGAGTACAACGATTATCATGCTTCTAAGTCTGGCTTTCTATTTGAAACTTGCCCATGGAAGTCTGTAGTCACCCCATGTCCCTACTTGCTGCATCTGCCTGTACTGCTCGCAAAACAAAGCCCGTCACTGTACTTAGGTTCATGTAACTACAACAAATCAAATCAATATCTCCCTCCGAGGGCTTCAGCAGCTTCTTCTCTAATTGAAGTCTATGCAGGAAATGAAACACATAATTACCTGCTGCATTATCGTTGTTACAAATTCAATTTGACGTTAAAGTTTGAGCAACATGGTCTGAAAGCCTGGCAGTTTTCCACCTATGAAGGAGGGGTGAGGGGGTGGAAGGTGAGAGGGCAAGGGATGGCTGCCTTGTGCAACTTTCTAGTGTATAATCCAACAGCATAAAGGCAGCCTGAGGCCTGCTTCTGCTATTCATGGCTTCAAGGAATTGGGTTTTCATAAATGTTCAGAGATTTAGAAAGACTCACTCTTTGTCATGTTGTGTATGAGTAAAACGGTTATAAAACATTAATAACATGGTTATTACTCCATACAGCTAGTCCATTTAGGAGGGAAATCACTAAGCACTGTTACTGTACAAGGGGGGAATGGAAGTCTAGAAGTCATTCTCCTAAAATGGTTGTGGATACAAATTGAAATGATCGGGTTTTTCCTGGATAAAGGGATGGGGAACTAAAAGTGGGCAAATGCACTTGAAGCGGTGATCAATCGTGATCTAATAAGTTAGTGGAACAGACTTTAGAGACTGAATGCCTTCCTCCCATTCCTCTGTTCCTAGTCAGTAGTCAGTGAGCCAAAGTTGAGTTAAACAGGCAGCATTAGGCGATCAAAGAGGCAGACAGTTCCTGCTGAGAATCCATGTGGTGAGAATTTTACACAATTTGAACATGGTAACCATAGGCTGCAGAGATCTCTTCATTGGTGGATAAACATAACGGCAACCCAAGTAATTATCTCTGGCCAGGATGCTCAAAGTTCTTTGTAGCTGAACAGTCTATCTTGAATTCCAGTTGTTATTCATCTATATTATTTTAAAAAATATTAATTGATATAGTACTGGTGGGATGAGGAATGATCACTAATTGTTAGTCAAAGGAGACTGTGTGCAGTGAATCACTCCAACACTTTTAACATTTCACAATAGTCGGTGAATGCTGCAAAGTTTTCATGCATTCGTTAGAACGCATTCACATTCAATCAATTGTAACTTACTGCACTTTTTTCTGGAAGCAAGCACTTAAATACATACAATGAAAGTATCAAAATAATTTTCTTGACTTCATAGGATCACAGAATTGCTATGGCACAGAAGGAGACCATTCAGCCCATTGTGCCGGTACCAGCTCTTTGAATGAGCATTATTACATAGTGCTAATCCCCTTTTTAAAAAAAATTTTACAAAGAATTTAGTTTGAAAAAATTAACTGAAAGACCATCCTTCGCTCAAATCAAGGGTCAGTAAAAAGCAGCAACAGCTTGAAGTTTTCAGTGTTTGCCACCTTTGTTTGATGTCAGTTTCATGCAGTGTGTTTCACTGCACAAGACTGTCAGTAATGTATCTTCCTGCAGTCTCACTAGGTTTTGTAGGTCTCACTAGGTCTCCGTTTCTCCCCATTCCTTTGCATATTATTTTTATCCAAATAATCATTCAATGCCTTCTTGAATGTCTCAACTGAACTTGCCTGCACCACACTGCTAGGCAGTGCATTCCATTCCCTAACTGGTCATTGAGTGAAAAGGTTTTCCTCACTTCATCCTTCCTTCTTTTTCATGTCACTTATGCCCTCTTATTTTTGCTCCTTTTATGAGCAGGAATAGTTTCTCCAAGAAGAACAGTTCTAGCTTTTTTTAAAAATCTGTTATGAATGAAGCTTCTGATCCCTGGAACTATTTTTTGTAACTGCTTCCTCAGTCTCCAAAATGTTCACATTCTTCCTGTAATGTGGCAGCCACAACTGTGCACAATACTTCGGCTGAAGTCTAACACATCTTGTACAAGTTTAATATGACCTCCTTGCTGTTACATTCTATGTCTTTATTAGTAAAACTATAGATACTGCATGCTTTAGTTATTTCTCTCTCTATCTGAGCTGCCACTTTCAATGGACACATGTACACCCAGGTCCCTCTGTGCTCCTGCACCTCCTTTTTGAATTGCATCCCCTGATCTTAGATTGTCTTTCAATGTTCTTTGTACTAAGATACATCACCTCACACTTCTCTGCACTGAAACTCATCTGTCACCTACCTATTCACTCCACCAACTTGTCGTTGTCCTTCTGGAGTTCTACACTATCCTCCTCAGTTTACAATTCTTCCAAATTTGGTGTCATCTACTAACTGTAAGATTGTCCCCTGCATAAATATGTATCCATAAAAAATTAGGTGCCAAAGCCCACCCCGGAGAACTCCATTCCAAACCTTTCTTCAACCTGAAAAATATTAATTGACGACCATTGTCTGTTTCCTATCAATCAGCTAATTTTGTGGTCCATGTTGATCTTGACCCTCTTATACCATGATCTATAACTTAGCTCACACGTCTGCTGCATGGCAGTGTATCAAATACTTTCTGGAAATCTATGTATTCCACATCAACAGCCTTATCACCTTCAACCCTTTCTGTTACCTCTTCAAAGAAACACCAGCAAGTTAGTTAAACATGATTTCCCCTTTAGAAAGCTGCGCTGTCTCTCCCTAATTAACCTCCATTTTCCATGTGATAAGCAATTCTGTCTCAAATAATTGCTTCGAAGAGATTCCACACTGAAGTTAAACTGACTGGACTGCAATTGCTGGGCTTATACTTAAAGCCTTGCTTGAAGACCGTAATGTTTCAAATTTCCAGCCTTCTGGCACCACACCCAAGGTTAAGAAAGACTGAAGACTGATCATGATTTGTGCAGTTTCCACTCTCAATCCCCTCAAAATCCTTGAATGCATCTCATCTGGTCCTAGTGCCTTGTCAACTTTGTCGACTTGCAGTGCTTTGTAATTGAGTTTTAACTCGTCAACAGATTTTGCAGTCTTCTATGCTAATTTAAACAGACTAATGGACTGAATTGGATCATTAGTAGTGCTGCATGCCATATTTATCATCAAGCTCATTCTTGGGTTGTGTCGGTTGACTGATGTTGGTATTTAGTGCACTGCTACGATAGTGCTAGATCCCTTCTGGATCTGCTGCCATCTGGCGAGGGGGAGGTTTTACCATAATGGCATTGGGGTACTGCCAACGCTGATCCAGTGATGACAATAGAATGTTAATTGTATCTCCCAGTCAGGATAGTGTTTGATTTTGAATAGAGGAGTTGGTGTTACCATGCACTTTTTAAAATGTCTCTTGTGGGTTGTGGGTATCTCTGGCTAGGCCAGCATTTATTGCCCATCCCTCGTTGTCCTTGAGAAGATGGTGGTGAACTGCCTTCTTGAACCGCTGCATTCAATGTACTGATGATAAACCCCTAATGCTATTTGGCACCAATGGCAAGCCTATTCATTCCAAGCATTGAAAGTTGTTAGGACTTGCTACCAAAGTAGCCTTGGTGAATTATTACATTGCACACATGGTATGCTTGTTGAAGGGTAAACAGGTTTCGATTTAGTTGTTTGTTTGCTCAGATTCACCCTAGACACTGTTGAGCTACTTCCATTTTGTTACAGCAAAACCTGTTAGAATTCTCTCCATTTGTCTAACACACTCCTGACTTGCAGGTGCTGGTAAGGTCTTTTGAGTAAGGAATTGAGGCTGTCTTCAGAGAATACCCAGTAAGCATGATATTAGATGGCTCCTCCAGTTGGATTTTCTGTGAGTGGAGACCTCCTTTTAAATGTGAATGAGAGTATTTGATGATGCTAATGTTGTTGAATATCATGGAGAGGTGGTTGGACTCTTTGTGAACAATGGTCATTTTTTGGTATGGTGTGAATGCTATTTGCTACTTATCTGTTTGGATCTGGATGTAGTCCAGGTCTAGCTGCACCGATTGCTTTGTTATCTGAGGAATGATGAGTGATTACTGTGTACTTATCAATGAACTCTATTTATAACAATACTAAGACCTAGAACATTATCCCAATGAATCTATCCAATATCTGGGGGCTGAGATGATTAGCTGTAACATTTGTCAAGTATAAGTCCATTTACTCATATTTTATAAAGGCTTCTTGGTGCCACACTTTGTCCTGTACTGTCCTGGTGTTGTGGGAAGTGACTGTTATCTCACTGTTTGGAATTCAGTTACTGTTTCAATGAAGTTTATGTTAAGGTCAGGTGACGAACATTCATGGTGTTATCCTTGTTTTCAAATCCATCTGTGCCTGCACCCCCCTCCCGCCCCATTCTGTCTCTATCCCTGCAGCCCCTCCAAGATATTTTCCCTAATTCTGGCCTTTTACAAATCCCCAATTGGTAATTATTGGCAGTCTGTCTACAATAGTTTAGGCCTTTCCTAAACTCTGATTTTCTACTTCTTCTTTCCTCTTCTTAAAAATTTACCAACCTTTTGTTTATCACTTCCCCTTCATGATCAGGATGTCAAAGTTATTTATGATGTGCTCCCAGATGCTTCTTCTGCATTATGGGAACTGTAGAAATGACTGTTCCTGCTTGTGATGAGTTTGTCTGCATAGAATATTCTCTTGCCCTGTTTCTGAGGGTTGTGGTATTGATACCCATTGGATTAGCTTCTGCTTGTGGGCAAAGCATGAAAAAGTTTGCCTTTGCCTTCTGCAGGATGGCAGTCCCGGAGACTCTTATCACAGCCCACAGGTTATTGGAAGGATTTACAGGTTGATGAACAACCTGCTCGGTGACATTAAAAGTCTCAGAAAGGAAATGAAACCAGAAGAATACCTGGCATTCCTCTAGGCACCAGAGACAGCAATGGCAAACACAGCTGTGTCGACCCTCCAAAGTCCTCCTTGTCAGCATCTAGGGGCTGGTCCATAATTGGGAGATCTGTCCCTCGGACTAGTCACGCAACTGCCTGGCAGATTCATACTCACGAAATAATACCTTCCAGTCAATGTCCCCAACAGCACCGTCAACATCCCTGTGCTTCTCCTAGACAGACCCAGCAGAGGGGGTGGTATCCAATGGTATCCAATTGGGAGGGAGTTGCCCTGGCTCTGGACCCCATGAAATCTCATGGCTTCAGGTTAGACATGAGTAAAGACACCTCCTGCTGATTATCACTTACCGGCCTCCCTCCTCTAATGTATCAGTACTTCTCCATGTTAAACAACACTTGGAGGAAGCACTGAGGATGGCAAGCGCACAAAATGTGCTCTGGGTGGGGGATTTCAACATCCATCACCAAGTGTGGCTCAGCAGCAATAGTACTAATCAAGCTGGTCCTAAGGACACAGCTGCTATACTGGGTCTGCAGCAGGTGGTGAGTGAACCATCAAGAGGGAAAAACATACTTGACCTCATCCTTTCCAATCTGCTGGCTGCAGATACATCTGCCCATGACAGTAAGAGTGATCACTGCAAAGTCCTCATGGAGACAAAATCCTGCCTTCATATTGTGAATACCCTCCATTGTGTTGTGTAGCACTGTTACCGTGCTAAATGGGTTGGACTTCAAACAGATCTGGCAAATGAAGACTCAGCATCCATGAGGTGCTGTGGGCCATCAACAGCAGCAGAATTATATTCCAGCACAATCTGTAACCTCATGGCCTGGCATATCTCACACTTAACTATTACCATCAAGCCAGGGGATCAACCTGGTTCAATAGAAAGTGCAGGAGGGCATGCCAGGAACAGCTCCAGGCTTGCCTCAAAATGAGATGTCAATGCTGTGGAGCTATTAAACAGGACTATTTGCATGTAAAACAGCATGAGCAGCAAGTGATAGGCAGAGCTAAGCAATCCCACACCTGACAAATCAGATCTAAGCTCTGCAGTCTTGCCACATCCAGTTGTGAATGGTGGTGGACAATTAAAAAACTCATTGAAGGAGAAAGTTCCACAAACTCAATGATGGAAGAGCTCAGCACTTGAGTGCAAAATCTAAGGCTGAGGTATTCCCAACAATCTTTGGCTAGAAGTGCTGAGTGGATGATCTGTCTTGATCACCTCTAGAGGTTCCCAGCATCATCGATTCAGTTCACTCCGTGTGACAACAAGAAATGTTTGGAGGCACTGGATATTGCAAAGACTGACAACATTAAGTAGGACGAATCCAACCCGGCCAATTACCGCCCCATCAGTCTACTCTTGATCATCAGTAAAGTGATGGAAGGGGTCATCAACAACGCTATCAAGCAGCACCTGCTCAGCAATAACCTGCTCAGTGACGCCCAGTTTGGGTTCCGCCAGGACCACTCAGCTCCTGATCTCATTACAGCCTTGGTTCAAACATGGACAAAAGAGCTGAATTCCAGAGGTGAGAGTGACAGTCCTTGACATCAAGGCTGCATTTGTGTGGCATCAAGGAGCCCTGGCAAAACCGGAATCAATTGGGAATTGGGGGGAAATCTCTCCAGTGTTTGAGTCATACCTGGCAAAAAGGTATACGGTTGTGATTGTTCGAGGTTAGAGATCTCAGCTGCAGGACATCTCTGCAGGAGATCCTCAGGGTAGTGTCCTAGGCTCATCATCTTCAGCTGCTTCACCAATGACCTTCCCTCGTCATAAGAGATGGGGATATTGGCCGATGATTAAGCAATTTTCAGCTTAATCGTTTGTGACTCCTCAGACACTGAAGCAGTCCGTGTCCAAATGCAACAAGACCTGGATAATACCCAGGCATGGGCTGACAAGCGACAAGTGACATTCAAGCCATACAAGTGCCAGGCAATGACCATCTCTGACAAGAGAGAATCTAACCATCATCCCTTTTCTTACAATAGCATTGCCATTACTGAATCCTCCACTCTCAATATCCTGTGGACTACCATTGACCATAAACTGAACCATCTAAATACAATAGCTACAAGAACAAGCCAGAGGCTAGGAATGTTGCAGCAAGCAACTTACTTCCTGACTCCCCAAAGCCTGTCCACCATCTGCAAGGCACAACTCAGGAGTGTGATGGAATATTCCCCACTTGCCTGGATGAGTGCAACTCTAACAACACTCAAGAAGCTTGACACCATCCAGGACAAAGCAGCCCATTTGATTAGCACCACATCCACAGGCATTCACTCCCTCCACCACCAACGCTCAGCAGAAGTGTGTATCATCTACAAGATGCACTACAGAAATTCACCAAAGATCCTCAGACAGCACCTTCCAAACCCACGACCACTTCCATCTAGAAGGACAAGGGCAGTAGATTCATGGGAACACCACCACCTCCAAGTTCCCCTGCAAGCCACTCACCATCCACACTTGGAAATATATTGCTGTTTCTTCATTGTTGCTGGGTCAAAATTTTGCAACTCCCTCTTGAATGCATTGTGGGTCAACATACTGCACATGGACTGCAGCGGTTCAAGAAGTCAGCTCACCATCACCTTCTCAAGGGCAACTAGGGACATGCAGTAAACGTTGGCCCAGCCAGTAATGCCCATATTCCATGAGTTATTGGTCCCATGACCTAAAAGTTCTAAAGTGGGCTTCGAATGCACTACCACTGCACCACAAGACTTCCATGTACACAGTAGTGTGTGTGGTTTATGATGTACTACAACAGATAAATTTGAAAACCGTATTTTGCAAAATAATAAGTGAGAGTAAATGGAAAATTTAAGACTGATTAGCGGCTATTGACTTTCTCTGTGCAGTGGCAAAATTATCAACATTAAATGAAAAACAAACACTGAGCAATGACTGGCTTGTTTCAGTCAAGGACATTGTACTGGAACACAAATACCTTGTCAAATTTAATTCTGTCAACGTATAGCAACAGAAATCAGTATCCATCAAAAAGAGTTTGATTACATGTTTAAAGACGAAACAATTTATAATCTCATGCTCGCATATTTGTTTTGCTGACATTACTTTGTCTGCACAGCACTGACTGGCTGACAATGGTGTATTTCATTCACTCTTGGTAAGTCGGGTAAATTGTTCAGCAGAGGGATTGCGCACAGTTGTATTTGTACTTAAAGGAGCACTAGAAGGCTTATAATTGCCGAGCTGATGGTAATGTTTATATCCAGTAAATAATGATCACGTATGTTTAGTATTTGCACAGTTGTGTTGTTAAATTTGGAACTTTTAGCTTAGCTTGGCTAATGTTGATGGGTCAAAATTAGTAATATCAAAAGCCTTAAGCTATAGGCATTAAAAATAGATTTTAATAGAATTAAAAAATTGTATGCAATCTCAAATTAGCTACAGTAAATCTGAGCGGAGCCTGACAACTGGTATCTGAAACAGGTGTTGGTGTTACTTATTAAAATCTGCTGCAGAGAATGATTTTTATATTCTGGTAAGGATGGTGGGTTAAGGTGATCTGCTCCTGAAACAGCAGATTGCAGTGGTCGATTTTAGGTTAAGCTTGACCCACTGATGAACTGTCTGGATAATGGGTAGCTTCGCATCCTCTCGGTATGACGGCTGCTGATAATAGCTCCCCGATAGTTCTATGACAATAGTTGTGCTTGTTCTGTTTGACTCTGCTTCCAAACTTTGGAATATTGGTCAAAATCTAAGCTTAGAGACCAGAACCTCAAAAGAATCAAAAGTATAGGAAAGGTACTTAGAAAGCTCATGTAAATATAGATGGCAATGTCAAATGCAGCATAAAAAGCTAAATAAGTCTTCCCACCAATAAACACTGTTCACTGGAATGAGTGATATAGATAGTTTGTGGGAATGTCTTGGATGAGTAATTAAATTCTTTTTTAACAGTTCATGTCCCGTGGAGACTATTTCCAACATTTCTCCTTCTTGTTTAAAGCCATTGGTTTGGACTATTTTACCAACTTGTCATTTGTCTGTTTACTTTTGTAATTTGTGAAGTTAGATGACAGCTGTATCCCGTGTACTTAATGGGCAATATCATAAATGAAATTTGTTACCTAGAAAATATTTCAAATGTGTATTTGTGAAGGCAGTGTATTTGGTTGGACTTGTATCTGTACAACTGGAACATGAATTTGCAAGGATCCATGCATTTATCAATCGAATGGTTGTGATATGCCTCATTATTGGTCATTTCTGATTTATCAATGATTATATTTTTACTATGCATACTATGACAAGTTGTTGATCACTTGACTCTGTAGATTGACTGACTCAACTTGAATTTGGTTAAGTCTGATTTTTATTAAATTCTTTGATGGGATGTGAGCATTGCTGGCAAAACCAGCAATTGTTGCTCATGACTTCTTACCCTTGGAATGGGTGGTTTGCCTGGTCATTTCAGAGGGAGGTAGAGAGTGAACCATCTTGCTGTAGGTCTGGACTCGTGCATAAACCAGACAAGAAAGTGCGGCAGGTTGCTTTCCCTAAAGGATATTAGTGAACAAGATCGATTGTTGTAAAAAAAAACCAATGTTAGAAATTGTCACTTGATAGTAAAGGACTTGAGTAACTTTCATTTTGAATCTGCAGCTGTATGTAGGCATTTTCTTACATGTTTTAATAGGCTCCATCACATGTTTAAAATCACCTTTTGAAATGGAGCAGCCAATTGACCTCTCTTTTCTTGATGAGAAATCAACAAGGAGTTCTCTCTAGTGCCTACCACAAACCTACCTTCATATGTGTTGGGTTTCCTACAGTTCCACATGCCATGTGATGAGCTTTATGGGCAACCTTTTAACTGGGTCCCAGGTCATTGATTCACTGTGCAAGCTTGGTGCTGAAATAGGACACACCAAAAGCCATCCTGTGGGATAGTGTGTACTCTGATCAGATTTCTCGTAGTGCGCCACATAAAATCATGATTGGGCCCTGGTTTATTTTACCAAAATGCATGAACTGAAAGCTACATATATATTATACAGGGTCCTGTACTTTACAGACAGAAAGAAAACACACACTGCAACTGTTTCAATTCTGCAAAATTGATAACAGCCATTCTCTGATTTACTTCTTAGGACAATAATGCCTTGATCAGTTAGAGTCAACCTGCTGGTTAAAATTTAAATAAAGCTGAACAATTAATGGTAAATTTGTTATGGCATTGCTTCCACCAATCAGAGCCCACTTTTAGCACTCTCCTCTCATGCAGTATAAATGTATACAGTCTAAATTCCCTTTAGCTTTGTTACTTCTCATAAATTGTGCTGATGAGTGCAAGTTGAAGTCTTTGACAAAATGCTTCTTGTTTTTCAGCAATATTTGAACTGCTGATAG
This sequence comes from Rhincodon typus, assembly GCF_021869965.1. Lineage (NCBI taxonomy): Eukaryota > Metazoa > Chordata > Chondrichthyes > Orectolobiformes > Rhincodontidae > Rhincodon > Rhincodon typus. The sequence goes on from NC_063334.1 coordinate 104,192,325, forward strand.
ATTTACAGTCATCATTCCTGAGACATATCTTTTTATTAATTGAGTTTAAATTCCACCAGCTGCTGGAGTAGGATTTGAACCGATGTCCCCACAGCATTAACTGGATCATTGGATTACTAGCCCAGTGATGTCACCAGTAAGCCACTCCCTTCTCTTGAGCAACAGGTTGAATGGAATATGTTTCATTTTGTCCATGAATCAGGAGGTAGTTGGTTGAATCCTTACCGCAGACTGAAGCATCAGGCTGTCACATTATTGTGGCTTATTAAGAGAGAGAGCATGAAGTGTTGAAATAAGATGCCATGTGTTTTTTTTAGGTGGGCATAGGGAGCCCAAGACAGTATTTGCTGTCCTGCATCCTGGTCAAAATTTACGGAATCTCTGATTTCTACAGGAAGTGTTTACACTTTAGGTATGATTATTGGTGGTAATGTACTTTGTGGTATTCTAAATTCTGTATAATCTGCACATTCTTTCCTTCTTTAACTAACCAGACTCGTACAAGACTGGTACTGTTGACTTTCATCCAACATATCTGTCAATTGTCACATTCTTGAGAAATTCTCTTGTCAGTTTTAACTTGATCATCTGAGTGGAATAGGGAATGTGATGTGGTTTAAAATAGAAAAATCAGCTTGCCCACTCTTCTGATTGCCAGTTTAGCTGGCATTTTGGCACCATCTCCACCCCTGATTTCCTCCAAGCATTCCCCCAGATACTTTTTTTATTCATTCGTGGGATGAGGGCGTCGCTGGCTATGCAGCATTAATTGCCCATCCCTAATTTCCCAGAGGGCAGTTCCCATTGCTGTGGGTCTGGAGTCACTTGTAGGCCAGACCAGGTAAGGATGGCAGTTTTCCTTCTGTAAGGGACATTAGTGAACCAGACAGGTTTTTCCCCAACAATCGACAAAGCTAAGCAGAGACAGGCACGGGGATTCCTAGAAGCTTGATACTCCACGAAGAAAGCCATCAATAAACACATAGAACTCGACCCCATATACACTCCACTACGAAGGAAAACTGGAAGTGAGGCAATCCAGCTCAATGGACTCTAGAGTTTAAAAACCAGGTGGGAAAACACACTGACGCTTCATCGGAGGCTGCACTGATGATGTTACCCAGCAGGGTAATGAAACAATGGAGCAACAAACCAGCTTGGTGAGCCAACCAGCCACAACATCCACAACCCGAGCTACAAATCTACTCCAAAATCGACAATGGATTCGTGGTTATCACTAGACTCTTAATTCCAGAAATTTAATTGAAATTCCACCATCTGCCATTGTGGAATTCAAACCCAGGTCCCCAGAACATTATCTGGGTCTCTGGATTAACAGTCCAGTGATTATACCACTAGACCATCGCCTCCCCTTCAACCTTACTGTTGGGGATCATTCCCTTGAGACTCCAGCCAACTGAAATTCTGTCCTGCCCTTAGCCACCAGACAAGAGCTGACTACCAGCCAGACTGAATGCAGCACTCACTGAAGAGGTGGTCATGAACCGTGGAATTTCATATGGTCCAATCCACAGCTCAGTGCAGCAGGTCACGTTTGGTGTCTCCTTAGACTCAGGTTGGGGTCCTATTTCCTTTCTGACCCTTGTGTATTTTTCCACAGTTCCACATTCTCGTTCAAGGATAAAGAAATTGCAAAAACTGAAAACGATAATTGGCAACATTTAGTGGACAGCATCACTTCTAGCATAAATCAGAAAAACATTTGTCACTTCCGTATATGATCTAATGGGATTGTTGGGAGAGGCGATAGTTTAGTGGCAGTGTCAATGGATTTATAATCCCAAACCCTGAACTACTATTCTGAGTTAGTAGGAACTGCAGATGCTGGAGAATCCGAGACAACAAGGTGCAGGGCTAGATGAACACAGCAGGCCAAGCAGCATCATAGGAGCACAGAGGCTGACGTTTCGGGCCTAGACCCTTCATCAGAAAAGGGGGAGGGGAACGGGGTTCTGAAATAAATAGGGAGAGAGTGGGAGGCGGATAGAAGATGGATAGAGGAGAGGATAGGTGGAGAGGAGACAAACAGGTCGAAGAGGCGGGGATGGAGCCAGTAAAGGTGAGTGTAGGTGGGGAGTTAGGGAGGGGATAGGTCAGTCCAGGGAGGGCGGACAGGTCAAGGGGGCGGGATGAGGTTAGTAGGTAGGAGATGGAGGTGCGGCTTGAGGTGGGAGGAGGGGATAGGTGGGAGGAAGAACAGGATAGGGAGGCGGGGACGAGCTGGACTGGTTTTGGGATGCGGTAGGGGGAGGGGAGATTTTGAAGCTTGTGAAATCCACATTGATACCATTGGGCTGCAGGGTTCCCAAGTGGAATATGAGTTGCTGTTCCTCTCCAGTCCCCCTCCACTGACACCCTCATCCGCTTAGCCGAACTCGTCCTCACCCTCAACAACTTCTCTTTCAATTCCTCCCACTTCCTACAGACAAAGGGGGTGGCCATGGGTACCTGCATGGGCCCAAGCTATGCCTGCCTCTTTGTAGGTTACGTGGAACAATCCCTCTTCCGTACCTACACTGGCCCTAAACCCCACCTCTTCCTCTGTAACATTGATGACTGTATCGGTGCCGCCTCATGCTCCCACGAGGAGCTCGAACAGTTCATCCACTTCACCAACACCTTCCACCCCAACCTTAAGTTTACCTGGACCATCTCTAATACCTCTCTTCCCTTCCTGGACCTCTCTGTCTCCATCTCAGGCAACCACCTAGAAACCGATTTTCATTTCAAGCCCACCGACTCCCACAGCTACCTAGAATACTCCTCCTCCCACCCACCTTCCTGCAAAAATGCCATCCCCTATTCCCAATTCCTTCGCCTCCGCCGCATCTGCTCCCAGGATGAGGCATTCCACTCCCGTACATCTCAGTTGTCCTCGTTTTTCAAGGACCGTAACTTCCCCCCACTCGGTGGTCGAGAACGCCCTCCACCGTGTCTCCCACATCTCCCGCACCTCATCCCTCACACCCCGTCCACGCAATAAGAACCAAAAAAGAATCCCCCTCATCCTCACGTACCACCCCACCAACCTCCAGATCCAATGCATCATCCTCCGACACTTCCGCCATCTGCAATCTGACCCCACCACCAAAGACATCTTTCCCTCCCCACCCTTATCTGCTTTCCGGAGGGACCACTCTCTCCGTGACTCCCTTGTTCGCTCCACACTCCCCTCCAGCCCCACCACACCCGGCACTTTTCCCTGCAACTGCAGGAAGTGCTACACCTGCCCCCGTACCTCCTCCCTCACCCCCATCCCAGGCCCCAAGAAGACTTTCCACATCAAGCAGATGTTCACCTGCACATCTGCCAATGTGGTATACTGCATCCGCTGTACCCGGTGTGGCCTTCTCTACATCGGGGAAACCAAGCGGAGGCTCGGGGACCGCTTTGCAGAACACCTACGCTCGGTTCGCAATAAACAACTGCACCTCCCAGTCGCGAACCATTTCAACTCCCCCTCCCATTCCTCAGATGACATGTCCATCCTGGGCCTCCTGCAGTGCCACAACGATGCCACCCGAAGGTTGCAGGAACAGCAACTCAGATTCCGCTTGGGAACCCTGCAGCCCAATGGTATCAATGTGGATTTCACAAGCTTCAAAGTCTCCCCACCCCCTACCGCATCCCAAAACCAGTCCAGCTCATCCCCGCCTCCCTAACCTGTTCTTCCTCCCACCTATCCCCTCCTCCCACCTCAAGCCGCACCCCCATCTCCTACCTACTAACCTCATCCCGCCCCCTTGACCTGTCCGTCCTCCCTGGACTGACCTATCTCCTCCCTCACTCCCCACCTACACTCACCTTTACTGGCTCCATCCCCGCCTCTTCGACCTGTTTGTTTCCTCTCCACCTATCCTCTCCTCTATCCATCTTCTATCCGCCTCCCACTCTCTCCCTATTTATTTCAAAACCCCCTTCCCCTCCCCCTTTTCTGATGAAGGGTCTAGGCCCGAAACGTCAGCCTTTCTGCTCCTATGATGCTGCTTGGCCTGCTGTGTTCATCCAGCCCTGCACCTTGTTGCCTCTACTATTCTGAGTGTTTTGTGGTGCAATGGTAACATACATATCTCTGAGCCAGAAGGTCTGACTTCATACTTCACTCGCCCTGGAAGTGTATCATATCCTATCTGGACAAGTAGATTAAAATAACTGTAATCTGATGGGAAGAGTCCACTACAACAGATTGAAATGTTTGTCATCTGTAAATATTGTAGGAACTCCAAGCGATACTGAAGAACAAAGTTTTTTTCTGTCGGAATGCTCAATGAATAGAGTTATTTTGTGTTGTGATTATATCTTAATGGGAAAGATCTAATTTGTTTTTAAAAAGGAAAGGTAGACACAGCGTTTTTCTATTTTCACCTAAATTGTACTGAAAGAAAGAAGTCCCGAAGGAGTTGTGGAATGCAGGACAGCTCTCAAATGTTGCTCTGTATTCCTGAAGAACAAACAGTATTGGTACATACAGCTCTCGCCAAGGTAACAGTGTTTCTTTGTCATTGCTCTGAATATAGTGTTGGATTTTGGTTGACAAAAAAAACAAACTCTGCAACCTTTGTTTACATAATTTAGATTCTGAGAACCTAGTGAAAAGTCGGTTTCTTTTTCCACAGATGGGAGGCTTAAGTGGAACGTGTTTCACTAAAAGAGTATTACCAGGATAGAAGGTGATAATATTATGCAAGATGTACAGAATGTGCTTCTAAGCAAGTTTGAAGTTATCAGATACTTTGCAATTTAATGCTTTCTTGCAGAAATACATAATAAATCCAGTTATAGGTCCTACTGTACAGCTAGACTAAACCCAATAATCAGCACCAGCTGCAAATAAGTTACAAAGCAAAAGCAGAATTGGTGCCCACTCACAATGTGGTTTAATTGTGCATTCTTTCCATCATTTTCCTTTCCTTTTTGCCTGTGTTTTCCTGTTTCCACTTGCTGATTTTTTTTGTTGGAATTTTCACTTCCATTCTGTGCAGCTGCAGTTTATACTGCTGTTCTCCACTGCTGTATTAGGAGTTTCAGCCTGATACTATCCAGGTTACATTGCTTCGCTAGAACGCTACATGTTCCTGCTGCAGTCAATCGCTGAGTATATTTTAAGAAGGTATCTGATGTTGCTTTATTTGCTTTTGATCCAAGCAATCAGAGACTATGTAGTGGAGCAGAATTGGATCCTGATTTCAGTTTGCACAATTTTAATGTTGCTGTGAAGTGCAAACTTTTTTTTGGTGACTATCTTAAATTTGAGGAACAATAGTTTCACCAAAAGAGTAGTGGGTACCTGGAACTCAATGGTTAGGAGGGTGATAGGTTTGTTTTCTTTTTCCTTTTCAAGTTCTCTCATCACTCATGATCAATTTTCTGCTCACGTCTGTTTTTTTTCCCTTTAACTGTCTTGATCTTTAGTTTTCCATCCTTCCTATTTCCTTTTCCCTGGCTTTTCTTAAAAACTGGAAGGGATCTGTAAACCATGTGTTGCCAATTTAGCATCATTATTGTAACAGGACTTCTTTTCAAAGACAGAATTTCTATTTATTCTTTCACCAAAGACCTCACCAGGAACAAAATTTCTCACTTTGGAAAATGCTATCCAAAACTGATCATGGTTTCTTTTTTAAAAAAAAGGAGGCCCAGGCCTACAATATAAATTTCGTCAAGAGTCCGGCTTTGTAACTTATTTCAAGCCAAAAGTCTAATTGGCAACTGCTTTCCCCTGAGTTAAAAATGGTAAGTTTACATCTGATTGGCTCTATGATCACAGGAATAAATGCTGTATTTGCTTAAAATCTCTCATTTATTTTCATAATTTCCATTAAATGTCAGTATCTAACATTGCAGACAGCCATTTGCTAACAATTAATCCTTTGTTCCATGACAAAGCCCTAAGTTCATGTTTCAAGTTTCGCAGGGATGTTATATCTGCTCCTTGGTCAAATCTTCTCATTTTTTTACAAGGCTTCCTGATCTGTGGGTCACATGTGAAGCCAAGTTCTGGGATGGCGAGCTCTGAGCTAGGAATGGCTGCAGTGGAACTCTGACTGCCTCTTAATACCTAGGAGTGCCCTTTTATGTCCTTGTCATTTTTTTCTTAATGGTGGTCTTGACCTAACAAAACAGGTCTGCTGAGCCCTGATTTTTATTCCAAAGAGGTGAAAAGCTGGGATGTTAAAACGCCCTAGAGATTAAACATATTTTACTACCTTCTTCTGCCCACACTGCACCCCTGCACTCCCCAGCTTCCCAGTTCTTGCTCCTCTCTATCCCTGTTCTCACAGCCCTACTCCACTCTGATCTCACAGTCCCCACTGAAGGTCATGACAAATTCTAACACCCCATTGGAATTCACGGTGGGTAATAGTTTTGGAAGCACTGTTTTGTACAGCAACATACCCACTTAGAAACCCTGGAGGGTACAGATTATTATTATCTTCCCTTGATATAGCAACAATGCTGATGTATTCTTGTAATTTGCCTGGCAGTATTTCTAAAACTTTTCCATTCACATCTGTCTTTTCCCTAGGATGCGGGATTTCAAAACTAGGGGACGCATTTTTAAGGTGAGAGGACAGAGAGTTAAAAAAGACCTGAAGGGCAAATTTTTCACACAGAGGGAGGTTTGCATGTGGAATGAATCTCCTGAGGAAGTGGTGGAAATGGGTACCACTACAATGTTTAAAAGACATTTGGTTAAGTATTTGAATAGGAAACGTTTGGAGCGATATGGGCCAGGAGCAGATAGGTGGGACTAGTTTAGTTTGGCATTATGTTCAGCATGGACTAGTTGGACCGAAGGGTCTGTTTCTGTGCTGTATGACTCTATGATTCCGCAGTGAGCCTTCATTCTTTTAGCAGAAAAATAGCTATGGAATAATTTGTATATAATTGCCCCTGCCTTATTGGTACAGCCATCTGATTCCATCATTTCCTCCAACCCTCCCATGCCCTCCCTTCTGTCTCAGTACCATCCCCACTCCATTCCTTCCATCCCTCCTTGCAATTCCCATGCCAGGCTTACTAGAGTTGTCACCTTTTTATTGTAAAATGACACTGAAGACATGCATTAACATGCAGAAGCATTCAGGAAGGCTCCCAGAAACCTCACTAGCTTTTTGGAGCAGCATCAAAATAGCAAAGAAATAGTTCATGAGAAATTGTAATTTCTCCTGTTCAGAGGAAGAAGCCAGGGGAAGGCCAGACCTCCCCTGTGGAGTGTGGGTTATGTGGGTCCATTCAGCCTGAAGCTGATTCCAGGTACTCCACTCAGAATATGGAATCTCCCCTTGGAATCAAACCTTTCTCACATAAATGGTTGATTCAGCCCAAATAGCACATGGATTCAAATTTGACATGAATAATAAATGTAGTACATTTATAATAATACATGGAAACAAAGCAGTCTAGTGTTTGACAGCAGTCAGCTGCTCTTGGCACACATTACACGGGCAGACTGTTTCATGATATATCTGTCTTTTAATAAGGTTAGAAAATGAGAGTAACTGGGATTTAAATAAAAATGAGAAGGAGGTATTAGCCAATCTGGGAATTGGTGCAGCCAGTACTTGTACACAATGCATTTCTGTTGTATCTAATCACTGCCTGCGTTATAACCTTTATTGGTACATACCAGCATTCCATGGATAGATAACTGTGTTGTCTCAAGTGCTGGTTTATGATAAGGATAGCGAGGTGACTTTTAAATGGGTGAGTGCCAACAGTCGTAATGTTTTCTGTATTTGTACTCAGCAGTGTGGTATAGCATAGATGGATTAGTGAAAGGTCTAAATTTGTTTTGTGACATTTTAGGATAGTCTGGATAGCAATAATAATAATATTGGTACTAAGGTGGATCTGATTGCCTTGATTCACTCAACTTGAATATAGTGTCGAGATATTGTTCACGGAGAAGCAGAGGCGTTGGTTAGAGAGTAGGTCAGTGGACAGTCTCCAGATTGAGGGCTAGGAACCTACATCTTCATCCCAGTTGAAAATAGCACTGAACATATCAGAAATATGAACATGCCCTCCATAAGAATGTGTGTCTGATGCACAATGTTGACACATAGGTTGAATGGGACACCACTTTTATGTAGGATAATAGGTCGGCACAAGATCGTGGGCCGAAGGGCCTGTACTGTGCTGTACTGTTCTATGTTCTATATTCTTGTGGGTCTGCTCCTGGCTAATGTAGGTCCAGGTGACGGGCTGTAGAGAGTGCCATCATTCCCACTGCCTGTCCCACGATACTGACTGTTGTATCTTGAAACATCTGTAGAAAGACCAAACTATTTCTGGATTGCAACAGCCAGGAAAAAGAAACCAATAAAACTTGACCAACTAACCTGCCAACAGTTGATCATCCCTTTTTTAAAAAAAAAACACCAGAGAAGGATCATTTTGCCGTTGAAATGTGTGTTCTGCTTGGCAGAGTTCAATAGCTGGAGTGTTGAAGTCGCAACAGCCTTCTCTGCGTATGTCCAATAGATGTTCAATGCACAAATGCTAACACCCTTAGCGTCATGCATCACAATTCACCTCCCAATGTGTGCATGCACCGCGTCTTAGATTGTGTGATGGTACTATGGCTTTAGGAGGTGTATTTTGTCCTGTTCTTGTTTTGAAGAGAAGTTTTAAGGCAGTGGTAGAGAGCAGTCTACCAGAATCACTGGAGTAAACAGCTTGTGAGGTCTTGGGGATTTTTTTTAAAGTTGTAACAACGAATCCCGAATGGATGTGGTCAAGCTCCCAAAGAACCAGGATTTTTAGTTTTAGCTTTCAGCAGTTGCTATTGGGAGTTTGAAGAAGTGGAAGCTATTTTTTCCCTCTCTTGGTTACAGCTAAAAGCTGGGGGCTGTCTTCCTGTTGTGGAGTTGCATGTGAGACAATCTGTTTTCTGAATTTGCCTTTTGCCAAAGGTGTGTTTATGGGATGTTACTATATTGGAACAGTTAATTAATAATAGTTACTTATCTATTATTCTGTTAAGTCTTTCAATAGAGTTGTTATTCCAATCCCTTCTTTCTTTTGTTGTATTTTAACAGTAGTGGATGAATAAAGTATGTTTTGCTTTAAATCTGATAGTTTGACCAATCAAATTGCATCTGGAAACGCAACACCTTTACATTTCCCTTTAAAATAAGAAAATGTTAGGGTCTAGGCTACCTTTTTAATATATTTTGAGGGGGTTTGCTCAAGTCCATAACAATTGTTAATCAGCATTTTCCTGATTGCCTATATTCTATAACTGTTTATTTCCATTTCATATTTCAGTAGAAAGACCAGTTTGCGCTCTCCCCTTTCTGAGCAACTGCACAAAGGCCTTTGAATGGTTTGCCTCCATTGCCAGTTAAAGGGCAACACCCATGGAAATCTTAATAAGCAAACGTTTCTGTCTGTGAACTGGAAACAGCCTGAGCCTATTCCCCCAAAGAAGGGTCTATCCAATGTGTGAGATATCTGTGCTTCACTAAGGATGATCTTACTAAAATCTGCCACCTCACAGCAGGACAATCAGCACATTTGCCAGTGACCTTGCTGATGAGCTTCTTACACATCTTCGTAGAATCCCTAAATTGTGGAGACAGGCCATTCAGCTCAACGAATCCTTGCCGATTCACCCCCCTCCCCCACTCTATCCTTGTAACCCTGCAATTCCCATGGCTAATCCACCTCACTTACACAACCCTGGGCAGTATGGTCAATTTAGCATGGCCAATCCACCTAACCTGCACATTTTTGCTGTGGGAGGAAACCGGAGCACCTGGAGGAAATCACAGGGAGAATGTGCAAACTCTGCATAGACAGCAGTGCTAACCACTGAGCCACCGGTCCTTCAAATCTGGAGCATGTGATATCTGTGCTCCTCGGCCACACGACGGGCTGAGAAAATGTGCACGGAAAGCCATGCTGCCACATGAACTAGACCAAGCAGACCATTGGTGTGCTGAAGCAACACTGCTGGAGTGACTTCAGAAGAACTGCAGTAGCCAGCAGAGCGAGTGCCAAGATTCACCGTGGTTGTCTGTCAGTTGGATGACCTCGCTAGCTTTTGCTACTGGCTAACCAATGACCAGCTGAGGAGAAGGGGGAATGGGGATCGAAGGCCTTGTTCTGCCTATCCTGTCCATGAAGAACTCATTGAGTATAATACTAGTTAAAATACCTCCCCACTGCCTACTCCCTTCGCAATGCTACACCATCTATCACTATCCATCTTCCCATCCACATGGTCATATTAAAGCAAAGAAAGTAACTTTCCAAATCATATTTATAATTGAAATCATGAATTATTGCGTACAAATGTCCCTTGCCTGTTCCCTTTGGTGCAATATTTCCCTGTGCCTTTATTTGTACAAGTGCCCCAATACTCCAGTGGCTGCAGCATTACTGCTGGAAGGCAGCAGAGTACTGACAGTCCTGCTTGACATTGTCGAGCAGCCCTGTACCTAAACAACCTGGCTTTGGACATGCACCATCGTGATATCGATGGCAACAGGGATAGCTGGCTGATGAAGAACATGATGGTACTTTCTTATCCAGTGTTTCAGCAATCTGAGCAACATGTTAGAAGACAGATTGCTAGATAGCTGTGATGCTCTCCAAGCCCCTTAGCATACTGTAACCCACAGCTGTAAGACAGCAATTTGACATAAATAGTTTGTGCCTCTAATGTAGCACAGAGACATTTGGATGAAAGCTGATTATGATGCTATTCAAAGAAGTTAACACTGATCTGCTTCAAGCTTCATTAACACTTTGCTGCCCGCTCCTCACTGATGTCCCCATATTGCCATTGGCTCCCTTGTAGATCATTCATCTGTCTAAGTCGGCTTTGTATATATTCAGCCTCCACTACTCTCTGGAGGTGAGAATCCCAAAGTTACACAACTCTAATAAGTCTAAGCTCAACATTTCTTCGTAAGACAACTCCTTCATCCGAGGGGTAAACCAGATTGATGCTGAACTCCTCCGTACTCCCTGACCCTGGCCACCATCCTTCACAATGCTCAAAGCTTTTATTGTCCAAACCCATGAAACATTTTCAGTAATAAAAACAGAATGTGCCGGAGAAACTCAGTTTGAGTTTGGTCAGGATCACACAGGGCCTCATTACAGCCTTGGCCCAAAGGTGGGCAAAGGAGCTGAATTCCAGTGGTTCCACTGCATTGTAGGAATCCGAGTTTCTCACAGAAGTATCCTAGGCCCAGCCTTCTTCAGCTGCTTCTTCAATGACCTTCCCTCAATCATAAGATCAGTATGGGGATTTGCAATCATCGACAAACAACATTCAGCACCATTCACGACTTCTCAGATGCTGAAGCTGTCCCTGTTCAAATGCAGCAAGACCAGAACAATATCCAGACTTGGTCTGACAAGTGGCAAGCAACACATGCACCACACAAATGGAAGGGAATGACTATCCACAATAATAGAGAATCTAACCATCACTCCTTGACATTCAATAGCATTACCATTTTTGACTTGAAGACTATCAACATCTCGGGGGTTACCACTGACCAGAAACTGAACTGGACTCACTGTATAAATGAAGTGACCACAAGAGCAGATCAGAAGCGAAGCCTCCCACTTTGAGTGACACAATGCCTGACTTCCCAAAGCTTAGCCACCATCTAGGCACAAGTCAGGAATGTGATGGAATATTCCCCATTTGCCTGGATGAGTTGTGCTCCAACAACATTCAAGAAGCTTGACACCATCAGGATGAATCAGCCTGCTTTATTGGTACCACATCTACAAACGTTCATTCCCTCCATCACCAATGTTCAGTCACACCAGCTTGCACCATCTCCAAGAAATATTGCAATAGTTCTCTAAGGCTTCTTAGGCAGCACCTTCCAAAGCCCACAACCACTATCATCCTAAAGGATAAGTGCTGCAGATACATAGGAATACCTTAAAGTTCCCCTCTAAGCTGTTCATCAACCTAACTTGAAAATGAGGAGGTGGTGGCCTAGTGTTATTATTGCTAAACTATTAATCCAGAGACCCAGGTAATGTTCTTGGGACCTGAGTTTGAATCCTGCCATATAGTAGATGGTGGAATTTGAATTCAATAAAAATCTGGAATTATGAGTCTAATGATGACCATGAAACCATTATTGATTGTCAGGACAAATTCATCTGGTTCACCAATATCCTTTAGGGAAGATAATGCTGTCCTCACCTGGTCTGCACTACATGTGACTTCAGACCCACAGAAAAGTGGTGGACTCTTAACTGCTGTCTGGGCAGTTAGAGGTGGGAAACAAATAGTAGCCTAACCAGCAATGCCCATTGTCCACATTGCAGTAAAGAATAAGAAGTGCGAAGAAGAGAGTGATGGTTAGTTGTGTTTTGTAATTGCATTGTCTGTTCTGAGGGGCTATCCAATTTACTCAACCATTTTATCATCTTCATGTGACATCACAGTAAGAATTCCATATTGATTTCTTTACATTTGTTCATGAGATATGGGCATCACTGGCAATGTCTGTATTAATCCCCATTCCTATTAATACTTAATAATGGAAGCACAAGCAAAATGTCATGGCAAAAATTATAAACGTATAGTACTTGGCAAAGGGTATTTTTAATACATTTGGGTTTGAACTGAATAACACTTCTGCGGCCTAACAGTGTTATTTAGGAAACTTCAAAAGGAGTCCGTTAGTGATGATACATAAGTGAGAGCTGTTTGACTTGCTTTGCTGAAATAATGTTGAAAACACTTCTAATGTTTTTAATTTAAAGAAAACTCTTTGTTGTGTGCACTGTGCATTTTTAAGCAGTTCTAATTCATTTTAGATACGATGGTTATCTGTTATTTCAGGCTCTCAGTGGTAACTGTAATGCTTTTATTTTTGGCTGGCATGCAGAAAATAATGTTGATACACACAGCCAAGTCGGCAAATGGTAGAACAAAATGAAACCTGTGTTTATCTTATTAAGATGAGGCAAAGGTAGTTTTTTTTTGCATTTTACTGACTGTCGTTTTTGAGCAGCTACCCATGCACATTTGCTATAGAGCGAATCCATCATGTTTCAGTTGTGACGATTTATAAAGATACTTCTGACCGATTTTAGGCTTTAATACATGTACATCATAAAGATTTCTTTTTTTCTAATGTAACACGTCCTCAGAGCAGGGATGGTTCTTTGCAGGAAAAGCTTCCCTGTGAATGCTGTTATATTTATAGTTAATTGAGTTGCCAATAATCTCTTGGTGCTGTTACATGACCCTGACACTTGTAGCTATTAATTATTGGCTTATTTACCTTGTTAAAGGTAGTGGAACAGGCATGGAAGACTGCTGTACGTTTTGCACCAGAGTAATCCATAGAACATGTGTAGGGTCATTGGCTTCAGAGTATAAACAAGGACTTAATGTAACAGCATAAATTGACCAGCCATTGGTCATGCATTTCTGGAAGTCAGCACACATTAGTAGAGTTTGTCTTGAACAGTATATAGATGATCCAGGGGGCCTGGATAAAGTGTTTCTGTAAATCTTTAATCCTTTTTAAAATCTTCTTTAGTCTAGACTGTAAAAGCTGATGGCTGAAAACAAGGAATACTGAGTCCAGAATGAGCTATAAACCATTACCTGTGAACTCTGCAAAGGCTAATGGCAGGTCAGAGGACTGGACTAGACTGGACAAAATTGTATTTAAAAAAGCAAAGAATGGCAAGGAAAAATGTAAGGGAGAAATTAGTGTACAAGAGAAAGTTAACCCGAAAAGGAAAACAAATTGTATTAGTTCCTGCAGGTATTTACAAAAGGGAAAGCGTAGGTAAAGTATGTTTTGGTCCTTTGGTGAGGGAGCCTGGGGAATCAATAATGTTTAATAAGGAAATGCCAAGATGAATCAGACAATTATTTTGCATCTATCTTTTCTGTAGGGGATGCAATTAACATCCCAGAAACACTTGATTTACCAAACACAAAAGGGAGAGAGGGAGAAACAAGTACAATGATGAGGGAAAGGAAACTAAAAAAATTATAAGAACTACAAGCTGACAATCCTGCACGTCCAGATGGACTTCATCCTAGGATCTTCAAAGAAGTTCCTGCTGAGATAATAGGTGAAGGTTTTAACTTTTCTGGATTCTGGAGAAGATAGATTAGAATTTGATTCTGGGCTCTGGAAAGTTCCAATCAGTTTGAAAAATAGTGAACATATCCTCCATTCAAGAAAGAAGGGAGACCAAGCAGGAAACAACAAGCTAGTTATTTTAACATCACCACCTGTCATTTAGAAAATGCTGGGATCTATTATTAAGGTGATGGCATGTCACTTAGAATTATAGAATCCCTACAATGTGGAAGCAGGACACTCAGCCCAACGAGTCACACCAACCCTCTGAAGAGCAGCCCACTCAGACCCACTCTATCCCTGTAACTCTGCATTTTCCATGGCTAATCTACCTAGCCTGCACCCCCTTGGACTATGTGGGCAATTTAGCAGGGACAATTTACCTAATCTGCACATCTTTGGACTGTGGGAGGAAACTGGAGCACCCAGAGAATACCCACGCAGACGCGGGGAGAACGTGCAAACCCCACACAGACAGTTGCCTGAGCCTGGAATTGAACCCAGGTCCCTGGCACCGTGAGACAGCAGTGCAATTAAAGAGAATGATATGGTTTCATGAAAGGAAAAAGATGCTTGATTAATTTATTTCAATTGTTTTGAAGAAGTAACAAGCAACATGGATAAAGGGGAAGTGGTGGATGTGGTGTATTTGGGTTTCCAGAAGGCACTTGATGAGATTACCACATCAAATATATCTTTAAAATGAGCTTATGCTGTAGGGGAAATCATATCAGAATAGATAGAGGATTGGTTAGCTGACAGGGCACACAGCAAAGACATAAATGGGTCCTTTTCAGAATGCAAGCTGTCACAGGGAACAGTGCTAGGGCCTCAACTATTTATGACCTGTATCAATGACTTGGAAGAAGGGATTAATGCTAAATTTTCTGATTGCAGAAACATAGGTAAGAAATTAAGTTGCAAAGAGTGCATTGGAGTCTGGAAAGATAGATTCAGTGAACATGAAAAATGTAGGCTTGTCGACTCTGGGAGAAAGATTAGACAAGTCGAATATTATTTAAATGGAAAGAGATTTCAGGACTGAGGTACAGAGTGATTTGGGTGTCCTAGTAAATTAATTATAAAATGTTAGAATGCAGGGTCCGCAAGTTGTGAGGAAAGAAAATCTAATGTTATTGCACGAGAAATGGAATGTAATTGTAGGGGATCTTTGCTACAGTTGTACAGAGCCTTGATGAGACCACATCTGGATACAGCATACAGGTTTATTGTGCTTTTTTTTTTAAGAAAGGACATCATTGTAACAGTGCAAAGAATATTGATATGCAACTGATTCATGGGATAAAGGAGTTATCTATTGAGGAACGGTTTAGATAGGCTAGTTCGGACCCATTGAAGTTGAGCAGAATGCAAGGTGATCTTATTGAACATATAAGATCCTGGGGGACTTTGCATGGCAGATGCTGAAAGGCTGTTTCCTTTTGTGGGGGAGTTCAGAACTAAAGAACTACAAATAAGGGGCCTTTGATGTAAGAGTGACATGAGGAGAAATGCTTTCTCTGAGAGAGTCTGACTCTGCAGAACTCTGTAATATGTTTAAGGTATGTAGTTTCTTGGCTAAAAATGGACTCAAGCTAAGCAGAATGGTATGGCAGTAATGGGGCATTTTAATATTCATATAGACTGGTGAGCAAAGTAGGCTATCTGAGGGGTTATTGGAATATTTCTATTGAGATATTTGCTTAGAACACCATTTCCTGGAATCAACCAGAAGGCAGATTATATAGCCCTGCTTTTGTGCAACATGATGGAGTTAGGCATTGACCTCCTATGCAAGGTTCCATAAGGTTGCAGCCTTATATGTTGGAATTTTATATTCCGTTTGAGGGAAATAAGAGTGGGTCCAAGACCTTTTCTAAACTTGGATAAGTGGAAATTTGATGACATGAAAACAGAACTAGCTAAAGTGAACTGGCAAATCAGGTTAGGAGATAGGTCAATAGCGATACAGAGGAAGACATTTAAGGAGATATTTCCGGATACATGGAATGGAGGCATTTTAACTAGAAAGAAAAATTTCAAGCGGAGGAGTCACATTTGTGATGAACTAAAAAAAGTTAAAGATAGTTTCAGTTATGAGGATAGATTGAAGAATTTGGGTCTGTCCTCGAAGAGAAGAAGGCAAAGAGGAGATCTGCGAGAGGTTTTTTCATGTTATGAGCAGGCTGGATAGAGTGGATAGGGAGAAAGTTACCCAGTTTGTCAAAAAAACAAGAATGAGAGGGCACAGATTTAAAGTAATTTGCAAAAGTTTAAAATGCTGTGAGAAAAGCCATTTGGATACCATGAGTGGTTTAGATCTGGAATGCACTCACTGAAAGTGTGGTGGAGGCAGGTTCAGTTGAGACATTCAAGGGGGTATTGGGTGGATACTTGGATAGAAACAAAGTGCAAGAATATGGGAAAATGGATTGGACCACGGAATGATTTGGAGAGCTTGTGCAGACACAAAGGGTCGCAGTCAGCTTTGTAATATGTCTGTGATTCAGTATTGGTCTCCTTATTTAAGGAAGGCTATACATTTGTTGAAAGCAATTCAGAGAAAGTTCAGTACCTGGACAGAGCAGGTTGTCTTCTGAGGGATGTTTGGATAGTCTAGGCTCGTAGGGAAAAAGCTGTAATACTTAGAAAGAAATGTACTGGGCATACTGTAGTTCCATTTTGAAATATGTTGAGTAACACCGGTATATGCCATTTGCACATTTTACTGTTTTTTCCCTTCTCTGTTTGGATCCGCTTAAGTTTAAAAGAGTTAGAGACAAGTTGAACAAGACACAAAATGTACAAGACACAAAGAGGTCTTTACAGTGTGGATCTGAAGAGGATGTTATGTCTTGTATGGAACCGGGGATCACTGTTTAAAAATAAGGGTTGCCCATTTAAGACAAAGATGGGAAGATATTATTTCTTACGGAGAGTCATGAATTTTTGGAATTTTGTTCCAGAAAAGGTGGCAGAAGTAGAATCCTTGAATATGTTAAGACAGAACTTGCTCGGTTTCTGAGAAGCAAGGGGGTTGGGGGTGAAAGCATATGGGGGGAGAGGTGAAGATGTGGAGTAATCAGATCATCTATGAGTAGGCTTAAAGGGCTGAATGGCCTAGTCCTAATTGTATGCTCACATTTCTTTATGTTTTGTTCACTTCTAAGTCTGATATTGGTTCAATTGTGAAATAAAAGCATATTTAATCTAAGCAGAGAGATACAAAATTCTCCGAGAGAACAGTTTTCCTGGATAAGTTAAGAAAAAAAAAATCGTCAGAGTGTGATACGGCCTATTACTTAGATACAGTGTGTACAAGTCTAGAATAGCTACAACAATTAGCTCAAACATGCCTGCTCCCACTCCATTGCAACATATTTACGCAGCATTCTTTGACCCAGATACTCCTCATAACGTCTTCAACTCCACCATGATGACTTCACTGGGAGGTGATGTGTATCAAAGCAGTTTCTACACTTCCAATGAAATTATTTAAGTTGAGCAGAAGAAATTTCAGTTGAATGTCTACATCCTTCAGGCATGGTGAAAGTGACGTTTTCTAATATCCCTTGACCTACATTTTAGTCTATATTATTTGTATTCTAGGCTTGAGGTTTGGGTTAAAACTGGCATATATTTGTTTATGGTCCACATTACCTGGCCACGTGCATGTTTATTATAGATTCTATTGCAAGGAGGTGTTAGACTCGCAAACATAACTACAGCTGCACTGTGTTATGTGAAGAATCTAACTGGAGATGTGGGTTTTTTTCATTGGATTTTTACGCAGCTGGCTACCAGCTAAATGGAAACTGTAACAAACACCGAGAATGCGAGAGAAACTCAGCAGATCTGGTAGCGTCTGGGGAGAGAGAGGGAGAGTTAATGTTTCGAGTCTGGTATGACTTCATCTGAACTTCTGCCTTTAGTTAAATGTAAACTGTTCTGGATTGACTGAGACTAATGGCAGAAATGCCAGCTTTTTCCAATCTGTCAGTCTTGGCAAATTCTGGCAAGTTTAGTTTCCAGCTGGTAGCTGGATGCTCAGAACTGTAGGAACTTTGTCATGTGGCCTTACACATTATAAAAGCAGCCTTTCATTGTTGAGTTCATTCGGCATTGTGAATACAGAGTCACAACACTGCTATAGGAGGGTCTGAGAAGAAATGTAATTGTTACCATATGCATTACTTCGATATTGCTCCTTTCAGGCACAAGTTATTTTGCAACCAATGAAATACTTTTGAAATTGTAATGCAGGAAAATCTACTAATTGTACAGCTAATTTGTATGCAGCAACTCCCACTGACAGCACTGTGATAATGTCCAGGTAATCTGGTTGATGTTGATTGAGGGATAAATATTGGCACAATATGAGTAAGACCTTTCCTGTAGGCAGACAGGACCTCCAGTTTCCCTTCTTGTTTTAGTCATTCATGGGATGTAGGTGTTGCTGGCTAGACCAGCACTTATTGTCCATCTGTAATTACCTTTGAGAAGGTGGTGGTGAGATGCCTTCTTCAACTGCTTATGCCCTTTGGGATGATTTTCCAGGATTTTGACCCAGTGACAGTGAAGAAATGACAATATAGTTCCAAGTCAGGATGGTGAATGACTTGGAGGAGAACTTGCAGGTGGTAGTGTTCCCATTGTATCTGCTGACTTTGTCCTTCTGGATGGACTAGTGTGGATTTGGAAGGTGCTATCTATGGATCCTTGGTGAATTTCTGCAGTGTATCTTGTAGATAGTACACACTGTTGCTACTGAGAGTCAGTTGTGGAGGAAGTAGATGTGGTGCCAATTAAATGGGGTGCTTTGGCCTGAATGGTGTCATGCTAGAGGATTGGCTGACTGACAGCAAACAGAGGGTTGGGGTAAATGGGTCCTACTCTGGATGGTGAGCTGTAACTAGTGGGGTGCTGCAGGGTTCAGTTCTCTACCTGAACTGTGTATAACCTATATGATGATCTGCAAGTAGGGACAAAGTGTAACATAGCAACATTAACAGATGATACTAAAATAGGTGGAAAAGCAGGCCATGGGGAAGAGATAAAGAGTTTACGGATGGATATTGATAGGCTAGGAGAATGGGCCAGAATCTGGCAGACAGAGTTTAACGTGGATAAGTGCGAGGTTATCCATTTTGGCTGGGGAAATAAAAGGGTAAATTATTATTTAACTGGGAAGCAGATTCAAAGTGCATCAGTGCAGAGGGATTGGAGCGTCTTTGTGTATGAATCGCAGAAAGTGGGTATGGAGAAGCAGCAAATAATAAAAAAGGCAAATGGAATCTTGTCATTTGTTGAAAAAGGACTGGAATATAAAAGTAAAGGAGTGTTGTTACAATTATAAAAGGCATTGGTCAGAGCACGCCTGGTGTATCGGGTCCAGTTATGGTCTCCTTACTTGAGGAAGGATGTGGTGGCACTGTAGGCAGTTCAGAGAAGGTTCACCAGGTTGCTCCGAGGATGAAAGGGCTATCATATAAGGAGTGGTTGAATAGCTTGGGTTTGTACTCGCTGGCATTCAGAAGAATGAGTGCGAATCTGATTGAGGTATATAAAATGTTAAAGGGGATTGATAAGGTGGACGTGATATAGATGTTCCCCATTGTGGGACAGTCTTGAACAAGGGGTCAGGGATATAGAGTAAGAGGGGGTAGATTCAAAACTGAGACGAGGAGAAATTACTTCTCTCAGAGGGTTGTAAATCTGTGGAACTCTCTGCCACAGAGCGCAGTGGAGGCAGAATTAATCAACAAATTCAAGAAAGAAATAGATACGTTTCTGATGAAAAGTGGGATAAAGGGCTATGGGGAACAGGCAGGAAAGTGGAGTTCAGACCAGGATAAGATCAGCCATGATGATATTAAATGGTAGATCAGGCTCAAAGGGCTGAATTGCCTACTCCTACTCCTAATTCTGATGTTCCTAAACTTTTTGAGTGGCTAGGTGTGGATTTCTCAACTCTGACAGCGCAACACTGGGTGTGGGGTAGGGCGAGTTTTATGGAGGTGACCATATCTGTCTCACTGGTTGGAGAGTCACCTCCAATCAGGCAGTGAGAGGTCACCGGTGAGCTTCTTATGGGATCAAACCCTGGGGCCAAGAAGTCCCATCATAAAACACACAAAACACAGAAAGCTTGCACAAGGATACAGCAGATAATCAGGAAACCTGATGGAATACTGGCCTTGCTTTCAAGGGGGTTGGAGCATAAGAGTGGAGAAGTCTTACTGCAACTGTAAAAGGTGCTGGTGAGACCACATCTGGAGTACTGTGAGCAGTTTTGGTTCTGTTATCCAAGGAAAGATATTATTTTGTTGGATGCAGTTCACAAACGGTTCACTAGGATCCTCCCCAGCATGGAGGGATTGCCTTCTGACCAAAAGCTAAACAGGTTGGGACTTTGCTCACTACAGTTTAGAAAAATGAGAGGTGATCTCATTGAAACATTTAGAATTCTTAAAGGGCTCGACAGGGTAAATGCTGAGAGGTTGTTTCCCCTCATGGCAGAGTCTAGGACAAGAGGGCAAAGTCTTGTCATAAAGGAGAGCCAATTTGAGACTGAGATGAGGAGGAATTTCTTCTCACTGAGGGTTACCAGTCTTTGAAACTTCTTGCCACAGAGAACTGTGGGGGCAGAGTCCTTGTGTATACTTAAGGCTGAGATAGAATCTTGATCAATAGGGTGTCAAAGTGCATGGGGAAAATGCAGGAAAGTAGATGTGAGAAATGTCAGATCAGCCATGTTCCTATTGAGTGGCGAAGCAGACTGGAGAGTCTACTCCTGTTCTTATTTCTTATGGTCTTATAGTCACCCCTGAAGACCTCAAGCTATCCACAGAGGTTCATATGCATGCTCCTTGCATCCGGCAAAGGCTCACTCATTGCTGGTTAATCCAGCAGCAATGGGCTAGGTCCCTTAGTTGGGTATTAATTGCCCACTTAACAGTCTAAATTGGCATCCATGTGTCTTCCTACATGGACATAATTTAGGTGGAGTTAGGAAGATGGCAGAGTACCCACACATTACTGTCCCCCCGATTGAATGCTTCTGTCACCTCCCAAATCTCATGCAAGACAGTATGGTCTATCTGCATTGTCTGCAGAGATCTGATCTTTGGAGTGGGAATTGAATCATGGACTTTCTGATGCAGGAGTGAGCGCCACAGCTAAACTTAGCCACGATCACTGTCAAATCAGTGGTCTAACAGCATTAAAGAGCATAAGGTGGGGGATCTTTCTGGAGCGGCATGGTGGCTCAGTGGTTAGCACTGCTGCCTCACAGCACCAGGGACCTGGGTTCAATTCCAGCCTTAGGCGACTGTCTGTGTGGAGTTTGCACATTCTCTCCGTGTCTGTGTGGGTTTCCTCCAGATGCTCCGGTTTCCTCCCGCAGTCCAAAGATATGCAGGTGAGGCGGAATGGCTATGCTAAATTGCCCGTAGTGTCGAGGGTAGGAAATGCAGGGATAGGATAAGGGGTGGGTCTGGGTGGGATGTTCTTCGTAGAGTCGGTGTGGACTCGATGAGCCGAATGGCCTGCTTCCACGCTATAGGGATTCTATGATCTTGTGGGACAGTGGGAGCATTTCTACCTCTGGACAGGAACGTTGGTTTCATGACTTGATGGCCTTGAAAGGTGTGTGCATAATGTGGCCAAACAGGTTAATAGTCTGCCTGTAAATCCTTCTCGTAAGTGGAGCATCTCCTGGTTGGCCAAACGAACATAGGCATAATCATGGACAAATCCAATGGAAGCCAACAGTTATCACTGCCATCTTAGGGCATGGTACCTGAAGGGAGAGACAACAATTTTCAGAGATCAATGCAAATTGAAATCTAGTCCATGACGTGTCAAGCTATAAATGCAACAGTTTCCCCAATCATACTTAAAACTGTTGTAGTACAGTAGTAGTGTCCCTGCCTCTGGCCAGGAGGCATGAGTTCAAGACTCACCTGCTCAAGAGGTGCGTCATAACATCCCTGAACAGGTTGATTTGAAAATATCTATTTAGCTGTCGACTTTACACTTGCCATGGTTACAAGTTAAATTGAAAATAGACTTTTCTGCAATGGCCAGATTTAATCTGAAAAGCTGATTTAAATCACTTGAGTTATTGAGCATCTGTGCAATGATTATAATGTAGCTGTCAGTTGATCTTTTCCTGACTTTGGGCACCAAATACTTCAAATGATGGCTTACTATTTATTTTCTATTTTACTATGTATTTATTTCCTACAATTCCACACTTCACAGGAACACCACCACCTGCAAGTTCACCTCCAAGCCACTCACCATCCTGACTTGGAAGTACGTTGCCGTTCCTTCACTGTCGCTGGGTCAAAACTCTGGAATTCCCTCCCTATGGGCATTGTGGGTCTCCCTACAGCACACGGTCTGCAGTGGTTCAAGAAGGCAGCTTATCACCACCTTCTCAAGGGCAACTAGGGATGGGCAACAAATACTGAGCAGCCAGCAATGCCCATATCCTATGCATTAATAAGAAAGATCACTATTAAATGCACAATAATATGGAGCAAAATGTTAAATTCCCCCTTTCAAACTCAATCGCCAAACCTAATTTACATTCTATTCATGAGCTGGTGGGACATTTTGGCTGGATTTCTTTCTAGTTATTCTGTAAAGCATACTTTATTGTACTTTCACACACTGCTTCTTCCTGACCTAAATCATGGACAGATGTGGTGTTGAGTCGTATTGGGATATAGGTTTTATGCTTCTCATATGGACCTCAGTCCTTTCCTTTCAATTTTACCTTGCAATTTGTCACTTCTACCTTGGACCAGAATCATGCTGGGCACATTATTGATTGAGGCAGCTTTTACTTGTCTGGTTAAAAACAGACCATTTAAATTGTCTGCTTCACAGCTCTGTTCTCCTTTTGACTGAAAATACCCTCATATTCTGTCAGACATTCGATTCTTGTCTTGTTAGAATGTAAATGGATTGTTACAGGTTATTGATTAAGGTGAAGTTAATGCTGAGGCTGTGATAGCACTGATTTGCCAAGGTATATTTGCCCTACTTTCTGTATTATCAGGCAAATGATACATGTCCCAGCTGCACCTCGATAGCTTGGCTAAAGAGCTGTTTTCACATCACTCCTTGACATTCAAATGTGCTACCATCATTGAATCACTCGTCATCAACGTCCTGGTGTCACCATTGACCAGAAACTGAAGTAGACTCACCATATAAATTCAGTGGCAGGTCAGAGGTTAGGAATACTGCAGCGAGCAACTCCTCTCCTGACTCCCCAAAGCCTCTCTACCATTTACAAGGCACAAGGCAGGGGTGTGATGGAACACTTTCCACTTCTTGAATGAGTGCAGCTCCAACAACACTCAAGAAGCTTGATACTATCCAGGACAAAGCAGTGCACTTGATTGGCACCTAATGTAGCACCGTAAACATTTACTTCCTCCACTTCTGATGTACTGTGATAGCAGTGTATATCATCAAGTAGCAAGTCACCAAGGCTCTTTCCACAGCAACCTCTGAATCCACTACCAACCAGAAGGACAAGGACAAGGGCAGCAGTTGCATGGTAGACCAACACCTTCAAGTTCCCCTCCAAGCCATACACCATCCTGACCTGGAAATATGTTGCGCTCTGCATTTACCTACAGCACCTGGAGTGCAGCGTTCAAGACAGAAGCTCACTACCCCCTTCTTCAGTACAGTCGGGGAAGGCAACAAATGTTGTTTAGCAGTGATGATCTCAAATAAACCAAAATAAAGCCCCTTAGCCATTATATTATTGTCTGAAATGAAGTGTTAACCCTTTTAGAACCAAATACCTTATTCAACATTTATGCATTTCCAGTGATAACTTCTGCATCATTGGTGGCCATACCTTCAGTTGCCTAGGCCCCAATCTATAGAATTCCTCCTTACACAATTGGTCCATCTACTATACTTTAGACCCTTAAATCCACTGCTTTAAGCCTGCCCCTTTCACCAAGCTGTTAGTCACCAGACCCAGTATCATCTTATGTGGCTCGGTGCCATGCTTTGTTTCAACAAACTCCTGCATTGCATAGTGGGCGGGGGTTTCATTACATTAAAGGTGCTATACAAGTATAAGTTGTTGGAAAAAAACAGACAATTAAATAGAAGACACCACATGAGTCTAGGTCTAATTTAAACAATGAAAGGAGCTTCTAAATACCACACCATGAGTGTGGGAACAAATATGTCTGCATAGATTCATTTGCATGTGCACAAAAGACGAAGCGAGAGAGATAGGAGAGGTGACAACAGCAGAAGTGGATTGTTTCAAATGTCTTCTTTTATTGAAACCCTAAGTAATAATGGATAAAATTTACTGGAGGCAGCTTTCTTAATCAGTATTGTGGACTGTTTCAGCATTAATGACTGAGCTAAGAAACTTTATTTAAAAGGAAAAAACAGTAATAGCTGGCTCCAGGAGCCTGGAATTTCTGTCGAGCATCCTGAAGGTTAATATGGTAGTCTGAATGCATTAAAAATAATTGATGATACTGAGGAAAATTGATAAGCGGGCTGTAGCATATTGGCTGTATTTTATTGGAGTTCTTGCTCTCAGTAAACAAACTTTTTGACCAGTTGGTCTCTGTTGATATTCACTATGTTATTCAGGTGTTTGTTATCAGTCATTTTGGACTACAGGTATCATTGTTCTAAATTATCCCACAGATATATTGACCTGTAGCTCAAATTTCTACTCAGTAGGGGGTGACTTACGAATCTTAAAATTGATGTTGCTTTAACCAAAACATCAAAATTCTGTAAATACATGGCATATCTGAAAAGTAATGAGGCACGTTGGTGTTTTGAATGGTCTTTGATTGGAACTCTGTTCTTACCTGCAGAGAATTGCCGGCACTTTCAGAATTATTTCAGAATTCTAACATTTGCAACTGCTGTCTACCCCTATTTGTTAGTTTTTTTTTTGACAGTGATTTCAAATTCGTTTCTGTATATTTATATTTATTACTTACAGCTTTTTAAAATGTAACAGTTGTGTGTGGACATGTTTTTCTCAAATTAAAATCAATAATATGAATGTATCTAGGTAAGTGAAATTAAAATCAATTATATAAATGTGTCTAGGTGTCTAATTTAGAGCAATATTTTCTTTCATTTATTACCATTTTGTTTATAAGTTAACATAAAAATGCTTTTTGAAATGCTGTTTACCACATGCCAGTGCTGAATTCTTTGTAACTGGCAAATATGTGCTTCCATCTCTGACGTTACAGCATAAAACAAAGTGTTGTTATGAATTCATTATGTCCAATTAGGCTCAAATATTTCTTGGCTTGTTGCTGACTGGAATGCAGGCTCATGTGAGGGGAATTGTTTTAGGGGCACGCACTGGCACTGCAAATGAGGAGCACATATGCATGGTTGGTTAAACCTGCACATCGATTTCATTCCTGTGGAATGTCTTTTGCTCCTTCATTCAGTGACTCACTGGTCCTGTTTCCTTCTATTATACCCCTCTGTTGAATAGGCTTCACTTGTAGTAGCGCAGTAGTTAGGAAAATAAGCTAAAAATTCTTTAAGGTATTAAATCTTAGAAGTATACTGTTAAATACAGGTATTTAATGAAAAACATGGATTTTCATTCTTTCTGCAGTGTAAAAGGGAAAACATTATGAGAACATGCGAAGAGATTTTCACTGCCTTATTTTCTTCCATTAACATTTCATACATTGCATCCATAACAATGGTAATACGTGTACCTTTTTATTATTTATCTTATTTATATCTACCTCATGCCCTGTTCTTCTTTATTGTACTACAAAAGCCTTTGCATTTTCTTGTCAGTCACTTTCTCAACGACACTGCTTGCTATTAACTTGTGACTGATCAACTAAAGATTTATCATAAATGCAAACTGGAAGGAAGTAGACCCTGCAATGAGTACAAATGTATTCATTGTATTTTCTGTTCGCAAGTGGACAGGGTTAAGCCAAATAGGAATTTATTCCCTGGCAGTGAAATGATAAGCAGTAATATATTCAAATGCACAGATGTGTAAGCATTAAGAAATACAAGCTTTCCAACTTTGTATGGAAACATAAGGAGAATTGTGTCAAGTGTATTCCGCTTTTCACTCTTGTCTTCTTTATGGTGATATCCTTATTATTTAGCCTTCAATTTAAAGTATTAATATGCAAAACAGATACATTACATTTTTTTGCCAAAGAAACAAGAGTAATTTGGAAAAAAAGGCCCTTGGTCACATTCCCCTTATGTATTTGGTGAAAAGCCCACATGGGTGGACCAACTGAGGATCAGAGGATAAGGTAATTATTTTAAGGTAATTAACAAAAGAAAGAACGAGACATGAGAGTACAGATGTTGCTGTGTAGCTGGTGGTAACGATCCGAAATATACTGCCTGAGACTTTGGCGGAGGCACATTTAATTATCATTTTCAAAAGAGAGTTGGATAACCGTCTGAACGGAAAAGAATTACAGGGTGGCAGGGCAAACAAGAAGAAGTGGCATGAGGTGAATTGTTTGCAGTGAGCTGACACAGAATGAGCTGACAGATTGAATGGTCTCCCCCTTTTCTGTGTAGTAACCATTCAATGATTCTATGAGATGGTTTTTGTAGGCAGAGGTGAAGTGATGGCCCTAACTGTTTACTTTGAAGAAAGCTATCCACATAGATTTTTGGTGATTTTTCCAAGGCATTGATTCCCAGGTTATGACACCATTTTGAATTTGGCACCTTCTACAGGGAGTCTGTGACTTCTATGAACTGGGTATGCAGCCAAAGCTGCTGATCAACTCACCAGATTAATGGTTCTGACATGAAACTGGTCTTCATCAAACACAGGCAAAGTTGCTGGAAAAGCTCAGCAGGCCTGGCAGCATCTGTGAAGGGAAAAAACAGAGTTAACGTTTCGGGTCCGGTGACCCTTCCTCAGAACTGATGGTGGCTGGGAAAACTGTCAGTTTATATACAGAAAAAAGGGGAGGGGGATGGGGTAGGGAGTAAATGATGGGATAGAGCCTAAAGAGAGAGAAGAGCAGTTGGACAGACAAAGAGTTGATAACGATCAGGCTGGGAGGGTGAATAGTTGTTAATGGGGAGCAAATACTTGGTCAAACACCAGGAGTGACAGTGAAATTAAAGACGGTGGGCAAGAAGAAAGATTGAAACGGAAATCGCGTCAGAGAGAGGAGCAGAACTTCAAGGTGGGCATGCCTGGAAGAGATGTGGCAGTGAGTTAAATACTAACTAAAAGCCAAAAGAACTGCAGATGCTGTAAATCAGGAACAAAAACAAAGTTGCTGGAAAAGCTCATCAGATCTGGCAGCATCTATGAAGGAAAAACAGAGTTGCAGTCATCAAAGGCTAGGTTGAAACAAAAAGGGCCCATAACCCTTTTAATTTCTTCCTCGTTTTATCTATTTCACTGGAAGGCATTCCCATAATAGTGAGTAGTTAGTTTTAAAAATTATAGATACAAGCTTAGGTTTCATATCGGAATATTTTAGGATAAGGACACCATTAGCACTTTGAACTCTGGAATGCACTTTAATTGAAAGCGTTATTTGATCTTCATGCAAAGGAAGGAACATTACATTGGGCTCCTGGGATTGGATTCTTATGGTGTCAGGTCAACTCTGGAGGTGTTTAACCATGGTTGGATGGGATCTGGATGTTGAGGAACCACCGTGATTTCTGACCGGTCCCATTTTTGTTGTTGGGGGAAGACAGCACAGCTCACATAGGTTGGGTTGGTTAGCTCAGTTGGCTGGACAGCTGGTTTGTGTTGCGGAGTGATGTCAACAACATAGATTCAATTCTACACCAGCTGAGGTTACCCTGAATGACTGTCCTTCTCAAACTCTCCCCTTTGGTAATCCCCAGGTTAAATCACCTCTCTCTCTAATGAGAGAGCAACCCTATTGTCTGGTAGGATTACGACGACTTTACCATTCAGGTGGGAAAAGTTCATATGCACCGCATGGGAGGCACTCTGTCAAAATGGAATTGGTGGGTGAGATAAGAATGGAGCTCTTGCTCTTTCTTTTAAGAACCTACCACCTAACCACCAAATTAATCAAGTAACAAATACTGCCCACTAAGGGCAGTGTCATAAAACCAAAAAGCAAACTAGTGAGGAAAAAAAGAGAGGGAACTAAATCAAATTGTGTTGGGGTGGGGGGGAGAATACATTCCAGCCCCCACGGTGCTTACCTGTCTCTGAAGGATTCAAGGATGTTGATGGATACTGAGTGAGCATAGCCACAGAAGAGGAGCACATCGTTGGGACCTACAACTCTCTCTATGGCCTGTTCCCAGGATCTGCTGATAGCTACTTTAACCAGGCCCAAGAGTAGCCCCCCGAGAAGGTCCACTGACTTTTCCACTCCCTTCCACCCCAGATGTCCAGAGGTTAGGAGCATGGAGCTGAACTAAAAGAATGGGAGATTTTCTATCAAAGTCAGACAAAGTGATGCACTGAAAAGCCCAGCATGTGGCCACTTAGGTGCCTGGTTGCTTACAGTTGTCTTTCCCATCAGCGGAGGCGAGGGGTCACATGTTACGACACCTAGCATCAGTCTTAGAGAAAAAATGACTGATCCTGTTGTTTGAACTCGAACACTGAAAATAAGAAACTCCTCATGGAACTATCAAATCTGTTCAGCTTCATAGGAAATCAGAGGACTGGGTGTTCCTATTCTTTGTAACTGTTCCACCATGTCTGCCGATATTGTTGATGATGTTGAGTGAGCTTTCCTGCTTGTTTCCCCTTGTATTGTGTGTTATATGTTTCTAGTGAAATTTTTGATCATCCTGAAGCACATGCTTTACTCCTTCATGGCATGTGGGCATTGTAGGCAGGGCCAACATTTGTTGCTCATTCCTAAATACAATTTGAGTATCTTGCTAGGCCATTTCAGAGGGAGGTTAAGAGTCATTGCTGTATTTCTGGAGTCACATATATGGTTGACCAGGTAAGATTTGGACCTTTCCTTCCCTAAAGTGTTTTAGTGAACCAGATAGGGTTTTATGGCAATTGATAATAATCTTCATGGTCACCATTACTGAGACTAACTTTATATTCAAATTGTATTCATTGAATTCCAATTCCACCAACTGCTGTGATGGGATTTGAACCCATGCCTCCAGGCATCAGACTTGGCCTCTGTTTTACTAGTCCAGTGGCACCAGCTTCACCAACTTCCGGACAAGGTGCAACCCAATGTTTCAGTTCCATTACTTTTTGTGAAGCCATCTGGGAAGTCAATGGCTGCTCCTCTGTTTGGCCTGCCTCAGTTGAAAGTTTCCAGATGGCCTCGTTATGGATGGTCGATTGACTGCAACCGGGTCTAATGCATTTAGCCCTGTAAGCAATGTTCACACGGCTGTGAAGGTCAAGTGCTAGCTTTTTCTAATTGTCACTTTAATGAGTTGAAATAAGTTTGTATTTCCTTGATGTGTTTTTTGTGAATGCCTGCTTGTTTATTTGGACAAGATTCTGATATTTTAAGATAAGTATGCGTTTTCTTGTTGATATTATGAATGGCTGGCTGTGTTTTACTGACACTTATATGAGGCTGTCAGAGGAGTAGCTTTTTGCAAAGGAGATTTTCACTGCTTGATTTGTCAGGAGCATTTCAAAGACCTGCCCATGTTATTATATGCTGATTTGTTTCTGCACAAATTAAGATCTGAAAGAATGGATGAAGTAAATGTTTGGTGGAGGGTGGAATTGAAGGGACATTTGGGTAACAGAAGCAGCATTGAACAATAGAGGTGATTGAGAGCTAGGTTGGCAAACAATGTCCCAACAAGCAACCTTCTGACCAGGTCGCCTGTCCACCCACACGTTCCTTCACTGTCACGGCCTGCATTTGGACAGCGGCACCTAAAACTCAAGCCTGACCCCGAGTTCCAGAGACCAATGGGAGCATGATATTGGGAAATGGCCCAACTTGAGGGCAAGAGCTTCAGGAATCCGACTTGTGGTTCTTGACTCTGAAGGGAAAGTGCAGCCCAAAGTCGTGGCTTTGGCAGAGGTGTCCTCAGTGTTGTAGGTGAAGAATGGAAGAGTGAACAAGAAACATTTGGTCACTGTTTGACTGATAATATAAAAGGGAAAGATTAAACCACTATCCTCACAATGGAAAGGATTGGTTTGAGATAAAAAACTGTGGGCTGCTGCATTCAAGGGATCATCCAAGATTAACTGTTTCATTAATAATTCAAAAACATTTAAGTTATACATCATAATATCCAAATGTGTCGAATGACTAAATACCTTACAACAATGGCCACTTTTCATTACTAAAACCAGTGCTAGAAGGCAATTTATACAGATGGTGTAACATATTTCTTCCTGTGTCAGTTATGAGCATTCCTGTGGCACTAACCTATTTTCTAATTTGTCAATATTGAGTGACAGTTGAAAGTCTCACTTGGAGAGGGCCAAGGGCACAGAAAACATCAAATTTGTTGGACTGGAAATACCACACTGTAGCAGTGTGGAGACAAAGGGTCAAAGTATTTTGTTAGGCAACACAGCCTTGCACTAACTTTGACCTGTACCGTATCTGACCTATGAATGCTTCTGTGAGGCTGTCACTAAATACCATGTAGAAAAATGTTCCAGTATCAAAGTCTGTGATGTTCTCTCCATTGTAAAAACAGTCTCTCGATAATAACGTGCTATTAAAAAAGAATTTTAGTATGCCTTAGTTTTGTAAATTGTCTAACAGAACAATGATTCTATTTAAGTTCTTAAATGTAGCCATAATTCAGCAAATGAAAATGATTATTTTCTGTTTATATTACATTTTCCCTGTTAAGATGCTGTGGAGAACTATATGTATATCTCCATTTTATGTGTATTGCTGCCACTATTGTAGTTGTTTCATTGTAGGTCTAACATGTACAGAGTCATAGAGTCATACAGCACAGAAATAGATCATTCGGTCCGACCAGTCCATGCTGACCATAATCCTGACTAGACTAGTCCCACCTGCCTGCGCCTGGCCCATATCCCTCCAAACATTTCTTATTCATGCAATTATCCTAACGTCTTTTAAATGTTGTAACTGTACCCACATCCACTACTTCCTCTGGAAGTTCATTCTGCAGGTGAACCACTCTCTGTATATAAAAAAAAGTTGCCCCTCAAGTCTTCTCTAAATCTTTCCCCTCTCACCTTAAAAATATGTCCCTTAGTCTTGAAATTACCCACCCTAGGGCAATGACATCTGCCATTCACATTATATACCACTCATGATTTTATAAACCTCTATAAGGTCACCTCTCAACCTCCTACACGCCAATGAAAATAATCCCAGCCTATCCAGCTTTTCGTTATAACTCAACTCCTCCATTCGTGGCAACTTCCTGGTAAATCTTTTCTGAACCCTCTCCAGTTTAATAATATCCTTCCTGTAACAGGGGAACCAGAACCGGACTCAGTATTCCAGAATAGGCTCTCCGTGTTGCTCAGTGAAGAGCTTTCAAAAGATCTCTCTGGTATGTAACAGTGTAGAAACAAAAAAGCAGCCCTCCCTAGTTCTTTTTCTTGGTGACTTGCGGTCAGCACATTTACTTCACATTTGCAAAGAGAGTTGCTTTAGATGAGGTTGATCATTAACTGGCTAGCATTAACAATAACCGAGGTGAGTCGTGTTTGAATAAAAATGCCTGTCAGTTCTGTTCCCATTCCAGCAGCGTTGCCTAGAAACCAATTGCTCAGTAGCAATAGAACGTCAGTTGGTTTTCAGTACATTAAATTCACTTGTGAATTAAATAGTGATGAGTTTATTAGCATGAAGATCATTACGTTTCCATCTGCTGGAATGTATCTGGACCACTGCAGATTTGCTCAATAGTTCAGGAGCTGTGGAATGGTCATGAAAGCTTCTGAGAGCAGGTATGTACGATACTGTAGTTGCCACCCATTTCACAACAAAAATGGGCTGTACTGCAGCTTTGTTAAATGCTGATAATTCCAGCTAATTGACTGTGAACAGAAGAACCATTGCAATAAATCAGTATTGTAGCTGTAGAGTAGATACTCTAATACAAAGCAATACAATGGACTATAAACATTGATGGACCACGTTACAGAGCACCAGATTGTGTTGTTCCCTTCAAGAATATGACTTGAGTGTTTTTCAGTGGTTTCCTCCTTTAATTTTCATGGAGACTGACCAGCTTTTATTCTAATTGATAACATCTTTTTACTCTAGTTATTTTGTAGATGGCTTCACAGTAAAGTAACCACTTTTTCTGCATCTCTTCTATTTCCTGAAGCAAATTTTCTGTCAGACTAATGTGACTCATCAGATTTATCCTGGTTCACAAGATATCCAATTGCAGGGAATAAATCCAGTGATTTGCTTTTGCTATCAGCTGAAATTCTTAACTAAATTATGTTCCCTTTTGTGCTGTGGTGACTGCACAAAATCAATATTGCAACATCTTGGTTGATTGCAACAATTGTTTTAAAAATGAATTCCCTCTAAATTTGTTAGAAATATATGCATTATTTGATGTTGGCTGGATGGCTGAATATCGGAAAGGCTGAATAAAGCTGTACTTTTTAAGATAATTATTTGGGTCTCTTTGGAGAAGATATTGCAGTAAATATTTGCCAATGGATTATTGTCAGTGTGGGCATTAGTTGCTGAGTGCCATTGCCATATGCTTAATAGAATCTTAGAACTCCCATGGAGTCTGCACCAACCCTCTGAAGGGCATCCCACCCTATTCCTGTAACACCACTTTTCCCATGTTTAATCTACCTCACCTGTGCTTCCCTGCACACTATGGGGAAATTTAGCTTGGCTAGCTCATCTAAATTGCTCATCTTTGGACTGTGGGAGGAAACCCGCACAGACACGGGGAGAATGTGCAAACTCTGCACAATATTGTTAATAGCTATTCTATATCGCTTCCTTATTGCAAATCAAAGCTTTGTTAATTTGTATGTTGTAGTAAGAGAAGATATTACAATTCTTCTGTGCCACTCACCCTGTCCCATTGTACTAGCATTACTGCACTGTTGATTTCTACGCTTGGCAGCAAATAACGAGGGAAAACAGATTCATATATACTTCAGAATGGTGATATTCATTGCGATCGGCTTACAGTGACTCTATTAACTCATTTTAAAATTTATGATAAAGTCATGTAGGCAGACTAGCATTTAAATGTTAACACTGTACTTTGTTACGAGTATTTGCTAATGTTACACTATGGTTAATTTTGCTTTGACTTGACTGGAATCCTTGCTGAAACTTCAGCTCTCATTCACTGAAATGCAAATGATGTTGCCAGCAGTGAGGAGACAGTCTGTCATTGTATTATTGACAATTCAGTCTAAAATGTGCACGCCTTTATCATCATTTGATACTGTGTGTTATGAATATGAGTATGTGGAGGAAAGCAACTTCCAAGAACATCTTTAACTTTTCCTGTCATGATGTAGAGGTGCCAGTGTTGAACTGGGCTGGGCAAGGTCACTGACACCAGATTATAGTCCAATGGGTTTATTTGAAGACACAAGCTGTTTTGTTCAAAAAGTGCACAATTTGCAGACAGTCAGTGTGGCTTTTTACAAATTCCTACTTTGGAAATAAAACCAGTCTGACTCCAAGTTAATACATAGCCAGATTCCAAACAAGGCCAAACACTTAAAATGCATTGTCACCTCTGGTATACTATTAAAACCTTTAGTAATCTTGTGGCAGTGACTTGAAAGAAATTCTGGGATTTGGGATTTGCTTTTTAATCCTTTCTAATTGATTAAAGATTTAACATCCATCTTAGGTTTGTTCAATACATTCGCATCAGTTTTATGACCCTTTGATCTTTTACCTATAAATTCTGTGTCTGATGCCACCTCTCTCACTAACACCTGAAGAAGGAGCAAGATTCCAAAAGCTTGTGTCTTCAAATAAACCTGTTGGACTATAACCAGGTGTTGTGTGATTTTTGACTCTTTCTTGTCATGATTCGTGGGACTAAATGCTGAAACGTATTCACATTCATCTTTTTCCTCACTGTAACGTCTCATTCCCAACATTATCTTGGCTTTGAACTTATCTCGAAATGCATTTAATGCTTTGGACCCGATTCAATGATTTTACTTTCATAAGTATGCAGTTGGTTTGCTGACGAGGCTTTGAGCAATGGCATTAGTGATTGTTGTACAAGCTTTTGAATTGGGTAGTTTAAAAAGTTTCTCACTTCTCATAGTTTTATTATACAAGATCAAAACTGAGAATCCCCTAACTGCCATTAATCACCATAAAAATGTTTTAGAACTGGGTGTGTGAAAAGGATTGAAAGGAAACAAATGATCTTTATCGCATTTTGGCAAACATTGCTGGGAAGCTTTTTGCAGTTGAACCCTGTAAGGAATGTGTAATGCTTTTCTGTCACTTAAAGTGTTGCTTCAGTTGCCTTGTGCATGAACCAAGACAGTGAAAATACTGCAGTCATTGGACCAGTTATACAAGTCTTTAAAAGATAAAAATGGGATGCAAGGTAAAAGTACCAGTTAAATCATACAACTATGAGTCAGTACCTATGCTTTGGTTGATGAAATCTGTCCCTTTCGATTCACATTTCCTTCATACATGAACACTCCATTAATCCCTTATATCTTAATAGATCAATTCAGCAATTGATTCATTATATCCTGCCAGTGCATGCAGTAAATACAAGAAACACTGTTTAGAAAATAAAGTTGCAACTCTGCATGCACCGACCAGATTAGAAGCGGTGTCAAGCTGCTGTTAATAGCAAAGTATTACTGTTGATAATATACAAGCCTGATGTCAAAGCGCATGAATGATGTTTGTGGCCTGGGGCTTTCATGCTATCAGCCTACCAATCAAGGGAAATCTTGAATCAGTGAAATATGTACTGCATATGCTATGAACTAGCCTGGCACTGAATGCTAGTGTCATACCAGTCAGCTGTTGTGTCGCCTCAAGTCTGGTGCCTTGTAACACTATGATAATCTGCCTTTCATTACAAACATAATTTATGAGCACATATTTGTGTAACTTAGTAGTTCTGCTTATGTGACAAAGATTTATCAGGACTTTAGATGGCTTATTTACAAACTGTATTCCAACAAAGTATCACAGTTTATGTTTTAAATGCGCTAGCAGGACAGTTCTATATTAATTTCATTTCTTTTTTAACCAGCAGCGCATAAACTCTCCACATACAAAGAAGTTTAAAATTCCTTTGCCATGAAATAAAAATGTCTTTCACACCTGCAGCATGCCCCAAAGTTCTCTGCAGTATCATGCCTCAGTACATAATGTACATAGAGATGTACAGCACAGAAACAGACCCTTCGGTCCAACTTATCCATGCTGACCAGATATCTTAAATCAATCTAGTCCCATATTCCTCTAAACCCTTCGTATTCATATACTCATCCAGAAGCCTTTTAAATATTATAATTGTACCAGCCTCTACCACCTCCTCTAGCAGTTCTTTCCATATGTGCACCACCCTGCGTGAAAAAGTTGCCCCTTAGGTCCCTTTTATATCTTTCCCCCCTCACCTTTAACTTATGCCCTCTAGTTTTGGATTCCCCTACCTTGGGGAAAAGACCTTGACTATCCGTGCCCCTCATGATTTTGTAAAAGATCACCTCGCTGCCTCTGATGCTTCAGAGCCAGTCTATTCAGCCTCTCCCTGTAGCTGAAACCCTCCAAACCTGGCAACATCCTGGTAAATTAAACTGACTACAAAAGGCTTCTTGAAGGGTCACCTGACTTCTTTTGTGGATTGAAAACACTTCCTGGCTCAAGGAATGTTTTAGACTGATGTGAATCCTCAAGAGTATTATCAAATTGAATGAGTCACTAAAAATAAAGTCACTGTCAACCTCAAGGTCTCAAAGCATTCAACCAAAAAACATGATGTTCGAATCATCATACCATCTTTGGTTTGGAAAAAAGAATTTGAACTCTAGTCACTTATTGAAGGAGCCTTTTTACTGTCCACTTTAAAATCAGCTTGAACCTTTTTAGAGACAGAATTCCACCAAAAACCCATTGAAATAGCTGCAAGCCATTCAAGCAGTCATGGTAATTAACGGCAATGCCTTGCAAACTGGAGATCCCAACAGAGTGGAGGACTCTACCAATCTGTTGTAACTTCAAATTGACCCGGGAACCATCTTCCTGAAAGATTGGCTGTGAGAGACCTCACAACCTGTTGTGATACCTTCTAATTATGAAACCATCACTTCAACTTTAAAGCGTCAAAACTATCTAAGAAACTGCAAACCTGCCATGAGAGAGTTTGAAATTGTAAGCCAAAAACTGACAATGAACCTAATTTTAATTCTAAAACTTACTTGAACAGCTTGTAACAGTATATACCTTCATCAAACTAACCTTTGTGAATGTGTGGGTGAACGTCACGTTTGAGTTTAAATGTGTGAGAATAGATAACCTTTAGTTTAAACTCTCGGAAGTTTGCTTTTGGGTTATTTAATTCAGTCCCACCCTTTGAGGGTATGGAAAGATACACTTCTTTCATCATCAAACATACTGATCATGGGAGTGCACACATTCTGTTCATGACAACAGCTAATGAAGTTATTTTTTGAATGTAGGAAATGTGGTCACCAATTTGTAGACAACAGACAATAACGTGATGTTAGTTTGAGGGATAAACATTGACCAGGACACCAGAGTTACATTCCCTG
Source organism: Rhincodon typus (assembly GCF_021869965.1). Lineage (NCBI taxonomy): Eukaryota > Metazoa > Chordata > Chondrichthyes > Orectolobiformes > Rhincodontidae > Rhincodon > Rhincodon typus. Next base: position 104,229,186 of record NC_063334.1, read on the forward strand.
CTGTCTTCAAAATCTTTTGCATCCACTTCAGAAAGCAGTCAAGGCCTTGATTGATGTCACAATAAAAGGTGGCACTTTTGACAGTGCAGCACTCCTGCAATATAGCAGTCAAATGTCAGTCCAAGATTCTGAACTCTAATCACTGGTTTGCCATTTAAGGCCAGAAACTTGTGACTCAGGAATGATAACAACTGAGCCATTGTCAGCAAAAATCTAGAAGCAATGAAGAGAGAGTTGACTCAGACTGGATCGTAAAAATCTCATCAGCTGTGTGATATGTCAGCATCGAATGTGGTTCTTCCAGAAGAAGATGCCCACAGTTGACTCTGGTGGGTGAGGTGGGCATGCAGGGGGCTGAAATAAATCGAAGTAGATCAGTTTCCTCTGGCTCCATTCCTGGGTTCAATCATGAACAGCATTTGTGGAGGCAAAGGAGCAAGAGGCTGTCTGTCCACCTTTTCAACCAAAATAAAATTGTATATGATAGAGCTGAAAAGAAAAGAGAGAAGGAAAAATGTGTTGTATAGAGATAACTAGTGTGTGTGGCTGGGAATTTGAGCTGCTCTGGCTGCTGGATGATAAAAATAAGTCCATGACCACATGATTGATTTTGCTTTGCCACATGCTCAAGTAGAATGCAATAGACAAAGCTACTTGTGTGCTGCTTATTCCACGGAAAAGTTGCACTTGTAGCAAATGCAGCAGCATAGCACATCAGACTTGATAAGAGACCCCAAGGGCAATTAAAGCTGTTCATCTGGGGTTCTTCATTTGGTTTCCAAGTTCCTGTTGATAACTGACAGAGGTCAGTTTACTCCCTGGAGGAAGCATCTCAACATCAGTCCAGGGGACCAGTACTAGAGGGAAGCAACCTTTCCAGTAACATGGCACACTTCTGAAATAACTCCACAGTGGCCAGTGGTCACCAAGTTACCTTTTATTTACATGTGCATAATACTTGACACTGATCCAGCTGCCTCAGAGCCAGCTCTTAGAGTGGATAGAACCTCTGACACTCCTGTTTATATCTGTCAGCCAGGACTCTGATTGGACCAGGGAAGCCATATTCTGAGGTTCACCCGGCTGACCTCGTTACAATCCCTCCAACTTTAACAAGCCATCCGATTCCGCTGCACGCCCACTATTTTTCAGCTGAATCGATTGCTTATAAATGTCACGTTGACTTGCATTTACAACGGTTATGGTTTTACTCGTGAGGTCCGCAACATAGTGCGTACAACAAGGTAAAGAAAGATCAAAGGCTTGATGTTTTATTCTCTCAAGTTGTTGAAGCACTGAATGCGTTTTTTTGCAAGAGGTGGATGTTCCATCTGTAAATGGCATCGTAACTTACTTGGTACCGTTTAAGTGTTCGCCAACTTCTCTCTGCAGGTGAAGCATTCCGATAAGGGGCAAAAAGCATTTCATGTCCATGAAAATCCAAAGGCCAGACAGCACATCTTTTTTTCTCCCTTCAGTTTCAGATGTTTCATTGACTGAAATAGCAGAGAAATTGTTTCTTTTGACAAGATATTTCACCATTTCTTCAAACCTAAGACTTAGATCAGTGGCTTAACTAAAACAAAATCCAAAAATAAACTCACTTTAAAATCTGTGCTAACATGGAAACGCATCCAGATAGGCAGACCAGTTTCAATTGCCCCCCTCTTTTCATCCTGGAAAAATGCAATCATTGCACATTCCTGTACTGGACGTTTTGGTCATACACATGTGTAAATGACCAAAAGTCACACGACACCAGGTTATAGTCCAACAGGTTTATTTGGGCATTCTTCAGGAGCGAGACCTGAAAGCTTGTGTCTTCAAATAAACCTGTTGGACTATAACCTGGTGTTGTGTGAATTTTGACCTTGTCCACCCCAGTCCAACACCGGCACCTTCACATCATGTGGAAGTGGACTGCATAACTGACCATAATGGACACCCAAGGAGATCGGAAGTGCATATGAACTCTACACTTGAGTAAAACTGCGCTCCTTCCCAAAAATCTCACCGCACAATTCTCAGCTTGTCATGGCACACCAGCTGAAAACCACTGACCCAGAAGAGCTCCCTTCCTGCCTATGCACAGCAACAGCATCCCATCCCACCAGCCTGCTCCCATCTCCCCTGCTGTGATAGCCCGGTCACAAAAGCTGCTTTATTATTTACCTTTTTTAAAATATTATAGACCGGGTGCCTCCATTTTAGGACAGCGTCTCCCTCACTTATGTACTGTGCTATTCTGCTGCTGCTTTCAAGCTGGGAGCTGGAAGAACGTACTTTGAAATTGGAGTGCCGTTGTCCTTCTTTGAACAGTGAGCCCACCCACTGGATATTAATTGGTCGCTCCAGGGTATATCACGATAAGTGACTGGATTTCCCACATAGAGTGGGCTCCTGACCCACGTGTGAGGGTTCAGAATCCCACAGGAGAAATCCTGCTCCCCATCTCCAGACAGAGCAACGCTTAACAGATTGATATGTGATTCATGCTTTATGGATACTGTCTAACTTTAACATACCTTTGAAATGTAGAGATAAAATCAGCGCTCAATTCAACTTTCACCTTGTAGGGAAAGATCACAGGAGAGCTTTTTTTCCGGCAGGAATCTCAGTCTGTTTTTGTTTAAAATATTCCCTGGTCTCTTAAAGTACATACATTACAATTAAATAGCCAGACCCCTTGTCATAAAAATGCTTTTGTCTTGGTTGATGTTTGGATGTTGACTGAAACAGAGAATCTGTTCAGAAACAAACAGCTTCCCCTCACACTATTTTCCTGTCTAGTTATTTACGTGCTTGTTGATGCTTGTCATAAGAACTAAAGATTTCAGCCAGGAACTTGTTGACCATGGCCAATTTTAAATTACATTGCCTTGTCTGCATATGATGATGCTGAGTACCTAAATGTACGGTGGCACGGCGGCTCAGTGGTTAGCACTGCTATCTCACAGTGCCATGAATCCCAGGTTTGATTCCACCTCGGGTGACTGTCTGTGTGGAGTTTGCACATTCTCCCGGTGTCTGCGTGAGTTTCCTCCAGGTGCTCAGGTTTCCTCCCACAGTCCAAAGATGTGCAGGCTAGGCAGATTGGCCTTGCTAAATTGCCTGTAGTGTTCAGAGATGTGTAGATTAGGTGGGCTATAGGGGGGTGGGTATGGGTGAGATGTTCTGAGGGTCAGTGTGAACTTGGGCAAAAGGGCCTGTTTCCACATTGTAGGGATTCTATGATCTACTTATGCTCTATTTTGCCAATCCCCCATCTCTTCCCAGGGAGAAGTTTTGGTCATTAATGCCTTTATTACGCTGGTTAGAAAACCCTGTCTATTGTCTGGTTTTGAAAGGGTGTCTCCAAATGTTGACTGGTTAAAGCACTCCATGGGATAAGTTTTCCACCACACAGGTTCCTCTTGCACCTATCACTTCATCTTGCGGTTTACACTTGTGGAATCTTGTGTACTAGAGGTGTAATTCATGATCTCGCACTCATTGTGAGAACACTTCTTTGAACTGCTGCTGTGATGTTTGTGGTGATGTATCTCTGGCTTCTGCTCTTAGAGTATAGATAGTCATCTGGGAATTATTCCTTGTATGACATAGATGATACAAAAACAGAAATTGCTGGAAAATCTCAGCAGGCCTGGCAGCTTCTGTGGAGGGAAATCAGAGTGAACATTTTGCGTCCAGTGACACTTCAGAACCGAAGGTAACCAGGAAAATGTTGGATTTTATGCAGAAGATAAGGTGGGAGAGGGGGTAAGGAGTAAACATGGTAGAGCCCAAAGAGAGAGAAACACAGTTGTAGAAACAATGGAGTGGATACTGATCAGCCAAGCAGAATTAATAGCTATTAATGGGGACTATTAGTGGCTAATAATGGGTGGTGTGTAATAGCAGACTATGTGATGACAAGGCCTGGTGTGTGGGGGTTGGGATAAGAACATTTGAGAAGGTGCCACAAGCCCTAAAATTGTTCAACTCGATATTGAGTACAGAAGGCTATAGAGTTTCCAAACAGAAAATGAAATACTTTAATCCAGCTTGCACTGAGCTTTGCTAGAGCATTGCAGCAAGCCTGAGACAGAGATATTGGCCAGGGAACATGGTGATATGTTGAAGTGGTAGGCAACTGGAAACTCAGGAACTGCACCTCATTTTCCACTTCCCAAATTAGACTCCATAATGCTTGGTGTATATTTAAAAATTAACTGATAGAGCCATTTAAATAGAAGTGAAAGACTAAATTTAGTAGAGATTATTGTCTATAGAATCCCTACAGTGTTGAAACAAGCCCTTTGGCCCAACAAGTCCACACTGACCCTGAGATCATCCCACCCAGACCCATCCCCCTATAACCCACATAATCTACACATCCCTGAACACTATGGCCAATCCACCTCACCTGCACATCTTTGGACTGTGGGAGGAAACTGGAGCACCTGGAGGAAACCCACGCAGACACGGTGAGAATGTGCAAACTCCACACAGACAGTCATCCAAGGGTGGAATTGAACCCAGATTCCTGGCACTGTGAGGCAGCAGTGCTAACCACTGAACCACTGAGCCACCATGCCACCCCTTTGGGACTCTTGATCATGTATAACTGGAAGCTGTGCAAAATGCGAATTACTTTATTATTGTGTGCCATATGTCAAAATGCTCTTACTGCAGATATTACCCTAATTTTCTGTCCTGTAATGTAGGTTCAGAATTTTTATCTCATTCAGAATCTCTTGGGGACCAGTTACCTTCAGTTTGATTCTGAAGAAGAGACTTAACTGGAGTTGAAAAACTAACTCTGTTTCTCTCTCCAAAGATGCTGTCAGATCGTGCTGAGTTTCTCCAGCATGTATTTTTATTAACAATGCACAGGTCATCTGTTGAACCACTTTCTTAATTCAACGTTGGTGGTCTGAGGGCCACTTTGTGTGTCAACCTTGAAATTGCATGGGGTTTTCCTATTTTCTCTCACTAATTGAACAAGATATGAGTGAAATGCCAAGGCAAATAGTGCTTGGGTGCAAATTTACAGCAAGAAACCGACGGGATCTCTGTGGAATTTCAGAGTTGTCATGTTCAGTGATTTGATTCAAATTGTTTTCTGTTCTTCAACCATTAACAATGAAAATATTTTATATTATATATCAGATAATCAAATTTGATATTTCATCCATGAGATGAGTCCAGATGTTCGGTGCCTTCCTGAGCTATAGAATAATGAGATGAAATAGGCGTTTCATAGTCTCAGTATATAATGCTCTATATTTATTATGTGTATGTCTAAGATAGCACCACTGAGACCGACTGTGACCTATTTGTAATTGCTGGTGCAATTTGAAAATCATAATGATATCACAAAACCTCCAAGCCAATACATCCACCAACACAAACTAGCTTCCTATTTTTAAACAAAATGAACTTCAGGGTCAGAGCCGTGATACATTTTGCTTAACAAATATAGTTAGCCGTTTTCCACTGTAACTTAAAAATCCCAGGACCGTACGATTCCTGAGTCTGTACTTTCACTATCAATACTAAGATAAACAAGATAGGCTGGGACTTCTGTCACTGGAGTGTAGGAGGTTGAGGGATGACCTGATAGAGGTTTATAAAATCATGAGAGGTGTAGATGAGGTGAATGGCAGGTGTGGTTTCCTTAGGGTGGATTTCAAGACTAGGGAGTATTTTTTTTAAGGTGAGAGGAGAAAGATTTAAAAAAGACACAAGGGGCAATTTGTTTTTTATACAGATAGTGGTTCGTCTGTGGCATGAACCTGCAGAGGAAGTGGTGGTTTCAGGTACAGTTATGGTGTTTAAAAGACATTTGGATATGTTCATGAATAAGAAATGTTTAAAGGGATATGGGCCAAGTGCAGCTAGGTAGGACTAGTTTAGTTTGGGATTATGGTCGGCATGGACTGGTTGGACCGAAGCGTCTATTTCTATTCTGTATGACTCTATAACCCTCTATAAAGTATGTTTGTAATGTAGAACTGCTCAGTGAAGAGCTTGTTAACAGGAATGAATGCAACACAAATACGGTTTTGCACTAAGACTAACACATGCTCAAATGCAGTCTGCCATTAAGAACTATCTTTATTACACCTGCAGCAGAGCGGGCATCAGGCAAGGCAATGCGGCAAAATGCAGCACTGCAGCAGAGGAAAATGTTGTGCAAAAACCCTGCCTTTTTATTCTTGTGCTTTTTAAACTTCTAGACAGGAATGAGAAAGAACTGTTTCAAAACCTGTGTTTTAGAGGATTGCTGCATGTGTTGAAAATCAAGTAACCTGACCCTTATGGCAAGCATCTTCAAAACAGCCGCTTGAACAAGCAGTAAATGAAGTTTGGGTTGCAAATGAACTGGAATGAGGGCTAGTATACAGATGCAGCTGGATGGAAAGAAGATGCTTATTGGTCTATGGACTAGTGACTGAATGTCAATCACAAAAACCTTCCGCCTGATAGCAGCCATGTGATTGGTTCTTAGCTAATTGAACACCACAGGGCTAGAAAAAAGATACAGAGAGAAGTGATTTGATCTCCACCAGTTAAAGAGCTCCCTCTGTTCACTACAGCTAAAACCCACTTAAAGGCTGAAAAAAACTAACTTATCTTGCCTTCAGTAGTTGTTGTAAACTGTAACTTTTAACTGGTAAGCCAGAGATCTTTTATAAGCAAACAAACCACTTTGTATCTCTTACAAGCAAGTGGAAGCATCTAGAGAAAGATAACTGTAAAGTGACATCTGACCAGTGTAAGAATCATAAGGATCATCTTAGCAACCCATGAATAGGAACCATTGAACTGCTTTTGAGTGATCCTCTGCCAAAATCTGTAGCTAGAGTCTAATTACCTGTAATATGTTGCGAATCTTATTAAGCACATAATCCTGGTACATGCTTTCTGAAATCCTGTAATTGGAGAATTTTGTGTACTTATATTAAAATCTTTAACTTTTGTGATGACTCTGGAGAGAAGGGGGTTTGATTTCCGGTGTGTTGCCCCATTTCATCCATGATGTAGCAAACTCCCTCTCCAATTTAAAATGAAACAACTTAGACATTAAAATGGTACATACATGTAAATTCCTGGAATTATATGATTAAACCAACATTGATAATAGCTGAAAATCTTACAGGTATGAATATATATTTTGCTGTGTTGCAACCAAAATATTTCTGATCAATCTTGCCAGATAATTTAAGTCTTAAAGAATAATGTTTCTCTTTAATACCAGTATGTCTTTGCCAAAAAAAATCACCACTTGACAAAAAAACCTTTTATTTCTCTGTCCGTCCTCCAAAATTTCAACTAACGTATCTCACTTATGTCTCTTTTCTGTTTGACTATCTTTTTAAGTTCCTTGAGCTTGACTCTGCTCTCAACATCTCTTGCTGTATCAACCCTGAAATCTGACTTTGATTACAAAATCCACTTCATGGCTCATACTTTGACATCAACTGTTTATTCTTAACATGTGCCTCTGAATTCACTTTTCTCAACTAGCAGATTTTATGACACTGGCAAACTTCCAGTTTCTTCTTGATTTTCACTTTCTTTCCAACTTTCACTTTGGCCTGGAGGCTACTATGCATTTAGTCCCTATATCTAATCATTTATATAGGTTGTAAATAGTTGACGCCCCAACATTGATCCTTGTGGCTTGTATCTTGCCAATCAGAAAAACTATGCCTATTTTCAATTTCCTGTTAGCTAGCCAATTTTCTACAAATACGCTACCACCTAAACCATGAACTTTTAATTTTTGTAATAACCTTTTGATGTGGCACTTTATCAAATGCTTTCTAAATAACATGCAACCACTGGTTCCTCTTTATCTATAATACATGGTTACTCCTTAAAAGAACTCCAGTAAATTGGTTAATCATGATTTCCCTTTCACAAAACCATGTTGACTCTGTCTGATTACCTTGAATGTTTCAAAGCGCTCTGCAAAAATATCTTGCCCTATAACAAATTGAAGGCTAACTGGCTTGTTGTTTCCTGCCTTCTTTCTTCATCCTTTATCGGGTAAAGCAGTTACATTAATTTTGACAATCTAATGGGACCTTCACCAAATCTGGGGAGCTTTGAAAAATTAGATCTGACACACCAACCATCACACTAGCCACCTCTTTTAAAATGCTAGCATGAAATATTCATCAGGATCTGTCTTCTTATCAGTTTTCAGCTTCAATAATGTGCACAATACCAGTCCTCTGGTGATTGTAGTTTTCTTCAGTTTTCAACTCTGTTCCATTACCTGATTTTCGGCAATATCTTGGATGTTACTTAGAGTCATAGAATCACAGCCGTGTTGACAGAGACCATTTGGCCCATCGAGAGGGAGCTGACCCTTTGAAGAGCATCCCACCCAGTCTCACTCCCAATCCCCCGTCCTTGTCCCTGTAACCCCAAAATTACCATGGTTATTAGTTCCCAGATTCATTTTCTATAGGACCAACACATACTTTGTTGGCTATTTTTAAAATATCTATTGAAACTCTTACTATCTGTGTTTATATTTCCAGCTAGTTTTCTCTAATGTTCTGATTTGTCCCTCAGTATTAATTTTTTAGTTATTCTTTGATTTTTTTTGTATATTCTGTCCAGTTGTTTGACCTGCTACCAGTCTTTGCATGATAATATGATCATATTTACGTTTGGTATTATCTTTAACTTTCATTAGTTAACCACATATGATATGTCCTCCCCTTAGTAGTTTTATTTCTTGTTGGAATGTACCTATTCCATAATGTGCCCTTAAATGTCTACATTTTGTATGTATTGTCGTATCCCTTTTACCCAATATGCCAGTTCACTTCAGCTAGATTTGATTTCATACCATCAATACTGGCCCTATTTTGACCCACTCTTCTCTCCTTCAAACTGAATGTAAAATTCAGTCATGTTATGATCACATGTTACGTTATGTTACGTTCACCATCTGCACCATACCAGATCTATTATAACCTGCTCTTTCATGTTTTCTACAAAGCCATCCAAAAAAGTATCTGTGATTTCCTCTTCTAGGCTACCTTTGCCGATTGTGATTTTTTTCCATTCTGTATGTAGGTTAAAATATCCGTTGATTATCACCAAACCTTTCTGACAAGCTCCCATTATCTCTTCTTTTCTAGTTGATTCATGTATGGGTACTTTTAGGATATATATACAACGCTGTCTTCCATATGACTTCTTGCTTTTATCACTTCTCATCTATACCTGCTTTTACATCCTGCTTTCCTGAACCTAGGTCATCTTCCTAAATTGTGAAAATACCATAATTCAATCATCCAACCAACACTCCCTCCTTCCTTTACTTGCTGTCCTTCCTAAATGTCATGTACTCTTCAATATTCAAGTTCCAGTTAATGGCATGCTGCAGCCATGTTTCTGTAATGGCCTTATCTGTTGAATTATAATTAGACATGTATGTCTATCCCTAACTGCAACTGTCCCTCATTTCCAATATAAACAGCTTCTCTCTATTATTTTCTTTACCATTTCTCTCTAAATCTGATCCCTTGACCTCACACCTATTCAATTTAAAACTCTATACTTCCCTAGTTGTGTGGCTCACTGGAACGTTGGTTCCAGCACCAATACATTTGTCCCAACTGTATAGCCATCCCTCTACCCAGGACTGATAATGGTCCCCTTGAACCAGAATCCACTTCTATCACAGCAGTCTGTCAGCCACGCATTCATCTCTCTAATCTGAATTGCCCCGTTGCCAATTTGCATGTAGTTCAGGTGATAATCCATTGATTATGATCTTTTTAAGGTTCGACTTCATAATTTGTTGCCCAGCCACCACTACATTGTTTTTTTCACTTTTCCCACTTCAAAGGCTTCCTGTACCATAGTTCCACGGTCAGTTAGATCATCCACTTTGAAGCTCCCACTCACATATAAACAAGCTGAAAGAACCTTAAACCTTTTTGACAATGACAAAAGTTGAGGCATGTGTATTCCTTGAGGTCCCTGATCTGCCTCAGCTACAGCCACACTCCCTTGTCCCTTGCACTGATCAAGGGGTTTGACTGACTCCTGGTACAAAATGTCCAGGTAACTTTGCTCCTTCCTGATGTGTCGTAATGTCTACAGCTTGACCCCCTGCTCAATTACTCTGAGCCAAAGCACCTTGATCTGCGAACGCAAACCACAAGATTCAATTATCCCTCTTCTCTAATCCTTGTCAGCCAGTCAATCCTCTATCCATGATCCACTGTGAGTTTTTTACTTTGTACCGTAACCTTTGATGCAGCACTTTGAGAAATGCCTTCTCAAATTCTAAGTTTCTTTTATCCACACTATGTTACTTTCTCAGAGAAGTCTCGTAAATTAATCAAAGATGATTTCTCTTTCACAAAACCATGTTGACTCTGCCTGATTGCAGTAAGAGTACATATGTGCCTTGCCATTACTTCCTTAATAGTAGATTACAGCATTTTCCCCATATCAGTTGTTTGGTTAACTAGCCTGTAGTTTACTTCTTTACTTCTAGTTTACATGGCAGATGGAGTACAATGTTGACAAGTGTGAGGTCATCCATTTTGGTAGGAATAACAGCAAAATGGACTATGTTTTAAATGGTAAAAAATTGCAGCACGCTGCTGTGCAGAGGGACTTGGGTGTCCTTGTGCATGAATCGCTAAAAGTAGGATTCAGGTGCAGCAGGTAATTAAAAAGGCAAATGGAATTTTGTCTGCCATTGCTAGAGGGATAAAGTTTAAAAATAGGGAGACTATGCTGCAGCTGTATAGGGTCCTGGTGAGGCCACACCTGGAGTACTGTGTGCAGTTTTGGTCTCCTTACTTGAAAAGGGATATACTAGCACTGGAGGGGGTGCAGAGGAGATTCACTCAGTTGATTGTAGAGTTGAGAGGGTTGGATTATGAGGAGAGACTGAAAAGGCTGGGATAATACTCATTGGAATTCAGAAGAATGAGGGGAGATCTTATAGAAACATATAGGATTATGAAGGGAATAGATAAAGTGGAGGCAGGGAGGTTGTTTCCACTAGCAGGTGAAACTAGGACTAGGGGGCATAGCCTCAAAATAAAGGGAAGCAGATGTAGGACTGAGGTCAGGAGGAACTTCTTCACCCAAAGGGTTGTGAATCTGTGGGTTTCCCTGCCCAGTGAAGCGGTTGAAGCTACCTCGCTGAATGTTTTTAAGGCAAGGCTAGATAAATTTTTGAACAGTAAAGGAATTAAGGGTTATGGTGAGTGGGCGGGTAAGTGGAGCTGAGTCTCAAAAAGATCAGCCATGATCTTATTGAATGATGGGGCAGGCTTGAGGGTCCGGATGGCCTACTCCTGCTCCTAGTTCTTGTGCTCTTATGTTCTTTATGTCTTCCTCTTTTGAATAGATGCATTGCAATTGCTATTTTCCAATAGAACGCGAAACAGTACAGCACAGGAACAGGTCCTTCAGCCTACTATGTCTGTGCCTAACATGGTGCCATTCTAAACTAATCTCATCCGTACATGGTCCATATTCCTCTATTCCCTACCTGTTCATTACTATTTCATCTGCTTCTACCAACTCCCTGGTAACGCGTTCCAGCCTCCTGCGACCCTCTGTGTAAAATAAAGATTTGCCTCACACATCTCTTTAAACTTTTCCTCTCTCATCTTAAACCTATGCCCCCTGGTATTTGACATTTCCACCCTGGGAAACAGACTGTGACTCTCCACCCTATCCATGCCTCACAATTTCATGTACTTCTATCAGGTTGCCCCATAGCCTCCGATGCTCTAGTGAATACAATGCAAGTTTGTCCAACAACAGCCCAAGTTTACCCAATCTGATGGGACCTTGTTAGAATGTGTAGGAATTTTGGAAAATTAAAACCAATGCATCTGCAAGTTCAGCAGCTAATTCTTGTACAACTCTAGGATGTACCTCAGACTTTTCAGCCTTTGTACTGATAATTTTCTTAGTCCCCCTTTCCTGGTGACTGTTATTATTTTATTGTCCTCCCTTCCTTTCACCTCCTGATTTAGTTACTTTCAGGATGTTATCTGTATCATCTAAACTGAAGACAGATACAAAACTTGTTCAGTACATCCCTCATTTCCTTATTTTCCAAAAAGGATTCCCTTGATTCACTCTCAAGAGGACCAGGAGTCACTTTTCTTTTATCTAAATACCTGCAGACACTCCTAATTTCTGTTTTTATTTCTAGCTAGCTTTCTATCGTATCTCTTTCTTTTACATTTAACCATTTATTTGTTTATAATCTGTCCAATTTTATAATCTACCTCTAATCTTAATGTAATGTACACCTTGTTTGAAATTTGCTACTATCTTTATTATCCTTCCTTGGTCATGGATGTATTCTTCCCGTCGAGACTTATTTTCTGACTGGAATGTATCATTGCCAAGTATTGTGAAATACTACCTTGCAGTCTTCCATTAAATCTCCACTGACCTATCCCTTAATCTAATTTCCCAGTTCAGTTTAGCTATGTTTTCACACCCTCCTCACTACCTTTATCTATGTTTGAAACCCAAGACTTGGATCCACTCTTTTGTCCCGCAAACTGAATGGAAATTCAATCTGTGTAAAGAGTAGAAAAAGATATGGGGTTAGGAAACCAAAAACTTAGCCAGCAGTAGATTTTAATGGTGTATTTCCAGAGGAAGGAAAGGGGGAGAGGTGTAGGAGAGAATTCTGGAGCTTGAGGCCCACTTAGACAAAGGTACACCTTTTAGTCGAGCTGCAGAGACAATCGGGGTGTACAATTGGCCAGTTTTGGACCCTCAAGGATGAAGGAGATTCCAGAGTTCCAAAGAGTTTCAGATATAAGGGCTGAATCTTTCGGCCCCAACAGAGGTGTGTAGGTGCTAAATTTTATTTAATTCATTCACAGGATGAGAGCTTTGCTGGCTAGGCCAGCATTTATTGCCCATCCCAGAAGGCAGTTATGAGTCAACCACATTGCTGTGGGTCTGGAGTCACATGCAGGCCAGACCAGGTAAGGATGGCAGTTTCAAAGAACAAAGAACAATACAGCACAGGAATGGGCCCTTCAGCCCTCCTAGTCTGTGCTGACACATTTGCCCTTCCATTCTAAAACTGTCTTCACTTACAGGATCCGTATCTCTCTATTCCCTTCCTATTCATGTATTCGCCCAAGTGCTTCTTAAATGCTGCTATTGTGTCTGCTTCCACCACCTCCTCTGGCAGCACGTTCCAGGCGCTCACCACCCTTTACATAGAAAACGTGTGTCACACACCTCTTTTAAATTTCCCCCTCGCACCTTGAACCTGTGTCCCCTAGTAATTGACCCCTCCACCCTGGGAAAAAGCCTCGACGTTCCATTCTATCCATGCCATTCACAATCTTATAAACTTCTATTAGGTCACCCCTTAACCTCCTGCATTCCAGTGAAAACAAACCCAATCTAGCCAACCTTTCTTCATAGCTAAAATCCCCCATACCAGGCAACATTCCTGGTAAAGCTGTTCTGTACCCTCTCCAAAGCAACTACGTCCTTTTAGTAGTGTGGTGACCAGAACTGTTCACAATATTCCAATAGAACTAAAGTTCTATAAGCCTGCAGCATAACTTGTCTATCCTGATACTCAATTCCCCTTTCAATGAAGGCAAGCATGTCATAGGCCTTTTTTACTAACTTATCTACCTGCACTGCCACCTTCAGTGATCTATGGATCTGCGCACCCAGATCCCTCTGCATATGAATACTACTAAGGGTTCTGCCATTCACCATAGAATTTCCATACTTGACCTTCCAAAATGCATCACCTCACATTTGTCTGGATTAAACTCCATCTGCCATTTTTCTGTCTATGCCTCCAACTGATCTGTGTCTTGCTGTATCCTCTGACAATCCTCCTCACTCTCTGCAACTCCACCAATCTTTGTGTCATCCACAAACTTACTAATTCGACCAGCCACGTTTTCTTCTAAATCATTTATGTAGATCTCTAACAGCCGAGGTCCCAGCACCGATCCCTGTGGAACACCACTCGTCATAACGATCCATTTCCAAAAAGCATCCTTCCACCACTGATGTCTGATTCCTATGACTAAGCCAGTTCTGTATCCATCTTGCCTTATCCATCACCCCTATACCATTTGATTTCCCCTTTTGTACCAGTCTGATGTGAGGGACCTTGTTTCCTTCCCTAAATGGCATTAGTGAACCAGATGGGTTTTTCCAACAATTGACTCATCATTGTCACTAGACTCTTAATTCAGATTTTTAAAATTGAATTGAATTCCACCATCTGCCATGGCGGGATTTGAACCCGTGTCCCCAGGACATTACCTCGGTCTCTGGGTTGACAGCCCAGTGATAAAACCATTAGGCCATTGGCATCCCCGGTATTGTTGGGGTGCTGATTTGCATGGCCCCAGTCCATCCCAGGTTTATTAGAGATGGCATTGACAAGCAGCAGGTTTAGCTGCAGGTGGCCAACTGTTCCCGTGAAAGGCTGACGTTTCGGGCCGAGAGTTTCTGATGAAGGGTCTAGGCCCGAAACGTCAGCCTTTCTGCTCCTATGATGCTGCTTGGCCTGCTGTGTTCATCCAGCCCTGCACCTTGTTGTCTCGGATTCTCCAGCATCTGCAGTTCCTACTATCTCTGTTCCCGTGAAAGGATGGTTGAGACCAGTTGTCAGAGGCAGACTCAGATTTCCAGACCTCTCGAGGTGCTGGGAATATAACAACTGGCTGCTGGTGACCAGCCAGCAGTGGTCTGGGGGGAGGTGGGCCCAGCAGTCCAGGCAGGTTGCCTTCTGCTCGGGTTCAGTTCCAGCTCAGGTTTGAACTGTGAGGCATTCTGCTTGGGTTTTTTGGCTGCCCTCTCTCTCGCTTGATATTGGATCTTGCTGATATTTCCTCCTAATGGCACTTCATCTTCAAAGTGGCGTGGCCGCCACCTTTAATTAGGCAGTAACCAATTGGTCAATCTGGGGAAAATCACAAGCGTCTGTTTCCTCACACTGAACAGATTTCTGATCCCAACTAGAAATTGCCAGTGGGGTCTCGAAGCCGACAGGGGAATCCTGCCCGTAGGTACACATTTTAAATCCTGCCCATAGATACACATTTTAACTTCGTTGTGGGTGCACTTTGTGTACATTTTTCTCCCTGTGATTTACTCTAATATAAACCTGTTCCTCTACCATGCGCTCTGATAGCAGACTGAGTAACAATGAGACTGTTAAAAAAGCTATGTGGAGATCTATAAAGGGAAATGAGAGAGCAAAGAGAATATGTGAGAATAGATTAGCAGATAACATAAAAGGGAACACAAAGGCCTTTTATAATGCAATAAATAGTAAAACGGTAGTTGAAGGAAGGGTGGAGATCATTATGGTGCACAAAGAAGTTATTTGTGTGCAGGCAGTGGGCATGGCTGAGTACTTTACATCCGTCCTCCTGGATGTAGGAGGAGGTGGTAATGATATCGGATTGAATAAAATACCTCAAAATAAAATAATCAAGACTGGATGGGGTGGATCTGAGCTTGCCGTAGGAAATAAGGGTGGAAATCAAATGCCCTGACCACAATCTAGAAGCTTCCAATCCTTCTTCGATATGAGGGGGAGGTAGCATGTAAGTGCTGGAGGACTGCAGGATTGCCGGTGTCATAGTCTCATTGAAGAAGAGAATCCACTCTGGATTCAAAAGGCACTCTCCTTGAGGAACCACCAGTTTCCGCCTCGGTCAGGACTGTCCAATCCTTTGGAAGGTCATGCAGCAACAGGCCATTTTTTTATCGGTCTCCCAAACAGAATCGGAGAGCTCAAGTTAGACATGTTAATTGAAGTGATCTACTTTTTCAGGGTCGGACAGATGGACACCAGTATATCCATTGTCATAATAAAAGCAGCAGGTGTGTAAGCAGAATGTTAGGAACACTTTCTGTCTTTTTTAACAAAAACGGACATGGGCATCTGATATTTGCCAACCTCTCAGGATTTTTGTGACATCTTTCTGATCCACTTGCAGGACAGGGAGGCAGCACAAACCTGTATTGCAGGGCGCACTGGGAAGCAGCATTGAAAGGCTGCGGTAGGAACACTCTCTTTTTGTTCGCAGAGATAGGTGCCAAGTTTATGGATTGAACCAGGTTGCATCTTAGGGCTGCTTGCGTATTCTTTTAGCATTCACTCATTTGGCATCCACCTGTATGCACAGAGCATCCTGTCCCCACACCGCTTCACCGCAATACTCCACCATGTTGAACAATGCTTGGAGGAAGCACTGAGGTTACCAAGGGCACAGAATGTTTTCTGGATGGAGGACTTCGATGCCCACCACTAAGAATGGCTTTGGCACCAGCACTACTGACCACGCCGATAGTGTCTTAAATGACATAGCTGCTAGAGTGGGCCTGCAACTGGGGGAAAAACCATACTTGTCCTTGTCCTTGCTAATGTACCCATTAGGACCACCATACAGTCCTTATGGAGAGAAAGTCCCATCTTCAAATTAAGGGTACTCACCATGGTGTTGTGTGGCATGCTAAGGGGGATAGATTTTGAACAGATCCAGCAACTTAAAACTGGCATCATGAAGTGCTCTGGATCATCAGTAGCAGCAGAATTGTACTCCACCACAATCTGCACCCTCTTGGCCCAACATATCTCCCGCTATGGTATTACCACCCATTATTGTATTATCATCGAGTTAGGAAATCAACCCTGATTCATCCTTGCTCCTTGACAGAGTAAATGCAGGAAGGATGTTCCTGATGACTGGAGGAATGAAGAATCAGGGGTCATATTTTAAGGATATAGTGTAGGTCATTGAGGACTGTGATGGGGAGAAATTCTTCCACCCAGAGATTGGGAAGCCTGTGCAATTCTCTGCCATAGAATGTGATTGACACCACTTGAAACATTGATGTAATTCTTAAGGCTAATGGGATCAAAAGGTATGAGGAGAAAACAGGAACAGGTTACAAGGTCTTCAATCCTGGGATGATTCTTGTAAACCTCTTCTGGATGCCCTCTGAAAACTCTGGAATTGGAGTCTGTCAGGGAAAAGGGTGAGGTGTGCAGAGAATCCATGTTGGAGAGTTAACACTGAATGGAGGTGTTCACTGAAAATCAGCAGTTGAAGCTTATAAATGTAGACAAAAACCAAAAGAACTGCGGATGCTGTAAATCAGGAACAAAAACAGAAGTTGCTGGAAAAGCTGAGCAGGTCTGGCAGCATCTGTGAAGAAGAAATGAGAGTTAACGTTTCGGGTCTGTTCACTCTGATTTTTTTCTTACAGATGCTGCCAGACCTGCTGAGCTTTTCCAGCAACTTCTGTTTTTATCCCTTATAAATTGTAGGATTCCCTACTACATGGGAGATTGACCACAAGTCATTGAGAGTACCCTTCCAAATTTGTCCTGTGCTGTCACAACAGATTGGATACAGTCCTCTGTTTTCAGGTTCAAGGCACAGTATTTCAGTAAAACACCTAATAGTAAAATTAGCAGCTTTATTTCTTTCACCATTTCAAACATCCAAACTCCCCTTTAAGATGTAGGATAAGCTTTCTACTAAAGCAAAGCACTAGGAATCTGAAATGAAAACAGAGAATGTTGGAAGTTCGCAGCAATTCTGTCAGCAGCTGAGGTGAGAGAAACATGGTTAATATTTCAGGTCTTTGACCTTTTCAGCAGAACCAAGTGTTTCCAGAAATTTCTATTTTTATTTAAGTATGATTCTCTGCAGTATGATTTAAGTAGGTCAGTTAGCTTAACTTTGGTAGTGGGGAAAATGCTTGAATCTATCATTAAGGAAGAAATAGCAAGATATCTGGATATAAATTGTCCCATTGGGAACACCCAGCATGGGTTCATGAAGGGTAGGTCATGTTTAACTAATTTGGTGGAATTCTTTGAGGACATTACTTGCATGGTGGACAATGGGGAACCTGTGGATGTGGTGTATCTGGATTTCCAGAAGGCATTTGACAAGGTGCCACACCAAAGGCTGCTACATCAGATGAAGTTGCACGGTATTACAGGTAATGTATTGGCATAGATAGAGGATTGGTTGACCAGTAGAAAGCAAAGAGTAGGGGTAAATGGGTGTTTTTCTGGTTGGCGGTCAGTGGCTAGTGGTGTGCCTTGGATCAGTGTTGGGACCTCAATTGTTTACAATTTACATCGATGATTTGGAGTTGGGGTCTAAGTGTGGTGTGTCAAAATTTGCAGATGACACTAAGGTGAGTGGTAGAGCAAAGTGTGCAGAAGACACTGAAAATCTGCAGAGGGATATAGATAGTCTAAGTGAGTGGGCAAAGGTCTGGCAGATGGAGTACAATGTTGATAAGTGTGAGGTCATCCATTTTGGTAGGAATAACAGCAAAATGGACTATGTTTTAAATGGTAAAAAATTGCAGCACGCTGCTGTGCAGAGGGACTTGGGTGTCCTTGTGCATGAATCGCTAAAAGTAGGATTGCAGGTGCAGCAGGCAATTAAAAAGGCAAATGGAATTTTGTCTGCCATTGCTAGAGGGATGGAGTTTAAAAACAGGGAGGCTATGCTGCAGCTGTATAGGGTCCTGGTGAGGCCACACCTGGAGTACAGTGTGCAGTTTTGGTCTCCTTACTTGAGAAGAGATATTCTCGCACTGGAGGGGGTGCAGAGGAGATTCACTCGGTTGATTTCAGAGTTGAGAGGGTCGGTTTATGAGGAGAGACTGAGTAGACTGGGATTATACTCATTAGAATTCAGAAGAATGAGGGGAGATCTTATAGAAACATATAGGATTATGAAGGGAATAGATAAGGTGGAGGCAGGGAGGTTGTTTCCGCTAGCAGGTGAAACTAGGACTAGGGGGCATAGCCTCAAAATAAAGGGAAGCAGATGTAGGACTGAGGTCAGGAGGAACTTCTTCACCCAAAGGGTTGTGAATCTGTGGGTTTCCCTGCCCAGTGAAGCGGTTGAAGCTACCTCGCTGAATGTTTTTAAGGCAAGGCCAGATAAATTTTTGAACAGTAAAGGAATTAAGGGTTATGGTGAGTGGGCGGGTAAGTGGAGCTGAGTCTCAAAAAGATCAGCCATGATCTTATTAAATGGTGGGGCAAGCTCGAGGGGCCGGATGGCCTACTCCTGCTCCTAGTTCTTATGTTCTTATGTAAGTATGATTCTTTTTAGCAGAACCAAGTGTTTCCAGAAATTTCTATTTTTATTTCAGTTTGATTCTCTGCGAGCATTGAATTAATGCTTACCTTAATGATTTGTAATTTTGTTCAGGCATTTACTGTAAGGATTTGATGTCCTGTGAAAAGTACCAAACTAGTTTGCATGCAATAATTTTGATAGAACACTAAAGAAAGGTTTAAGTATTAAGTGGTTAGATTTATGACCTTGCTGTGGAATGCTGAATAAGGTAGAGAATTTAACTTGATTAGTATTTCAGGTCATGACTGGACAATATCAGCTTGACTCATTCAATAGCTGTCTTGCCTCTGGTTTTAGGTTTAAACACCACTGCAGAATTTGAGAAGATGTTTTGAACTGGCACAGTTATGAGAGGGTGTTCAGTAATTTTTTGGGTGATCTTTTTGATGGTTGGGATGTTAAAATGCCCCTGTACTGACCACGACTGAAAAATTAAGGGTGCAGGAAGCACTAAACAAATCAGCATCCAGAGGGATGTTCCTTGTTATTGACTTTTCGTTAGAATGGGCAAGAGTTCAAGATAAGAGGCTTTAAGCAAGTACAGCAAAGAAAAGTTGAGGGGGATCTGGAGAATACAGATGAAGGCCTGTGACAGGGTAGAACACTGGAGAGATTAAAAGACAAAATGGATGAATGAGACAAAGATGAGTGGTTAAAGGATAAATGGCGAAACGCAAGATGGTTTCAAAGGGACCTATGAATGTTAATAGCAGAATAATTATCATTAGCTATTACCTGGGGGGAAAATAGGAGTGGTTATGACCTGAAAAGGTACAACTCAGAAGAGTTCAGAAGTGCTCCTCAAAAGCTGTTCCTGAAGCTCCCATTGAGCTTTGTAGGACACAATTAGAGACAGTAGATGGTGGGACAAAACAAGACAGAGAATGAAAATAACAAATCACGAGTAGCTCAGAGTTACATTTAGGCACGGAATGGACACTGCTTGTTCTGTTCATTCAGCCATGATAGAAGTTGTGGCCCTGTGGACGAGAAGAACATTCTCCCAATATTTCAGCTTTCTTACCTCTATCAATTCCATTTCCCTTATTGTGTAAGATCCTAGAACACCAATTGATAATTGCCGTATTTGCTTACATCATAACTCACTAATAGCCAGGACTGGCTACTTGCAGTATTGATGATAATTGTATGCATTAATGTACTGAATGAGGTATTCACTTGTCTGGATGAGTGAAGTTCTAACAACAGTCAAGACGTTTGATATCATCCAGGACAAAGCAGCCCATTTGATTGGCACCCCATCCGCGAACATTCGCTCCCGCCATCACTGATACTCGGTACCAGCCGTGTTTACTATCTCCAAGATGCACTGCAAAAATTCACCAAATCTCGTGAGCCAGCATCATCCAAACACACTACCACGTCCATCTAGAAGGATAAGAGCAGCAGATACATGGGAGCACCACCACCTGCAAGTTCCCCTAAAAGCTACATACCATCCTGACTTGGAAATGTGCCACCATTACTTCAATGTTGCTTTGTAAAAGTCCTGGAACTTTTTCCTTAACAGCATTGTGACTCTACCTACAGCACATGGACTGCAGCAGTTCAAGAAGGCAGAGTTCACTACCACTCCTTCTCAAGGAAAAAATGGATGGGCAATGAATGTTGGCCCAGCCAGCAATGCCCTCATCCCATGAGT
The DNA here is from genome assembly GCF_021869965.1 of Rhincodon typus. Lineage (NCBI taxonomy): Eukaryota > Metazoa > Chordata > Chondrichthyes > Orectolobiformes > Rhincodontidae > Rhincodon > Rhincodon typus. The sequence continues at coordinate 104,250,030 of NC_063334.1, forward strand.
GAATAAAAAATGCAATAAGATCAAGTCTTCTGTTATTTCTTTTTTCTACATTTAGATTCTTTTTTATTATAGATCACAACTGGTGAAGATTTCCAGAATGTTTTGCCAAACCCTGCTCACTTAAATTAAGTTTATATTATAGAAAAGTATTTCCTCTAATTTGTTTTTGTTTCAAGCCTTCTTGCATTGCATATTATATCAAAGAATGTTACATCAAGATGCAGCATATAGATATTTTTAATCAAACTGTTCAGAGATATTATTACACACCTCTGGAGCAAGTGGAACTTGAACCTGGTCCGTAGGTAGGGACACTACCAGAACAGCCCTCCAGGTGAAGCATATATGCTTAAACATAAAACATATTTTAATTGGGCCCTCTTGTGGCACAGTGGTACTGTCCCCACCCCTAGACTGAGAGACTTGTTTTCAAGTCCCATCTGCTCCAGAGGTGTGTAATAACATTTCTGAACAGGTTGATTAGAAAAATAGGCTTAATAAACAAAAATTAACACATTTTAATTGACTCTCCACAAAGCTCTCAATGCTTCATGGTAACGGATTACTTTGAAGCACAGTAACATGGTAGACATGGTCTACCTCTGAATTCCCATCCATTTATTTTGTATTTCCTTGCATTGTTGCCCCTCCCTAAATACATACTAACATACAAGTTAGGAGGAAGAGTCAGTATTTGGCCTCTTGAGTTGCTGCACCATTTGATTAAATCAGATTGTATCAAGTCGCATCTTTTACGTTTGAATAAAATCACCATTCTTTCTTCTAAACTCCAATGGATACAAGCTCAACTTGTTTCCTCACAAGATAATCCCTCCTTCCCAAGAATCAGTTGGATGAGCTTTCTCTGAACTAATGCAATGATATCCTTCCTTTTTAAAAAAAGAGCTAAACTGTACAGACTACTTCAGATCTGGTCTCACCTATGCTTTTTCCAATTGTAATCAAGCTTACTAACTTTTATATTCAGTTCTTGTTACAATAACTGATAACTTTCTACTTGCTTTCCTAATCTTTTTATTTGCTTGAGGTATGTGGGCATTGCTGGCTAATGCTGTACCTGCAAACTGAACTTTTTTAGCTTACGTACCACAACACTCAGTCCTTCTGTATCACAGAGCTCTGAAGCCACTCTTCACTTTTTTATAATATTCTGCTTGTTTTGTTTTATTCCCCTTGCCAAAGTGCACAATTTCACTGTTTGTAACGTTAATGTCCATCTGCTAATTTTTTGTTCCTGTACATGTAGACGTAATATGGCGATGAAAAAGAAATTGGAAAAATCTTTTCGTTAGTATGTTCTTGGTTGGTGAATTAAGTATTTTCTGATTGGTTCAGCGTTTCAGATGCACTGCACAACGCTTAATTTTAAAATCTGCTTACGTGTGTTACACATGGTTTAATACCCTAGAGGCACCATGAACTGGATGGAAACCACCACATAGACAAATGTTGACAAATAACTATAATAAATGAATCTGACATTTATTATTTTACAAAAAACCCAATGATACATTTTTATTATTCAATCACAATTGAAGTTTCATCAACAAAATGCATTGTCGCAAATGTGAAATCATTATGTATTTACAAGTTGATTCTATAAAATTGTATTTTTGATTCTTTCCATAAAACATCATCTAACTTTAGCACTCCCTTTCTGACGGCAGTTTCTGTTCACAACTAATGAATCAACGATTCATCAATCTATTTATAATAATGAAAGGCTCACAGATCAGGAATTTACTATTCTTATGACCAGCTTGTGTAGTTATCTTGGTCTCTTCACATTTGCACGATCCAATCTGACATTTACTTCAAGTGCTACAGCATTTGACTGTGACCTCATGATTGGCTCTGGTTTATCTTATCGGGATGCTCACAGAGTAAATTCTAGTGCTGTTTAAAATATCCGAAGTCAGAGTAATCTGGTCTGCCGCACGCAATGAAAGGCCCTTATCTTAAAATATTGCCAACAGGGGATAGCGTTTCATCTTGTAGCCTCTTGGGTAGCTCAGATGTCGCCTATGAAACTGTAAATATATGAAGTGAAACTGATAATCATTGCCCTAGGAAACTTAAAAGGAAAACGTATGTTCAATGACATCTTCAAACTTGCACTGCCATTCTCAATTACAGTAGCCAGAATATCTTCACTGTGAGAAAACAATGAAGTTGCTTCACATCCACAGGTATTACCCATCCCCTCTTTTTTGTCTTCGTCACCACACTCCTCAGAAAGCTCACCTTTGATTCATATCTCTGTGGAAGCCTCTGTAGTTTCCTCTCCAACCTATCAATCCTTACCAGTTTTGGAATATGCCAAATCTGTGCCCATCTTCCGTGCGACTTAATGTTTGAATCACTGTAATCTGATTTCTGCCACCACCGTGGTACCCAAGTGGTCTTAATTCAAGTTACAAAAATAACTTTGTGATTGTGATGGAAAGGTAATGAAGAATTGCCTCCTTAACATAGAACATAAGAACTAGGAGCAGGAGTAGGCCGTCTGGCCCTTCGAGCCTGCTCCGCCATTCAATAAGATCATGGCTGATCTTTTCGTGAACTCAGATCCACTTACCCGCGTTCTCACCGTATCCCTTAATTCCTTTATTGTTCAAAAAAAATCATCTACCTTTTTTTTGAAAACGTTTACTGAAGTAGCGTCAACTACTTCACTGGGCAAGGAATTCCACAGATTAACAACCTTCTGGGTGAAGAAATTCTTTCTCAATTCAGTCCTAAATCCACTCCCTCTAATCTTGAGGCTATGCCCTCTTGTCGTAGCTTCACCTGCCAGTGGAAACATCCTCTCTACTTCTATCTTATCTATTCCCTTCATAATTTTATATGTTTCTGTAAGATCCCCCCTCAATCTTCTGAATTCCAATGAATATAATCCCAATCTACTCAGTCTCTCCTCATAAGCCAACCCCCTCAACTCCGGAATCAACCTAGTGAACCTCCTTTGCACCCCCTCCAGTGCCAATACATCCTTTCTCAAGTAAGGAGACCAAAACTGCACACAGTACTCCAGGTGTGGCCTCACCAGCACCTTGTACAGCTGCAACATAACCTCTCTGCTTTTAATTTCAATCCCTTTAGCAATGAAGGACAAAATTCCATTTGCCTTCCTAATTACTTGTTGTACCTGCAGACCTACCTTCTGTGATTCATG
>NC_063334.1:104258225-104270949 GCF_021869965.1 Rhincodon typus
ATGTCTGGTCTTGGTTAAGTACAATAAACAGAGTATGTTGAAAACCATTTGGATATTGGAATCAAACTATTTACAACAGGAAGAGATCATTTGGCCCATCAAACCTGATCTGCTGACATTCAGTTAGATCACAACTGCTGATTTGTTTATTAACTCCATCCACCTACCTTACTTTGATATTCCTTAAAATACTCTTATCTGACAAAAATCTACGATCACAGTTTTGAGATTTTTAGGTAATTCAAAGCCCAGCTTCAAGAACGTTTTGGGGAGAGCTCCAGAATTCCAAGAGTTTTCGAATCATAGAATGGTTATAGCACAGAAGGAGACCATCTGACATGTCATGCCTATGATGGCACTCTACAATGGCAGTTTAGCTAGTCACACTTGCCAGTCCTTTCCCATAGCCCTGCAATATCTTCTGTCCAGATGTTATTCAATGCCCTTTTCAAAGTTATGATTGGATCAGTACATAATCAGACAAAAGCTGATATTTATTCAATCCTAGCAAGAGTGTAGATTTCATAATGAGTAGTAAGCATGAATGAGTCTAATGGAAAGTGCAAGGGAATGGCACCAGCTGAAACATGAGATTGATGAGCTAAGTGGCTTCTTCCTGTGCAGTAACTAATCTATGATTCTCGTTCTTCACAATTCTATTGTGGTGAATTTTTGCTTCATTTCTCCAAAGTATATCTTACCTAAATTTAAATCTTTGATCCCTGTTTCAACTCACAGTTGATTGAATTCTGCTCACTGTTAGCTTGGTTTTCTCTTTCCAGTACACTTTTCAGGCTCACTAAATCTATGAGCCTGATCTTGGCCAATTTCATGGGTCTAGGCCCGAAACGTCAGCCTCTCTGCTCCTATGATGCTGCTTGGCCTGCTGTGTTCATCCAGCCCTGCACCTTGTTGTCTCGGATTCTCCAGCATCTGCAGTTCCTACTATCTCTACTGCACCTTCAGTCTGTGTCTATGCAGATGGATTCAAGTGAACCAGATGAAGTAATCAATGTCCACACAATTGCATACAATTAGAATACAACTAAAGTTTTAGCACTAAGGCGGCGGAGGTAAGTTTATGTACCAGCAAGGTGATGGGGCAAATAGATTTGCTTTCCTTCCTGTCTTCATATTCTACAAAAAATACAAATTTCATGAAATCCTGTTTTATTTCATCCTTGACTGAAATTTTAAAAATTAAGGTTGACTCTCACCTGAATTTGTAAACTCAGATGTGCCATTGCCAAACAATTCAATGTGAATTAGTTATTGGTGTGACTGTATGATATGCCTGCAGTCATGAATGAGCCATCTCTCTCCTTTGCTTTGCCACAAAATCTATTTGTTGTGTTTTATGGTGGAGAGTTCCATAAACTAAAAGAGAATATTTTGGGTATTGCATTTCATTTTATGGAATCAAATGCACTTTCCATATGTTCCATCAGGGAGGTGATAGCCTAGAGACATAATTGCTAGACTATTAATCTGGGCGCCCAGGTTCAAATGCTGCCTTGGAAGCTAGTCATCTGAAATGATTGTCAGGAAAAGCCCATTTGGTTCACTGATATCCTTTAGGAAAAGTGTCTGCCACCCTTACCTATCTGCCCTCCTTACCTGGTCCATATGTGACTCTGGACCCCCAGGAACTGTCCTTATGCCAATTAGGGATGGGCTAGGCAGCAATGCCTATATCCTGTGAATGAATAGAAAAGAGTTTACAGAGTATGTCTATTCAACAAGCATTTTCTAACATACTCCACAAAGGCTAAAGAATGGGCATCAAGCAAAAGAAGGTGGTATTAGGAAGAGAAAATAAAGTCACAGAATCCCTACAGTGTGGAAGCAGTTCATTTAGCCCAGTGAGTCCACACCGATCCTTTGAAGAGTAACCCACCCAGACCCAACCCCCCTATCCTGTAACCCTGCATTTTCCATGGCCAATCCACCTAAGCTGCACATCTTTGGACGGTGGGGGGAAACTGGAGCACCAAGAGGTAACCCACACAGAGCCAAGGAAAATGTGCAGACTCCACATGGACAGTCACTTGAGGGTGGAATCAAACCCAGATCCCTGGTGCTGGGAGGCAGCAGTGCTAACCACTGAGCCACCATGCCACCCCAATCAAGGTGCCCAGTGTGGGGTGGTGATTCTTAAAGGGTGAGGTCAAAGTGGAGGGAATTCGAAAATCAAACCTACTATTTTTAGATAAAAACCGAGAGAACTGCAGATGCTATAAATCAGGAACAAAAACAAAGTTGCTGGAAAAGCTCTATAGTTCTGGCAGCATCTGTGAAGGAAAAAACAGAGCTAATGGTGATCAGAGGATTAGATAGGGTGGACAGTGGGAGCCTTTTTCCTCGGATGGTGATGGCTAGCACGAGGGGACATAGCTTTAAATTGAGGGGTGATAGATATAGGACAGATGTCAGAGGTAGGTTCTTTACTCAGAGAGTAGTAAGGGCGTGGAATGCCCTGCCTGCAAAAATAGGAGACTCGCCCACTTTAAGGGCATTTAAATGGTCATTGGATAAACATATGGATGATAATGGAATAGTTTAGGTTAGATGGGCTTCAGATTGGTTTCACAGGTCGGCGCAACATCGAGGGCCGAAGGGCCTGTACTGCGCTGTAATGTTCTATGTTCTATGTTCTATGTTCTATGTTCTATGTTCAACAACAGCTTGTACTTTAATATTCATTTATTAGCTTGAGTTTGGTAACAGGTTTGATTTGAACATCAGGTTTTTTCAGGAACGTTTCCATTTAATAAACAAGACCAGCAAATCAATGAATTAAATATCTGGAACCAGTCATCTAACATAATACAAAATATATCAGCTTACCAAGGCTAGAGTGAAGATAGAATTACGCATGTAACTGTAAATGAATTACTTCATTTTTAAGTTCAAGATCCTGTCCAAGGTTAAAATGCTTCATGCATTGTGTAAGTGCTATTTAATATTCCAGGAAAATGATGCATTGTGACACCTCGGCAAAGTTGATGCATAAGTGAACATGTTTCCTTGATTAGCTTATCAGACACTAGTGTCGGTATTTTGTCTGAGTTTTGTGGCGAAGGTAAATGGAACTGAGTGTCATTGAAAGCCAGCATTGGCTGGACAAACTTTATAAACCTCAATGGTCTCCCTGTAACTTCACAGACAAAAACGACATTTCAGTTATTGGAGTGTTTAGAAGAAAAAGGTACTAAATTGAAAAGGACATCCTTTTTACTGGTAAGTTTTTCTGCTTGCTTTTAGCTTAGCTTGCTTCTTTGTTTGCCTCTTGTGCATAAGAAACTATTTGCCATGATGTTTAAGCTTTATGAGTTTCATTGAATTTATGCAGTAATTGTCCAGTTAAATGGACCATAAATTCAATATCTGATTTGTACTGAGCTGACTAATCCTGTTAGAGTTGGTGGTGGTTCACAGAATCGACCCTTGATGTTCTGAGGTTAAGGAAGGAAAGGTCTGGCAAGTTTGTTATATCGGTGACATTGCTGGAGGTTTCCATGTATTATCAGCTGGTGAGGTCAAGCTCACCTGTAAAGTGCCCACGGTTAAAATAAGTCAGTGGCACTATTGAGGCTTCCTCATCGTTAATATTCCTCTTTAATTGAGGTATATATAGGTTCCCTGACTGATTTGATTTGATTGATTATAGAAACTCCAATTGCAGATCTGCATAAAATGCAGAGCAACTATGCCTTTTCTACCATTTCTCAGGGGTTTGTAGTGGTCACTTAGGATACTTTCCATGCAATTTTAATTCTAACTTCTTCACTGTATACAGCAAACATTTTAAGCAGCAGCACTTCGTTGAATAGCCTTTATCTTCCTTTATGTGTAAAATTTTTACCTGCTTAACTGTGCCTTTATGGAGCTAGGCTGAATTTGCAACAGCTTTCATAGAGCCATAGAGTCAAACAGCATGTTAACAGACCCTTTGGCCAACTTGTCTGTACCGACCAGCATTCCCAAACTAAGCTAGTCCCATTTGCCTGCATTTGGCCCATATCCCTCTAAACTTTTCCCATCCATGTTCCTGTCCAAATATCTTTAAAATGTTGCAATTGTATGCACCTGTACTACTTCCTCTGGCAACTCACTCCATATACACACCACCCTCTGTGTGAAAAAGTTGTTCGCAGGTCCCTTTACATCTTTCCCTCTCACCTTAAAACTATGCCGTCTAATTTTGACCCCCCCCCACACTCTGGAGAAAAGACAAGGTCAGCCCTCAGCCTTCTACACTCTCGGGAGAAAAAAAATCACAAGGATGTATTTTAATCTGGTTTTGCACTCATGACAAAAAAAAACTGCACTTCCGTCTGCTGATTCAAGTAGACTTGCAAGATTCCATGGCAATATTTGGAAATAAGGTAGATACATCTTCCCATCCCATTGAGAAAGGAATGTTGATCAATTACTTATTGTTGTTTGTGGACATAGCTGCCATACTTGTTACATTAAATAACTTAAGAATGTAAAGGGTATAGATAAAATGAACCGGAAGCAAATCTTTGGCACATCCATAACTTAACTAGAGTCATTAACTCAAGCTCTGGAAATAAAGGCTAAACAGAGTATGTAGTTTGATTATTTCTTCGAGGAGTTGGTGAATGCCCAGGGAGATAGTGGTGGCATCAAATTTGGAAGCAAGAAGAATTTTGTTTTTGGCAAAATAAATAATTGAGAGAGATGAGACATATCCTGTTTTGTTTTGGAGTTTCAGACTGGTCAGAGGGAGACCAGTGTCTTTATCTACTCTCTATATAAATTCCTATGTAACCACTGGTGCTCTTAACAAATCGAGTAAATTTTTAAGGATAAGGAGCTATATTAATCCAGTTCCATTCAATGGTTCCAATGATAATACTTGCCTTCTTTTGAAGTTGTTTGAAATATATCATCCCATTTGTATGACTTTGAGCATGATAGAACTGTAACAAACTCTCATCCACAAAAATATAGCTTCCAAATCTTTACATTATTCAATGAGAGTTGGTTAGCTTCACTGCCGGTCTGTAATCATCATAGGATCCCTACAGTGTGGGGACAGGTCCTTTGGCCCAACAAGTCAACATCAAACCTTGGGAGCATCCCACCCACAACCCCTCCCCACTAATCTACGCATCCTTGAACACCACGGGCAATTTATCATGGCCAATCCACCTTGCGTGCACATCTTTGGACTGTGGGAGGAAACCAGAGCACCCAGTGGAAACCCACGCAGACACAGGGAGAATGTGCAAACCACACATAGGCAGTCGCCCGAGGGTGGAATCGAACCTGGGTCCCTAGCGACGAGAGGTAGCAGTGCTAACCACTGAGCCACTGTGCCACCCGAATGTCAAGTAGTACCAACAGCATTTGTTCAATTCCCACACCAGCTGACGTCACCATGGACTGTCCTTCTCAACCTCTCGTCTTGCCGGGGGCGTGGCAACCCTTGAGTTAAAACACCACCAAGGTCGTCTCTCTCTAATGAGCAAGGAGCCCTAGTCTGCTAAGGCTATGGTGACTTTACCTTTAACTTATTCATTCCTTTTAACATTACAGATCATAGCTCATCCTCCTTATCTTCTATTCTACAAGTCTACCCATATAGCCCAAAAAAAATCCCATTCAGCTTAGTCAATCTTTTTGAATTACCTCTAATGTTTCAATGACTTGTTGAGGATGGGCTGTTTGAAAGAATATTTCACAAAACTGTCCCAACCTAAAACAAATGGCATTGTCATTTAATTAAGTGTCCTTGAAACACATGTCATACTAATACCAGCTTGGCATTTGCTGGTTTTATAATCATAATCAAATCCTTACATTTTTTAAAACGACCTCCATTGGTAAAGTGTAGTCTATAACAATGTACAATAACTTTTAAAGACTATCAATTATTTCTTCATTCACCCAATTAAATTTGTGTACAGCCTTATGAATGCCATCAATCTTACCAATCTATGAACTACATTATTTTATCCCAGCAGCTAATTTTGGATTAATACTTATACCCTGCTTGATAATTTTGAACCACTGAGAACAATAAGTGAACCAAAATGAGCCTCTTGTCTGCTAAGTAAATATCCAATTCAGTTATTTTACCAATTTGCCACTAATTCAAGTCGTTATTTTGTCAATTTGCCACTCATTCTTCTAAGAGAGTTTCCGTCACAAAAAATTAATTTCAGTGCCTTTCTAAAAACCCAAGTAAATTAAATGCAGTGGATAAGCTTGATTCAGTTACATTCTCAATGAACGCCAGTTGATGAATATGGCACAACCTTTGATTCTAAAGGCTTGCTGACTGCACTTTCTAAAACTCATTTGATTCTGAGTAATATTCTTGCGTACTTTGCAATTACCAATTATGTTTGTTTCTAACTATGTGATTAAATTATCAGTTCTGAAATACAGCTCCTGTGATTTTGGAGACTCTAAAAATTATTAACCAGAACCTTAGCATCTTTATTTCATTGACATTTCTTGACTATATCCCATTGAGATATTCTTTGATACTGTTGTATAGATAGTTCTTGCTTTGCATTTTGTGACTATTTATTGCTGGGTTTTTAGAGACCAAATCACAGTGGCTCAGTGGTTAGTATTGCTGCTTCATAGGCCCAGGAACCTGGGTTCACTTCCACCCTCGGACGACTGCCTTGTGTGGAATTTGCACATTCTCCCTGTGTCTGCGTGGATTTCCTCTGGGTGCTCTGGTTTCCTCCCGCAGTCCAAAGATGTGCAGGCTAGGTAGATTGGCCATGCTCAATTGCCCATAGTGTTTAGGGATGTGTGGGTTATAAGGGGATGGATCTGGGTGGAATGCTCCAAGGGTTGGTGTGGACTTGTTGGGCCGAAGGGCCTGTTTCCACACTGTTGTGATTCTAAATCCATTGTGTGTTTGTGTTTAAAGGCAAAAATAGTCTTGGTCCTGCTTCTTGATTTCAGCATCACTCCTTTTGAGTAGATGAGGTTTTGCTCTTGGCACACCGTAGGAAACAGTTTGTAGTGGTTGGAATCCTCTCCATTAACTCACAGCAGGAGTTGGATAGAAATGGAACTATGGGGAGTGGGAAGGGAGATATTATTTGGCAATGAAAGGGAGCAAGAAGGAGAGGAAGAAGATGGCTAGAAAGACGAAAAAAGAAATTAGCCTTGAAGGCAAGAGTGAAGATGGCCAAAATGGAAACAGTGCTTTGGGGGTGAAAAGAAAAGCAGGGAAATGATGTTCTGGGGCAAGGAGGTAAAGCCAATTCCAGGTTTCATTTGATGGGGAAATGCAGAAAAAGAATATCTGTCTGTAAGTTTTAACAAGGGTTGTTAAGAACGTGTCAGCAACAGCTGGGAAGGGATAGTCCAGGCTGAACTGGGAGGATTGCAGGGAGAAAGTGGTTGGGGTAACATCGAGTTGCAGTGCCCTGTGCTGACTTCTCCATGCTTTGTGACATGTGGCATATCGCCTAAAAGATTCAGCAGTTGCTGGTGCACTGAAGCCATTTTTCTGTAAAGGATGGTCCCCAGATGGTTGTGAAAATTTAACACAAAGAGTACTCATTGTGCTGGTGATCAATAGAATAGAATAGAACAGGTTTTATGGTCACATATACTCGATGAGTATAGCGAGAAGTTTATACGTTGCCAATTACAGCGCTAACTTAGATACAAAAGTGCCTAAGCACAGCTTCTTTAGTTACAAGTTATTAGACAATACAGAAATAAAACGTCCAGCATTACAGGAAAGAGCAGACCATGCTGGTGGCTTGCTTCCAGTCCACATCGGGCCCTGGCTCCACACCGTACTGGTGACATGCCACACCGGGAGGCCAATACAGGAAACTGGTAGGTCACCAGGCCACACTGGGAGGCCACTGCATCTGACTGGGAGGGCTCCACGCCACACCGGGAAGCTGGGTGGTTACCACGCCACACCGGGAAGCTGGGTGGTTACCATGCCACGCTGGGAGGCCGGTGTGGGGGGAGGCCACTGTGTCTGACTGGGAGGGTGCCACGCCACACCGGGAAGCTGGGTGGTTACCACGCCACTCTGGGAAGCTGGGTGGTTACCACGCCACGCTGGGAGGCTGGTGTGTGGGGAGGCCGCTGCACCAGGCCAGGAGGTCGTCAGGTTACCATCCCACTCTGGGAGGCCAGTTGGTTACCATGACACACAGGGAGCCCGTTACACCAGGCCGGGAGCTGTCGAATGAGGCTGGGAGCTATCACTGGAGGCTGGGAGTCATCGATCGTCGGAGGTCGGATCTCTCTCTTCTCATTCTGTAACCTCTTCAATCAACTCTCCACTCTCTAAATAAAATGTTCCTCCACCCAACACATACTCACCCTCTCCACTCACTAGGAAGGAAGCAGAATGTAGGGTATGGAATGTTTTTTCATGAAAATAGTTTCAGCCTGAAGTGCAAAAGCATGAGAATGAAATGCATCTTGGCTGTAAAAGCTGAAGTCATGAAATGCAATATTTTCTTTTTGTTCCTGATTCTGTGCTTAACAGGAAAATAACTAGTCCAAATATTCTTTTGAAAATTACACGTGACAGTGATACTTGAATTAGAATTTTAGCCTACAAACAAAGGGTTGTTTGTTGGCTACTTGAGGACCAGTCATGGATAAGGGATAACGTTTTAGCCATGCTTATGTTAGAATTAGAATTAGAATTAGGTTTATTGTCATGTGTAGTCAAGTTACAAAAGAATAGGAATTCAGTGAAAAGTGTACAATGTCACCAACACATGGAGCCATCTTAGGTACAAGATACCTAGGTGCAAATCTTAGGTATAAAAAAAGAGGAAATAAAGAAAAAAAGTTACACTGCATTTCAGATATATATAGTATAAGCAGTAGTTAGGAAAATAAGAAATAAAGCTAAAAAGATGGAAATTACAGTCTTTCTATAAGGGCTTCCAAGTAGTCTGACTGGGCTCCACCAGTTCCTAACCAGGACCCATCTTTGCTCTGGGCCACTAATCACCCCCTGCCCCACCCTGGCCACGCCCAGTCAGGGCCACCGGCTGCCCCCGCTCTGGAAGATGAAAATGATCATTTATGGGGCAGTGATAGCCTAGTGGTATTTTTGCCGGACTGTCAATTCAGAGACTTAGGTAATGTTCTGGGACGCAGGTTCGAATCCCTCCCTGGCAGATGGTGGATTTTAATTTAATAAAAATCTGGAATTAAGAGTCTGATGATGACAATGAAACTATTGCCAATTGTCAGGAAAAACCCATCTGGCTCACTAATGTCTTTTAGGGAAACATAAAAACAGAAACGTAGAGGACAGGAGCAGGAGGAGGCCATTTGGCCCTTCGAGCCTGCTCTGCTGTTCATCATGATCATGGCTGATTTTTCAACTCAGTAGCCTAATCCTGCTTTCTCCCCATAACCTTTTGATCCCATTCACCCCAGGTGCTATATCTAGCCACCGGTTGAATAAATTCAATGTTTTGGCGTCAATTATTTCCTGTGATAATGAATTCCAAGGGCTCACAACTCTTTGGGTGAAGAAATGTCTCCTCATCTCTGTCCTAAATGGTCTACCCCGAGTTCTCAGACTGTGACCCCTGGTTCTGGACAAACCCACCATCAGAAACATCTCCCTGCATCTACCCTGTCCTGTCCTGTTAGAATTTTGTATGTGTCTATGGGATTCCCCCTCATTCGTCTAAACTCCAGCAAAAACAATCCTAACCTATGCCAGTCCTGCCATCCCCGGAATCAGCCTGGTAAACCCTTGCTGCACTCCCTCAAGAATAAGAGCATCCTTCCTCAGAAAAGGAGACCAAAACTGTACGCAATATTCTAAAGTGTGGCCTCACCAAGGCCCTGTATAACTGCAGCAACACGTCCCTGAAACTGCTATCATACTGGCCTGGCCTACATGTGACTCCAGACCCATGGTAATGTGGTTGAATTTTAACTGCTGTTTGGACAATTAGAGATGGGCAATAAATGCTACCTAGCCAGTGATGTTCGCATCCCATGAATGAATACAAAAAAAATCCTTGTTGCCCACAAGAGTTCTGACGCAGGTTCAGTGGCCTTGAAATATTCACTCTGTTTTTCACTCGACAGATGCTGCCACACCTGCTGAGTTTCTCCAGCATTTTCTGCTTTTGGTTCCAGTTTCCAGCATCTGAGTTCTTTGTATTTGACAAAAAGACTACATGACTCTTGTGGTGTTTTTGTAGTGCCCTTATGTTTGAGCCAGGAGGCCTGGGTTCAAGTCCCACTTGTTCCAGGTGTGTATATTGAAATGTCTGAACACATTGATTGGGAAAATATCTCCCTGCAAGAGTCTGGGAGTGGGGGCTGTTGTGGTGCAGTGGTAGTGTCCCTAACTCTGAGCCAGGAGACCTGGGCTGAAGTCTAACCTGCTCCAGAAGTGTGTAATGACTTCTCTAAAAAGGTTAATTAGAAAATATCCAGGCAACAATAGCATAGGGCTGTTGTAGTGTTGGTACCACAGGGCTGGTTTCAACTCTCACTCACCCCAGACATGTGTTACAATGTGTTTGAATAGGTTGATCAAAAATATCTGGCCAACAATAGTGCCTATAGCTCACTCTTTATTTATCAATCAGAAATACAATTAACTGTATCACAATTCCCAATTAGCTGCATGTGTTTTGTGGATAATGTACTGGATAGCAGATGTTTAACATGCTTCTCCACCACTCAATGCTAAAGTTCATTTGGATTCACTTGAATGAACTCCAAGGATTTGCATGCAGAACTTCACAGAGCCATCACTGCACTCTGTCAGACAAAATGGTAGTAAGCTCTTTTAGAAGAAAGTCTGGAACAAATCTGGTCATAGATATTTCAACAGCATCTATCACTTGCCTGATATGATACATAGTGCTGTTGGAGTGAATGCATTTCAGAGTAATTCATTGTACTTGAGGCACTTTGGTACATCATGAGGGCACGTGTCAGTATTTTCTTTTATTAGGAATACAACAAAAAGAAGAAACTTAGCTGTTTCATGTCCTTTTTCTTCCCCTGCTTTGAAACAGCCTGGAGAAGAAATATTAAAATAGGAATCTACCAAGCTGATAATACAAAGGAAATTTGTATCTATTTGGAACACTTCTGCAGAGGCAGTTTGTGACCAGTGATCTGAAAAAGAGTAGACTAGGTTAATTGGATGTGAACATTAAAGCTGGATTTATTTCCCAGCTATGGAGACCCTGAAAAAGCAAAAGTGAATAATCTCCTTGGAGCAATGCAATCAGTGTTAACTGTGCAGCAATGATGGTATTGGGAATTTGTTGCATTTCAGTCTAAGTTTCTCCCGTGTTTTTTCCTCTGGTGAAATTAATAACTAATTTCCTTGGTCTTATTAGATTACCTTAATAATATATAGTTCATAGTTTATATTAATATTTTAAAGATAATATATAGTTCTGGGAAGATTATTGTTGCAAAGGCCAAGACACTAAAATGCTTTGTTGTAATATTCCATAGAATCCCTACAGTGTGGAAACAGGCCCTTCGGCCCAACAAGTCCACACTGACCCTCAGAACATCCCACCCAGACCCATTCCCCAAACGCACGTAATCTACACATCCCTGAACGCTATGGGCAATTTAGCACGGGCAATTTAGCACGGCCAATCCACCTAGCCTGCACATCTTTGGATTGTGGGAAGAAACTGGAGCACCCAGAGGGAACTCACGCAGACATGGGGAGAACGTGCAAACTCCACACAGACAGTTGCCTGAGGGGGGAAATCAAACCCAGGCCCTTGGCGCTGTGAGGCTGCTGTGCTAACTACTGAGCCACCATGCCACCCTAATACCTGAAGATATTGAAGTTTTGCAGGTAACTCAATTTGTTTAATAAACTCCGAATAGAAGAGCTGGAGCTATAAAGCAATAGGTAGACCTATTTAGCTGAGTACATTATAAATGAGGAATAACTAAGCTTAGAGTTCAACTTGAGCATCGTACCAAAGCAAGCAATATTGTCATGGAGATGTGTGGAGCTTAGGAAAGCTTTCTGGTTTAAATTTATCAGTGTTCGCTGGGAGAGGTTTTCAAGTGTAATTTGCCCCTATGATGGTTTTGTAGCTCAGAGAGAGTAGTTATCTAAAATTAATAACGGGCAGGCTAGCATTGTAAACAGAGAATAAAACCTACATCATCATTGACTGCATGGAAAGCACATGAGGCTTAAGTTAATTTGGATTTGCTCAGGAACAAGATTCTTTAGTTTGAGGGTATTGAAAGAATCTACGGTGTCATATTTCAAAAATTTAATCAGCAGAGTAGCTTGGAAATGTTGGAGAAGTAATCAGACAAGGACTCTACAATCACAGATAGTAGGAACTGCAGATGCTGGAGAATCCGAGACAACAAGGTGCAGGGCTGGATGAACACAGCAGGCCAAGCAGCATCACAGGAGCAGAAAGACTGACGTTTCGGGCCTAGACCCTTCATCAGAAATGGGGGAGGGGAAGGGGTTTCTGAAATAAATAGGGAGAGAGGGGGAGGCGGATAGAAGATGGATAGAGATCCCTTGTTGTCTCGGATTCTCCAGCATCTGCAGTTCCTACTATCTCTGATTCAATTTTAACCCCACTGCGAAGCCTCTTCTAAGGATGCCTAGCCTGAAGAAGTTCCCTCCTCCCTCCGGACAAACCTCAGGGAATCTCTATCCATCTTCTATCCGCCTCCCACTCTCTCCCTATTTATTTCA
>NC_063334.1:104271349-104307125 GCF_021869965.1 Rhincodon typus
CTTCCCCTCCCCCATTTCTGATGAAGGGTCTAGGCCCGAAACGTCAGTCTTTCTGCTCCTGTGATGCTGCTTGGCCTGCTGTGTTCATCCAGCCCTGCACCTTGTTGTCTCGGATTCTCCAGCATCTGCAGTTCCTACTATCTCTGATTCAATTTTAACCCCACTGCGAAGCCTCTTCTAAGGATGCCTAGCCTGAAGAAGTTCCCTCCTCCCTCCGGACAAACCTCAGGGAATCTCTATCCATCTTCTATCCGCCTCCCACTCTCTCCCTATTTATTTCAGAACCCCCTTCCCCTCCCCCATTTCTGATGAAGGGTCTAGGCCCGAAACGTCAGCCTTTCTGCTCCTGTGATGCTGCTTGGCCTGCTGTGTTCATCCAGCTCTGCACCTTGTTGACTCTACAATCACAGTGGGTTAAGCTTTACCTTTGAGAATAGCTGGAACTAAGAACAATTCTCCAGGCCCTGGTGGCATACTTATAGGTGGTCAAAACAGAAGAAAGTAACTTTATAAGATTGGTGTTAGAGAATTCTTGGGGAAAGTGAGCAATAAACCTCATTTTATTACATACAATTTCATTACAAACCATATTGTTAAGTCAATAGTGCTTGTTTTTGTTTCATTCTCTTATTTAAAGTTCATTGCAGAAAAAAAGATACATTTTTGACAAAGCTTGTCATCTCACACTTGCCAGGACAATTCCTATGAAAAACAACGTGTATGCTGCATGAGAGGAGAATGCTGATTAGTTGCCAAGTCAAATCTGGTAGAAATGTTGCTGTGGAGAATGCACCAGTTAATGATGATGGGCAGTTAATTGTCACTAGCTTTTTAATTCAGTTTGTCTCTGATTTTGTCAATGCATTGCCCTGAGAAATGAACTAAAGAATGGCTGTCACCTATTTTGGTGCATTGAAACAGGTGCATTGTGCACACACGTTCTTTCTGTCTGTGGAGGGTACTGTATATTGATATGTAGCTTCAAATTGATGCAAGGGCACCATTCGGCACGTTTCACTGACAATCCTGAGTTGATTGTCATCATAATACTTTGCATTCTCAGGATTATAAATGTTGTCCTATTGCACACACACATCAGATGTTGTAAACTGTATTATGAGCTTTGCAAGTGATGATCGTTTGGACGTATTCAGTACCTTTCTTGTTGCAAAAAAGCTAAAGACATATACTGCCAACCAATTAGCACTCTCCTCTCGGACAAGATGAATGTAGTTTTTCCTTTAGTTTGGTATTTCTTGTGAATCGTCTTGATGAGTTTGTAAAATCATGAGGGACATGGATAGGGTGAATAGCCAAGATCTTTTTCCCAGGGTAGAGGATTCCAAAAATAGAGAGCATAGGTTTAAAGCAAGAAGGGAAAGATAGAAAAGGGACCTAAGGGGCAACTTTTTCATGCATAAGGTGGTGCGTGTGTGGAACGAACTGCCAGAGGAGGTGGTGGAGGCTGGTACAATTACAACATTTAAAAGACATCTGGATGGGTACATGAATAGGAAGGATTAAGATGGAAAGGGGCCAAATGCTGGCAAATAGGACTAGATTAACTTAGGATATCTGGTCGGCTTGGACTGGTTGGACTGAAGGGTCTGTTTCTATGCTGTACAACTCTGCGTGTGAGACGATAAGCTGAGACAAAAAGTGACTTTCTTCAGAAATACTCAATTTCTGAACGAGTTTAATTTTTTTCAAAAAAAAGCTGATATCTTTTGGCAGAGCTCGATTTAGTAAACATAATATTTAGATTTCCTTTTAAATATTAATGCTAGCTCTAGTGCAAACGTTTTCAGTATTGTTGCTTGGATGTTGCAGTGTTCAGTGCCTTCAGTTGTTTCTTGAATATCACATGAAATCAATCAAATTGGCCAAATTCTGGGCTCTATGCTGCTCATGAGCTTAAGGGACAACCAAGTGGATCAACAACTTGGCATTTCTGGCGGAAGGTGGATGAACATGTTTCAGCCTTGTTTTTTTCACTAATAATCATTTGAGCATAGAGAATGTGGAGCCTTCACCTCCTGTTAGCTGTTCAGTTGTCCACCACCATTCACATCTGGAGGTAGCAGGCTTATAGAGTTATCCAATCAAGCCTAGCCAGCTGTCCCCTTAAACAAATGTGATTAGTTTTAAGATTTTTGTTTGTAATCGGACTATGTCACTTTCAAACTTAACATGAAATTGAAATCCGTTATGATCACTGTTTCCAAGTGGATTTTTTGTTTTATCATCACTGATTCATCCTGCTAGATCTAAAATAACTTTATCTCATGTTAGTTCAACAAAACATTGCTCCAGGGTCAAAACAAAGGAACAAAAACAAAGTTGCTGGCAAAGCTCAGCAGGTCTGGCAGCATCTGTGAAGGATAAAACAGAGTTAACGTTTAGGGTCCAGTGACCCTTCCTCAGAACACAGTTGTCAATCATTCTAAAAGCTCATTTTTTAGATCACATTTGCCAGTTTGATCTGTCCATTTTATGAAGAGTGCTGGGATCAGTGTTCTGACATGTTGTATCATTAGATCTGTGTAGATGACTTCATTTTAAATTGTGGGAGAGAAGGACAAGGTTACAATGCAGGGTCGCAATAAAAGGTGATGATAGTGGCAGAAAGGGACAATGTGCATAAACATAAGAATGTATCATGGTGGAGAAAAGTTGATTTAATCTAGTTGATGGAGAGGGAAATTTAAGCGAAGAGAGCTTTAGAAATCCATAAATAAATGTTGAGGCAGAATTTTGACACACATAAAGACAAGCAGGGTGGAACATGATGGGATAGATTGAGATAATTTCATAGTCATATTGGAAAAAAATAAAACCTATTTAGGGAACAGCAGTAAAAACAAACTGAAATCATTTCATCTGAATTCACCAATCATGCATAATAAGATGGATTGACTCATGTCACAAATAGAGACAAATGTTTTAAGAGTAATTGCTGTGACAGAGAGAAAAAGAATTAAAAGGGGACCAAAGTTGAGAAATAAATATTGCAGGGTGCACAATACTTCAAAGTGACAGGCAGAATAGCAAAGGAAGAGGAGAGCCCCTGTTCGTAATGCATGACAAAAGGACATTTGTTGCAGCGGTCTTGACTCAAAAACTCAAAAGTAAATTCTGGGTACAGAATAGGAGTACGAGAAAATGCAGTTTGTTTAGTATATACCATTTGACACAGAATTAAACATGAGGATTTTGTAACAATGATAATGTAATTATTGTAGAAAGGCACTATTACTGTAATCATGGAGGACTTCAGTATTCAGGTAGACTAGGAGAATCTGGTAGAGGGCAAATCCCAAGAAAAGGAATTTGCGGAATATCTACAAGATTTTTTGTTTTGAAGCAACATATGGTAGAGCTCACCAGACAGCGGGCAATTCTGGATTTGGTGATGTGTAATGATGTAGACTTGATAAGGGAGCTTAAGGTAAAGGAATCCCTCAGGCACAGTGACCACAATATGAGAGAATTCACCCAGCAGTTTGAGAGGGAGAAGTTGGAATCAGAAGTAACGGTATTACAACTGAGTAAAGGTAACTACAAAGACATGAGGGAGGAGCTGGCCAGAGTTGATTGGAAGGGGAGCCTTACAGGGAAGGTGGATGGGCAGCAATGGCAGGAGTTTCTGGGGGTAATTCAGGAGGCATAGCAGAAATTCATCCCAAGGAAGAAAAAACAGATTAAGTGGACGACAAGGCACCATGTGACGAAGAGTAGTGGGAAACCTGATGATTGGTTCAGCATTTTTTCTGAAGGGTCCTGACCTGAAATGTCAACTTTCCTGATCCTCTGATGCTGCCTGGCCTGCTGTGCTCCTCCAGCTCCACACTGTGTTATCAGTGCAGTCAGCAGGGGCCGGTGTAAGGGATTCAGAATATGAAGAAAGCAGTGGAGGAGAAAACAGGTATTTTGACAAAGCAACGGAAAACGATAATCATCGACACTATTGTTTGGATTTGAACCGAAGGAAAAGAGAACAAAACATTTTGTTCCAGTAATGAAAGATAATCATCGTAATCAATTAACATAATTTCACAATCCATTAAGTGAGTAACAAAAGCAGATTCAAGTCTAAATTCAGACGTATTTTTAAAATAGGGTCTGTAACAGATGCATTTCAGAAAAATGGCGACCAAAAACAAAGTCCCCGAACAAAAGAGGTATTTTCTAGAATAGTAACGATCAACAAAGGTCCCATCAATTGTTGACTTAGGCACTGGTAAGGCTCTCATCCAGTGGGACTCTCAAGATGAATTTAAA
This sequence comes from Rhincodon typus, assembly GCF_021869965.1. Taxonomy (NCBI): domain Eukaryota; kingdom Metazoa; phylum Chordata; class Chondrichthyes; order Orectolobiformes; family Rhincodontidae; genus Rhincodon; species Rhincodon typus. Next base: position 104,275,631 of record NC_063334.1, read on the forward strand.
AAAAAACAAATTCCATATAATTAGAACTTTAAATTACTGCTGTTGTGTCCATTAATCATTCTTATGGTGAACCTGCTTTAGACAGCAGTCCTCATTGTTCAGCCAGTTTCACCACTACCTCCTTCATGTGGTACTGACGTTGATTTAAGTACGTCCAAGTTAGAAAACAGTCAAGTCTAGCTCCTCTCCTTTGGCAGAGGGAAATATTTGAAGAATGCTGGCAGTCTGCTGTTAAGGTATGTTCTCCAGTCTCTGAAAACATTCAAATTTAATATTGCGCAGAGGCTTTCTAGATACCAAAAAGCAACAGAGAACTTGTCTAATTTTAAATTAAATATTAGTAGAAATAGCTATTCATTGTTTCATGCCTTTTTCTAAAAGAAGGTAATCAACTGAGTGTTGGAAAAGCAAAGAAGCAAGGTACGTTTAAGCATTTTTAAATTAAGGTACCGTAAGTGGCCTCTCAGTGACGATATCTAAATTGCTTTGCATAATTGGAGTTCATTTTTGGAAAGTAACTCCGTTGATGCTTGTAGTTCCTGTTTTTATTACTGTGGGTATAACATACCACGCTCATTATTAGGATGGAATCTTCTAGATGTGCCTACAACAATTAGAAGGTTGGGCAGCAAACCAAAAATCACTTGCCTGACACTAGGTTTAAAATTTTGCGACTAAGTTTTTTCACAATATTTAAGGCAGGTCAACTTTCTCAACCTTTGTGGTTGGGAATCTGTTTTGCATTCATCAGCATGTTGTGAACAGTCATTAACCACCCCCCTCCAAGCCCAGTGGAATTACATTCATATGCGCAATTTTGTTAGGCAAAACTGAGAAACCCATCTGTTCGCAAACACAATCATAAACACTCGCCACATACCTGGCAGAGAAGACTTCTCCTTCTAAACTCTGGTGAGTACAAACTCTAGCTCTTTCATAACCAGAGTATTTCTTAGCGAAAACACTTGCAGTGTAAAGGGTGAGCCTCCCCCTGTCAACCAGCTCATGAGAAGTCTCAGTCGTGTAAAGTCTTGCTTGTTGTGGTTAAACACTTAAACTGTAAGAATCGGAAAACTTCCCGATCAGATCCGGGGTCAGGCAGGGCTGCCCACTCTCTCCTGCCTTGTTTGTGTGTTGAATAGAGCCCTTTGCTGTGTCCATCAGGGAGGATGTGAGCCTGAGAGGGGTGACTATTCCAGGCAGGTCAAAGCCTCCCTGTCCATGGATGACATTGCCATTTTCTGCTCAGATCCGCTGTCCGTGCACAGACTCACGAGCATCTGAGACCAGTTCAAACTGGCCTTGGGAGCCAAGGTGTATCAAGGCAAGAGCGAGGCCATGTTCTTTGGGAACTGGGCTGATAGATCCTTTATTCGCTTCATGGTCAGGACAGATTACCTGAAGGTGCTGGGAATTTGGTTTGAAGGGGCCGGGACGTGCACAAAATCTAGGGAAGAGCGCACCACCAAAGTGAGGCAGCAACTGTCTTTTGGGACCAGTATTCCCTCTCCATTCTGGGTAAAAGCCTGGTCATCATGTGTGAAGCACTGTCTGTTATTGTATGTGATGCAGGTCTGGTCCAATCCCCGAAACTGTGTTGTTTCAGTCCCTGAGCCATCTTCCATTTCATCTGGAAGCCTAAGATAGAGCAGGTCTGCAGGGACTCTATGTACAAAACTCTGGGTCAGGGGGCGGAAGAAAGTACCCAGTATTGCCCTCATCCTGTTGGCCACCTCTGTGTGCGGCTGCATCATGCTGTGTGTAGACCCTCAGTGTGCAAACACCCAATGTCACTACATACTGAGGTTCTACCTGTTCCCGGTGTTGCAAAGGATGGGACTGGCCTCGCTGCAGGGGAATGCTCCAATTTGTAGGACCATTCCATATCACTTGTCCTTCGTTGAGAAATTTGCAAAGAAAAACACTTCAGACCACCAGTCCATCAGGAAGTGGTCAGCACGCAGCATCCTTGAGATCCTGAGGGAAAAGGAGAGGGTGGATTCTGCCATGTGGTTCTCTGAGCAGACTGTAAAAGTCATTTGGCAGAATGCCTCATCACCATAACTTTCTAATAAGCACCAAGACATCACTTGGCTGGTGGTGAGAAGGGCACTACTATTGAGATCCTTTATGTACAGCCGGTTTGTCTGCGCCACCACATGCGGCCCTCGAAGTGGCTGCCATGGGGTTGAGATTGTCACACATCTCCACCTGGCATGTGCCTTTGTAAAGGAAATCTGGAGGAAGATGCCGTGGCTTTTGTCGAGTTTTGTTCCAAGCAGCTCGGTGACATGGGATTCTGTGCTCTACGGTCTGTTCCCCACGACACAGACCAAGACAAACATCATCTGCACCTGGAGGACCATCAACTCAGTGAAAGACGCTCTTTGCTCTGCCCCAAACTTATTGGCCTTCCAAAATAAGGAGTTGACATTGATCAAGCGTTGCAGACTGGCACATTCCAAGGTCCAGGACCACATGCTGTGGGATGCTGTAAAGTTTGGGGCAGCTGCGCCAAGGCGCAGTGGGGAAAGACCACCGTCTGAGGTCTTTCTGCTGAAGGTAGGTGGGGGTCTGCCCTGTTGTCGGACCCTGCTGGTGCCTCGGGTGTGTGTGACTATTGACATTGTGTATATACGAGAGGTCTTTGGTTTTTTTGGATAGAGTAAGGGTCCAATATTTTGTTCATTCACTTGATATGCAACTGTACAGAACTGAACTGCTTTTGTGACAATGTATATATACAAAGATTTTTTAATGAATAAAGTATAGTTTTGAAATTAAAAAAACCTCTGTCTCCACGGTCTGTCCTTCGGGTCGCACACTGACACAGACATTGGCTGCGCCTGGAGGAGCATCAACTCGGTGAAAGCTGCTCTTTGCTGTGTCCCAGACTTGTTGGTCTCCCAGAGCAAGGAGTTGACATCGACCGAGTGTTGCAGACCGGCACATTGCACAGTCCAGGACTACGTGCCGAGGGATGTACAAGAGATTTGAGGCAGCAGCCACCAAGGCACGTGGGGAAAGATCACTGTCTGAGGTCTTCCTGCCAAAGTACAACAGGGGCCCGTTCAGTTATCGGACCGTCCCGGTGCCACAAATATATGTAAATAGTGTTTTGCATAAGTGAGAAATGCCTTGGGTTTGTTTGTTGGAACTGTCAGGAAAGTCAAACTGCAACGTTTGTTTGTTCTCATTATGCTCAGACTGTACAGAACCAATCTGCCTTAGTGACTATGTATTTATATAAAGATATTCTATGAATGAAGTATATTTTTGAAATTTAAAAAAAAAGCAAGGGATGAAACTACAGAAAAGGTTCACTGGAAGGGTGGGATGTGTGTAAAGGAATGGTAGGGAATGGAACTGATTTATGTCGGGGCACTGGAAAGATCATGGAGAATGGAGGGAGCCAACTAGGATGTACTGGGGTAAGTGACAGTAATAGAAGTAATAGAACGAACAAGGACGGTAGCTGGATATTAAGTCTGGGAACGCAGTTGGATAATGACGTGTGCTGGGGAGGGAGAATGAACGAATGCATCTATAACTCGAGCAATGGAGCGAAGTGAACAGGAAGGGTTTAGAGGGATATGGGACAAATGCAGGCAAATGGGACTAATTCAGTTTAGGAAACCTGGATGCATGGATGAGTTGAAGAAGTGAAATGAAGAAATGAAGAAGGGTCTAGGCCCAAAACGTCAGCCTTCCTGCTCCTATGATGCTGCTTGGCCTGCTGTGTTCATCCAGCTCTATGCCTTGTTGTCTCAGATTCTCCAGCATCTGCAGTTCCTACTATCTTTTGTTTAAAGGTGTTGGGCTGAGCTTTCCAAAGTGCTGAATTGAAGCATAGAACCATACTGTGAGTGGATCGGAGATGGGCCATGAGGGAAGTGGTGAAGTTGGTGTGTATCAGATGCCAACGTCTGTGGACATGGGGTGCATGTGGTCATTGCCCATGGAACATGCCCTGCAATGTTGGCACTGGCTATCCAACATGGAGATTGAGAAGAGCAAGCAATGAGTTGGAGTTGCCAGGTACCTGCTCAGACTTTCATATCATGAATTGTTGGAATTTAGTCTCTATGTGGCAGGTGGGAGAATGGGAACCTGCATATTATGGTTAAGTAATAATGAGATGTTAATGAACACTAATCACTGTTAATAGGCCTCTTGCTGCTCACTTGTGAGGATCTCTTCTTGGTGTCTGAGAGTTGGTTGTTTTTGACGTAGTGAAAGGCTTCATTTGACATGCTCACTGTAATTGTCCCAAATTTCTGGCCAGAACCTTTGTCATTCAGGACCTAAGAAGATTCTGCCCATTAGGATGTGTTCATGTTGTGATCCTTGCCCAAGGCTTTCTCGAACTGTAGCTGTTTGGAGGCTTGCTCATTAAATGACTGTAGATGATTGACCCTCACTTCAACTCAGGAGCATTCCCATTGCTCGTCTGTCAGCTCAATGGCCTGTTTCTCGAAGGGATGAAGACCCTTATGCCAGGCATTCTTCCCCCCGCCCCTGTCATTGCATGATGACGCTGTTTGTGCACATTCCACTCCTGGAGAAGGAGAGCAGCATGAGGAGACATCAGCATGGGTACATAAGCCTGCTTCCATGGATACTGATAGAGATGTCATTCCCCAGAGCTGTGATTGTGTGTGTTGCTTGTCAGAAGATCATGGTGCAGGGGAAGTTAGGAGTTAAAAGATTTTGACTGAAAGGTGGTTCAGTGTTATCAAAAAGCTAGAGTTGATGGAAATTAGCAGAACATCGTATGATCTGGGTTGTCTGCTGTTCCTGTATCCCAAAGCCTTGTGGTAGTGTCTTGTCCCGTGCTAACCGTTGCTGAAAAGTCAAGTGATGTGCAAGTTCTCTTGGTTGTACCGAAGGGACAGTGAGCTGTTGATGAATGAGCTGCTCAGTGCTATATCTCCTTTTAGGTTTGAGCCCTGGCAGATATGTGAGAGGCAGTGTCATTGTGCTGCCAGTTGGGCTATACCAGTACCTGAAGTGACAGATACCGATTGGTTTTTGAGGTAACTTATGGAGATGCTTGGTGCATAGTCACTGTGTAACAATCCTGTGCAATGGCAACCTTACAATGCTAAATCTCACTATAAGGGGCACAAAACTTTGGGTAGGCCGTGGTGCATACCCTGGCACTACAGTGCAGATCATAGAATCATAGGATCCCTACAGTGTGGAAACAGGCCCTTCGGCCCAACAAGTCCACACACACCCTCAGACATCCCACCCAGACCCATCCCCCTATAAACCACCTAACCTACACATTCCTGAACACTATGGGAAATCCAGCATGGCCAATCCACCTAGCCTGCACATCTTTGGACTGTGGGAGGAAACCATCATTCATCCTTTTCTGGTACTAGGTTTTCATGAGCTGTCCACAGGTATTGACCTCCACAGCTCCCTCTGTCCAGGTTGTCTGTGTCAGTTGAGACAGCCCGTTGTTACCATCCTTGTGGAAAAGCACTTCCCTTTTCCTGCGCTCAGCATTCATGGGAACCTTCAGGGAGGCATCCCAAAATTACAGCATTGCCTTTATATCCCAGGTCTCTGATGTCCCAAAGGTGATGAGCAGAGCTTGAATAATGCTCCTGGGTTCAGAGGGTAAAATGCTGTCTGGGCACGTTTTAAATGTGGTGCCTGGAAGATGAATTTTTCGATTTAGATTTAAGTTTTTTGTTGTGACGTGTACTCAAGTACAGGGTACAGGAGTACAGTGAAAAGCGTATAATGTCATCACACAAAGCGCCATCTTGGGTGCAAAGTACCTAGGTTCTGTTCTCAGTGTTATATTTTCAAACTAGTTTTTAAACAACCAAGTTTGTTTGTATGTTTTTGCCTGTATGGAATTCAAGCACTCGAACACAGAATCTGGTGATGAGAACATTACCTTTCAATATGTGTGAAAGGACTGGATGGAAGGGAGAAACATTGTGAAGAACCACCATATAAATGTAAAGGCTGCAACATATTGCAGCTATTTATGATCACTTGCAATAAATTCAAATGAAAGATAATGTAAATGTAGTATTGAAGCTTATTCAAATTGTCGTGGCTGTGGCACCATTGAGCTATTGATACCCTCCAGAGTTTCTCTTTATTTTACTTGCCATAATAGAGTGAAATGTAACAGATAGCAATAGTTTTATTGGTGGTAGTAGAAGTATAACGTTGATGAATGCTGAGCCAAAGTTGCTTGTACATGGTTCCAAATACTGCCACTGGCAATTTGTGTCATGACTAATTTCTGATTTGAAACTTTCTGCTCCTGATAGACAACAGGCGTATCAATACAGAGGCTACCAGAGCATATCAGAGGCTAGGAATACGCAGCAAGTAATTCACCCCCTGACAAGCCAAAAGGCATAAGTCAGGAGTGTAGTGGAATACTGTCAGCTTGCCTGGATAAATGCATCTCCGACAACACTCAAGAAGCTTCACCCCATCCAGGACAAAATGACCAACATGATTGGCACCAAATCCTCACATATCCACTCCCTCCATCACCAATGTTCAGTAGCAGCACTGTGTGCTATCTACAAGAAAGCTCCTGAGTTAGCTTCCAACCTTCCAGATCCACAATTTTACCATCTACAGTCAAAGGCAGAAGATACATGGGAGCTCCACCGCCTGCAAGTTTCCCTCCAAATCACTAACCATCCTGGCTTGGAAATATATCTCTGTTCCTTCACTTTCACTGGGTCAAAATCCTGGAATTCCCTCCCTAAGGATATTGTGGGTCAACACACAGCAGGTGGACCTGCAGCAGCTCAGGAAGGCAGCTCCCCACCACCTTCTCAAGGGCGACTACGAATCAACATGAAGTGGCTGGTCCAGCCAGCAACACCCATATCCCATAAATGAAATTTTAAAAAAGCCTCTTTCAGCTTTGCAATTAACCTTCAGATTTAAAAAAATTGAGACTCTCAAAAATACTTGTAGCCAAACTACATTATTGTAGAAACAACAGACTGCTGAACATCTCGGGGTAAAACCAGACTAAACTACTGCCCAGATTTGTGATCGTTGTTCCACTTGGATAGTTTGTCTCATCCAAAGATGAATCTTGAGTATTTGTGCAATATTTCTTTTCTCTTCATGAAGAAACACATTGACAGCAATATCCCTTAACACTGATGCCCACTCCATGAAATGATCATGCCCTACCACCCTCCCTATTTGCTTCACTCATTTCTCTCCATTATTGAGCTTATTCCCTACCTATGCCCAAGACCACTTCTGGTTCCTCTCTCCTGTTGCTTCTCTCTACCCTGGCCTAATCCACCTTGTTCCAATCTCTCGTCATCTTCTATTACTAGGTGCTATTGACCATTCCTAAAGGACCCCAACTGCATCGTCTGACTTTCCTGTCCAGAATCAGCCTGTCAGTTAAGACACAGAAGAAAACAAAATGAATAATTTAGTGCTGTTAAACAAGCAGAAACTTAGCACATTCCATGACCTTTTTTATTTCCTGCCTTCCACTTTTTCCCTTGTGTATCTTGGGAGTATTGTGTGTTTTATCAAATCATGTGATTTATTTTCTTTCCACAGCCACATGTATATTATGGAGTGAGGCATACTTAATATGCTTAATTGACATGATAGTGGCAAATGCCTTGGAGTTTGGAAGTACATTACAGTGTTATTGTTTCACACTCTTGTGGCAGAGAAGCTGCTTCATCTAGTCCTGTGTGGGATTTCACTTGACTGGTATGAGATTTATAGTAAGTATTTATACTAACTGAGATAAAGCCTTCTTTTCTATGATAATGTACAGTAATTGACACACCAGTCATATTTATAAGCATTCCTTTTCAGATACATGGCACCAAAATGAGGACAGTTGTATCCCTGTTAAATAACATGGATTCCAGTCTATTCTGATAAATAAGACAGGAACCCATCTCCTTCAAGTAGGAGGGTTTTCAGAACGTACGATCTAATGATTTGCAGTTGCAAATCACTGAAGGATTCTTGCTTTGTTTTACATTGCCATGTTTGGTCTGGACTGCTATAAAGCAGCTGAATTCTATTTATTTTTCAGGGGTAAAGTGAATTTTCTGGAATAGAGCAGCTGGTCCACATATCGCCATGAATACAGGTATGTACAGGTCTCTTAAGGAGAAGGTTTAATGTGTTGCTCACAATAACCTAGACATGCCAAAGGAATTAAAACTGAAATGTATCAAGTTTTATTTGAAGAGCAAGTAAAGGTAAGGTAATTTACACTTCTGAAAAATTCATGAATCAGACATTTGCAACTTATAAGAGCTGCTATGCTTGAAATACTAAATGATGAGCTAAATACTGAGTCATACATTTTGAAATGTCTTCTGAGTAGCAGATTTCAGAAGCAATTTGCTTTTATCGGTTGTTTTTAGTCTGAATTTCAAGTTTCGGGCAAGATTCCTGTGAACCAAATAATCTAGAAAATAGTCTTAAATGAAATTTTCCCAAAATTTTTCTGCTAAAGTTAGGGATTTTTTAAAAATTTTCTAATCCCGTCATTACTTTTGGTTACAATTTTGTTCTCCCCTCTCCCAAACCATATGTTCACTGAATGCCTAACTAATTGGCCATTTGTCATTTGGCAGTTTGACGGTAGCAAACTACTCAACTGCAGCAAACATCACAATTGAAGCCACTGTTTTATTCACTCAATGCCCACTGGTGGATTTCCAGCAGGGCTCACCTCCTCATTGGCAGTCGAGACCCTGATTTTTCTCTCTAGGGACATGCTGGATGTTCAGAACATTACTGGACAACGTTCAGTGCATGTTGGCCTTGTCCGTCTTTAATTCAGCAGCTCTTTTACTGGCTCCATTTTGAAAGGAGCAATTGCTGTCTGCTTCTCAGCTGACTGAGTGGCCTGCCTGGCTCCCAGACCTTTCTTAACAGTGTTCGCGTGCAGCAGCTTTTTTGAGAATTAGAGAGAAAATACTTGAAGCTGAATTAAAAAAAAAGACCAAACAAAAAGAAGCGAAGTGAAAGTAAAAACAAAAACCGAAAGAACTTTGGATGCTGTGAATCAGGAACAAAAACAGAAGTTGCTGGGAAAGTTCAGCAGGTCTGGCAGCATCTGTGAAGGGAAAAACAGAGTTAACGTTTCGAGTCCAGTGACCCTTCCTCAGAACTCAAAGCAAAAGTAAAAATAATAGTGAAAAGATGGAAAGATTCAAAAGTGATGGGGCATGTTAACCTGGAGCAGAGATGGAGAAAATATTGAGGAGATTAACCACAGTGAAATAACAAAGTCTTTTGTTTCAGATCTATCACTGCCAATATTCTTTGTTAGAAGACTGCAAGATTTTGGTGTAACCAATTTGATAAGGTTTGAGAATGGCAGAATCAGACATTTGGTTCAATGTGGAATGGAGAATGACGATGGAGTCAAGCAAGATTTTATGTGAAGACGTGGCAGGATGTGTGTGCACAAGCTTTTGATGTTCCTTACTGCATTTTGTCATTCGCTGTGCCAACAGAGCTAGGGATTCTCATATTTGGAAGGGCTCGACTGCTATTTGATTAATTTTACCTTTAATTGATTCCACCCCCGCTTTTCCCAATGCTGGCGCAGTGTGTGTGTTTAGATGGGCACTAATATTGTGCTAATAGCTTTACAGGATTATTTTCTCGGAGAATTGCTGTTAAATGTATTGCTTCCAGACCATTATCAAAACAGCAGGAGTCCCAGCAGGGCAGTAACAGAAAATGAAGAGGAAGCATGCACTCCTTGCTTTGTCAAGTATGAGATTGTGATGGCTGGTCAAACATTCCATTTAACCTAAATCAACTCCTTAAACTGGCTAATTCAGGAGAAGCAGACAGATACATTTTTCCTGATTTACAGCATCCACAGTTCTCTCAGTTTTTATTTAGATACATTTTTCAATTAGCTTTAGCCTTGTGAATCACATTCCATTTAAAAAAAATCATATGACCAAGCAATGGACTATTGGCTGAAAAGTGAATAAACATACTCAGGCTAACATTACTTTTGTATATCGTACGTAAGGATTTATTATGTTTTATTGATGATTTAATCAAACAATGTGCAATTTGTGAATAAGTATCACTTTTTCACAGATCTGGGTTCTCCCCTTAGCTCCTTTTAGATGCAAGTTACTTAATTTATTATGCTAGAGATTTCACTAAAACTCTTTCTGTTACTATTGACTTGTGCGTTTTGAGGCACTAGATGGCCTAACTGGACTATTATAAAACTGGTGTCTTTTAATGTTCACTTGTCACGTAGGGAGTTAGTTTTATGTATATTGGAAAGGTTTTTTTCTAGAATTACTTACGTAAATTGTAATCTTTTTTTCAGGTGATTTAAATGATCTAACTGCTCATTGTTTACAAAGTGCATGTTACTGATTGCTAAATGTAGTGTTGTATTCTTCACACTGTTTCTGATATTAAATCTGCACTGAGATTGACACACAGTGAATATACATACAAGCTTTCACTAAAATCTTTACATTAGAGAATTTTTTTTTGTCAATTGATGCAACAGAAATTTCAAATGACTTAAATTGGGATCCAGTGTATGTTTAGGTATTTTTAATCAACCTTCAGGGACATTATGACTCACCTCTGGAACAGATGGGTCTTGAGCCCAGGCCTCCTGGCTCAGAGTTAGGGACGCAGCTACTGTGACAGAGAGGTTAAAATAGTCCTCTCTAACCCCGGTAAGAACCTTAATCTGGTGGCAGCACCCATAGAACATTCAGACACCCGATTGTTACGGAAGAGTCTCCACACTGAGGAGCATGAAATCTAATAATGACCTGTCACTTGCAACACTCTGCCAAAAACATCATTCTGCATCCCAGCCAATCAGTGTTTGACTGCCATTTTCAAACCCTGTCATTCCCTACTTGAATAATTATTTCCATGACGCATGCAAACCTTTTTAAAGATGCAATCCCCTCCCTCAAAACGCCAATGTCCCACTTGTGTTCAATTTTCACACAGTCTCATTTCTACATCCTAATTAAAGAAACGCTGTATTAGACAAAGATTTCTTTGCAAGCTACTGAGTAAAACAAAACAAAATCAAGTAGAGATGAATGTCGAATCTCTTAGTTCATTCACGGTACAACTGAGATTGTTCGGGTTGACCCAGTAATTGGAGATTAAATAGCTTAGTTGGCTGGATAGCTGGTTTGTGATGTAAAGTAATGCCAACATCACGGGTTCAATTCCCACACCAGCTGACATCACCATGAAGGTTCCACCTTCTGAACCCCTCCCATCACCTGAAATGTGACAATCCTCAGACTAAACCACCATCTGCTGACTCTGTCTAATGAGAGAGCAGCCCTACGGTCTGGTAAGACTGTAGTGACCTTGACTTTCTAGTGTATATACACCTTGAATCTCAAGGTGGGGGTCTGATCTGACACCGGGGTAACATTCTATGGAGGTGAGAGTTCTGTTCTGCCTTGTTTTGGAGTCTTGTGTCTTCATACTTCATTTATTGCACAAATTTAGTATCTGTACAAAAGCTGAAATGCTTTACATTGACATTAAGTTCCTAAGATAATAATGCAAGTTTTCCTCAAATTTATTGCCAATCTGAGGTCCCGAATATCACATAGATCTGCATCACCAAGCCCACAATCCCACCAGCATAAAATCCGACCGTATTTGGAATGTGCCTTTATAATGAGTTAGTCATTAATCTACTGAATAATCTACTGAAACGTTTAAAGTATTCAATGTCATTTGACCTTCTAATGCCCAGTAAACCAGTTGGAAGGGAGATTGTATCCTCAACCTTGATAATTGTGCTCATTGCTGGGAACGTTGTGAGGAGAATTATGGATGGTCATGAGCTTTTCTGTCAGTCACCTGAATAACTAAAGGAAAATAAGAACTCGGTGACTAATTATCCACATCCATGTAGGAATTTTTTTGGGGATAAGGAAAGCTATTCCTTTCCTGTATAATTCAGACATTGGGTAATAATTCAGTTTTGAAATTTAATCCCAAGCACTGTGGATTTTAGGCCATTTTAAGATGTAATCCAAAGCTAAGACTGCTTCAGACATTCACAAATTGTTCAAAATCCCGTGTTGGAGAAGAATTCTAAATGCTGAATTCTAAACTGAATTGTGACTTTTTTTGTCATCTTGCAGCACTGGATTTGAGAGTCAGAGGTGACAACTGTCTTTTAATCTTTACACTGAAGATTTCTGAAAGATCACTTTTTGTTTTCAGGCTTTTGGCTGGGTTTTTAGTGGATATGAAACAAGCTAGCCAGAGGGAAAACTGACTTTTCTGTTTGAAGTATTGCAGTGATTAACTTATACCCACGTCCACAGGCTAGACCATTGCAATCTTCCTTCCTCCCAAGCGCCCCTTTCAAATGCAGGGGGCTATGTTCCTGAGGATCTTGGAAAATAGAATGAGTGAAAGCTAGAGGCTAAGAAAGGCATCAAACCTCTATATCTGTTGCCATCTTTAGACTGATCGTGAGCTACCAGTCCCCAATGGCTGCACCTTTGGAACCCATTCCCATCTAGTAACATTTCCTCTTCTGCCATAATGTGACAGAGTACCTAATACATATCCTTAACTACATTCATCCAACACATGCTACAAGCCATTTACTAGATTCCTAGTGAGTCACATATATTACAACTATGTTATTTTGCAATGATGTGCAACTGATTTTTAAGAATGTTTTTCCTCAATTATTAATCTTTAAATGGGTAATAACAAATAACCAAACAGTTCTCGCAAACTGAGTCAAATGTTGTTTTGCCTTCTTTCTATGCAGCCATTTTACTTTTTAATTTCAAGTGATAGTACTATGGTAAGACTCTCTGTGAGAAATTTTGTTTCCTTTATTCATCCTAAGTTCAATACAACACTGGGGAAGGATGAAACCACAAAACTAAAGTGAAGCAGTTTAATTGCATTGTTTTTGACTATCCTAAGAGAACCCTAGGGACTGAATGTATGTAGTTGAGGACTTGTAAAAGAAATTTAGTGTGGTAAATAGGCTGCTAATTGTACCTATTTCTTTTTTAAGAAATAAAATTTTGCTTCAAAGGAATTTAAACATTAAGAGTTTCAAAGAATTTGAATGTTTGCTTGACTTTGATTTATCGTAAAATGCTAGTAATTATAATATATTTTTGAACATGTACAGAACAAAAATAACATCGAACCAATTATTAAGACTCTCCCTCAAGCAAATGTTCAGCAGGAACATGTGCTGAACAAAGTTTAAAACTGTTAGTTTCTTTTACCTTTGGACTGCTTGCTGCAGCCTGTTATGACATTGGAAAACAGTTAATATTTATTATTGATACGATAATAATACATCTTATCCTAGAATGAACTGTAAGTTTCCGTTTTCTTGTAATTTTCTCTTCTTTTACTATAATTGCTTTAGCTGTACCTCCTGGAAACATTTAAGAAAACATATTCCTGTCCACATGTGGAGCTTTGTTACTAATGGTTAATAAGGAATAGCATTGAGTGAAAAGTTTTATAAATTGTGATGATTAATGTAGCATAACTATAAAACTATTTTGCAACTATTTCAAAAAACATCTTTCACAAAATGTTACCAAAGGCTTTTGTGCTGTTATACCTTGTTAATACTGTACTCTACATGAAATGAATGGTTTAGTCGTGAAACCCACTGTGATTAAAATGGATTACAGGTAACTGAATAAATATTTGAGAAGCATTCAGCTGGTTATTAAACTGGAAAAGTGATTGTTATTTGAAACAACATTTGTGTAGAAATGCAATGCATGTAATGATACTAACCAAGAACTTTATTCTCAAGAAAAGTCAGGTTTCCAGGCTATTTTAATAGTTTATGTAAGACAAAAGGAGAAGAGTTAAACCATTTGGCCCATCAAATCAGCTCCGTTATTTGATTATGGCTGGTATGTTTCTCAACTCCATTCTCCTGCTTTCTTCCTGTAACTCTTGATCCCTTTACCAATCAAGAACTTATCTATCTCTTGTCTTAAATACACTCAATGACTTGGTCTCCACAACCTTTTGTGGCAAAGAGTTCCACAGATTAACCACCCTCTGGCTGAAGAAATTCCTGCTCATCTCAGTTCCAAAGACTCGTCCCTTCACTCTGAGACTGTGCCCTCAGGTTCTAGGCTCTCCGACTGGTAGAAACATCTTCTTCATGTCCACTCTATCCAGGCCTCTCAGTAGTCAGGAAGTTTCAATGAAATCCACCCTCACCTTCTAAACTCCACCGAGTACAGACACAGGGTCGTCAACTGCACCTCGTACAACAAGCCCTTCATCCCTGGATTACTCTTGTGAACCTCATCTGGACCCCCTTCAATACCAGCACATCCTTCCTTAGATATGGGGCTCAGAACAACTTACAATATTCCAAATGTGGTCTGACCAGAGCCTTGTACAGCCTCAGCAGTACATCCCTGATCTTGTATTCTAGGCGTCTCAAAACAAATGCTAACATTTGCCTTCCTAACTGCTAACTAAACCTGTATATTAACCTTAAGAGAATCCTGAACCCGGACTCCTATTTCCCTTCAGATTTTTGAAGCCTTTGCCCATTTAGAAAATAGACTCAAGTCACCATAGTCTTATCAGAAAATAGCTATGCCTCTGTTCTTCATGCCAAATTGCATAACCTCAACTATCCCACATTGGATTCCACCTGCCACTTATTTGCCCATTCTCCCCTGTCCAGGTCCTTCTGCAGCATCCTCACTTCCTCAACATCACTTGTCCCTCCACCTATCTTTGTGTCATCTGCAAACTTAGCATCAATGCCCTTAGTTCCTCACCTAGATCATTAATGTATAACGTGAATAGTTGTGGTCCCAACGTGGACCTGTATGGAACTCCACTAGTCACCAGCTGCCATCCTGAAAAAGACCTCTTTATCCCCACCCTGTGCCTTCTGCCAGTCAGCCAATCCTCTATCCATGATAGTACCTTGGCCCTAACACCATCACTCTTATTAAGCAGGCCCCCATTGCTGCTCCACCATCTTGCCTGCTAGGCTCTCTTTCCAATCACTTCTGGCCAATACCTCCCTCATGTCTTTGTAGTTACCCTTACTCAACAGCTTCTCCCTCCCAAACTGCAGGGTGATTTCTAACATATGGCGGCTCAATGGTTAGCATTGCTGTCTCACAGCACCAGGAACCCAGGTCGGGTGACTGTCTATGTGGTGTTTGCACATTCTACCCGTGTCTGCATGGGTTTCCTCTGGGTGCTCCGGTTTCCTCCCACAGTCCAAAGATGTGCAGGTTAGGTGGATTGGCAATGCTAAATTGCCCATAGTGTTCAGGGATGTGCAGATTAGGTGGATTATAGGGGGATGGGTCTGGGTGGGATGCTCTGGGGATTGGTGTGAACTGGTTGGGCCGAAGGGCCTATTTCCACACTGTAGGGATTCTGTGATCTATATTCTGGTCACTGCCCCCTCGGGTTTCCTTCACCTTAAGCTCCTTAATCAAGTTTGCCTCATTACACATCACCAAATCCAGAATTGTTTGTTCCTTGGTGGGCTCTGCCACAAGCTCTTCCAAAAATCCATCTGATAGACATTCCACAAATCCTTTTCTTGGGATCTGCTACCAACCTAATTTTCCCAGTCCGCCTGCATATTGAAATTCCCCCCTGATTATTGTAATGGTGCCTTTGATTTATTTTCTTTTCCACGTTCTTACCAGTACTTAGAGGGGTTTGTAAATAACTCCCATCATGGTCTTTTTTCCTTTGCAGTTCCTCAACTCTACCGACACAGATTCTATGCCTTCCGACCCTATATTGCTTCTTGCTAGTGATTTAATATCATTTCTTGCTAACAAGGCAACTCCGCCCTTTCCTGGCCATCTATCTGTCTTTCAAAAGGATGTGTATCCTTGGATATTTAAAAATCCCTAAAGGGCGGAAAGAGGCCATTCAGCCCATCAAGTCTGCACCCACCCTCCAAACAGCCTCCCACCAAAGCCAACCCCCCACCCTGTTGCCATAGGCCCACATTTCCCACGGCTAATCTTTCTAGCCTGCACACTACGGACATTCTATGTAACCTGCACGTCTTTGGGAGGAAACTGGAGCACCTGACAGAAACCCACTCAGACATGGGGATAACATGCAAACTCCACACAGTTACCCAGGATTGGAATCAAACTCAGGTCCCTGGTGCTATGAGGCAACAGTACTAACCACTGAGCCACCACTCCTAGCCCTGATCCCCTGGCAGACACACTTCTTTGATGCCCACATCGTTCCTGCCAATTTCAGTCTGCATCACAAGCTCATTTACCTTGTTTTGCATACTGCATGCACTTAAGTGCAACACCCTCAGTCCAGTATTGATTCTCACAGTTGGCCCTTTGTGCCTGAAGTTAGATTCCTGAGCCTTTCTGCACTCTGTCTTATTATTTGTTTTAGAAACTTTATTAATTTCAACAGAGCCCTCTTCGCCCTTTGACATTTCCCATAATTTTTTTGCAAATGAACTGATCCCCCCACCCAATATTTAGTTTAAAGCCCTATCCGTGACTCTAGACCGACAGCGATGTAATTGACACTTAATAATCCTCTCAGATACCTTAGTAGGTCACTCAATTCATTGGCAATTAGGGATGGGTAACAAACTTTGCCAGTAGCACACATACCTCTTGAAAGAATAAAGGAAATAGAATGAGCTGTTTGGCCCCATTGTGTCAGCTCCATGTGAGAGCTACGTATTGTAATGTCATTTCTCCTTACACTTTAATATTTTTTATCTCAAATATCTGTCTAATTCGATTTTAAATCTCATGATTGAAATAACCATTTGTGAAAATGCATTCTGCGGCTGTGTTATTTCAAAGAAAGTTTTCTCAACTCTCTTTTATGGATCTAATGCATATGCTTCCTCATTACTACTGATCAACTTTTAGGGAATACTTGAATTAGTGCATAAATTTTGAAGGGACTAACAAGGGGCCACCAGGGGACCTTGCATATTCAACAATTTGAGAAGCTTGCAGTGTGATTGCAAATATGCAGAAAGAGAATGATTTGCATGTTTTGAGACAGAGCATTTATAAAACAAAATTCGAACATTTGCAAACGTAAGATTGGGGTGAGCAGCTTTCGACCGTGTTGGTCTGCAGGATCAAATATAACAGCATCTTCCCTATCAAGAGCAGCAAATTCCTTAAACCTGCTGATGTGGTATCCCTTCCCTCCAGCCTACACCTGAAATGATTAAAGCAAAGAAATTCATTGAAGCTGTGGCCTGATTTTTAAGTTTTTTTTTGGCTACTCAAACAGATCTAGGCTTTCCTCCTTACCCCACAAATGTCATTAACTGAGCTGTCTACTAATTTCATTTTTCTACTGATCTGTTACATACTTGCTCTTTTAACCAGAACTTCATCATTGATACCTATAGTATCCTCTGTGTCTTCCACGTCAGCTGTAAAAGAACCAAATTATCAGAATTGTAATTGACAGCAGTGCTGTGTGACTTTTACAGTGGTTGAACTTAAAAATCTTAAAATTCAAATGTCTGCTAAATTCTGTTATTGAGATCTGCACAAATTATTGAATGCTCCCTACATGCTGATATTTACAAAAATGCTCCCCTTTTAACCAGAAAAGTGATATTCACCAAAGCACATTAAGTAAACAAAAATGATATTTGGAAAGTTCCAGGTCCGTAAATATTCTGTACGATTTAATATATCAAAATCGTACCAACACTCTACTGCACGCCCACATCTAGGTGTCCCACATACTTCCAATATTTTACAAAATTAAGTTCGTAATTTAAAATTTGTATGCTTCCAAAAGTACAGTAATTGCTGGTTGAAGAAGACCAAAGTCCATCTATTTTCGACTTCTAGCGTCCTGGTAGTTGTGTTATGAAACAATAATGGAAGTGCTGGTAATCAATGATCATCAATTGCTATCAATCTGCGACAGAACTGACATGAGACCAGAGAAACCTCTGATTGTAGAATGTTAGGGTAATCATCATTCTAAAGTAACCTGTTCCTTCCAAGCATACAATACTTCCCAAGTTCTGTCTCAAATTACTGGACAAAGTGAGTTCTATAGATGAAATGACTCAAAGTGTCACACTCTCATGATTCAGTAGTCGGGGAGAGCGAGGAATTTCCTGCATTTGTTTATCTGGTTGCTCTTGGACTTTTATTTACATTTTTCAGCTCCCAGGTCATTTGAATCGGAGCTTGGTTTAAAGTATAAATCTGTATTCATTGAGCTTTTACTATCTTTAATATCGTGACTATTTAATGTTACTTGTTATCATGCTGTTTGTCTTTTATGTCATAAAAGTTTCCTGATTTGAAGAGTGAACCTCGTGGCTTAATTCTGTGATAAATACCTTGATTTTTAGATTCTAAAATAAATAGACATGTTGCTGGTCTCTACCAAGATCATCATAACGAGCATATTAATTAATTTACAGTTGGTATTTCTTTCATACATATCTTGGTTACAGTAGCCTGATTCTCTCACATTGAGCTTGTTATCCCTTGCACGTTGTCACTCTATCAGCAGCTACTGACTGACAGGCTCTCTGAAGATTCCCTCCTTAGCTCACTGCAGCAATATGGTTGAGCTCAGCTGTGAGCTTGCAGGTCATGGGCCCCAGCAAACGTGCCATCATCCCATCCTGTGGGTTCAAATTCTGGCCATCTGATGGGAATACTGACCTCATGCATCTATCCTGGCTCCCCTTCACTCAGCCATTCCATATGCTTCGCATGTACCCAAGTTCTCCTAGTACCTGCTGGTCCGAAAGTGGTAGTATGTCTAACAAATGAAGAAAGTCTGCTTCTCTGAGATGTACAATGCTATTTATCTTTGTGTGTTTTTTTTAAAAAAAGACACTATTAAAAGCTGACAGCTTCCTTGCATGTGTGAATAATATGCTTGGTTTGGTTGAGTTGAGTTGAAATATTCTACCACTGAATGTTATGCCTGCTTACTCACAATTTGCTTTGCCTGATGTGCATCCTCTGCATCTGTGTGGTTCTGTATTTTCAGACAGCGGTGGCTATGCTCGCAAACGTGCTGCTACTTCTGTTAAATTAGCCTCTGTGAAGAGAGTGCAAAGCTCACCCAACTTGTTGCTGGTCGCAGGTATTAACATTAACACTTATGCTGTAGCGAAAATGCTCGAGTTTTCCCGCTTGGTTTGTAAAAAATGAAAAGTGTAATTATTCCTACAATGTTGTGAACTCCAAGGATTAAAAGTGGAATTTATTTTTTTCTCATCTCCACAATTCTATAGTTTTCAGTGTTGGATAATCTCATTTAAAACAAAATTGTTTCCGGATTTGCAAGAAGTCAGAATGTGAACCTTTAAAACATAAGCTGAGTACATAAATTTATTCTGTGGACAGTTCACCCCATCAGCAGAAGAGCAGCCCTGAACATTGTGGCTGGCACATACGGTCTACCATAAACCACTTTTCAAATTGCAGGCATGTGCTCACGAGCATACATTTGGAGTGAGGGGTCAGTTAGCTCAGTTGGCTGGATGGTTGGTTTGTGATGCAGAGCGATGCTAACAGCATGGGTTCAACTCCCTTACTAGCTGAGGTTACATTGACAATCTGCCTTCTCAATTTCGCCCCTTGCCTGAGGTGTGTGGTGACCCTCACCATCTGTCATCTCTCTCTCATGAGAGAGCAGGTCCTGTTGGACTGTGGTAGCTTTGCTATGCTGAGAGTGGATCCCAGCACTTGTAAATATATGGCATCAGAATCTGCCTTGTGTAGGGCCTCCTCTGTCACAGAGCAGCCTGACTCTACAACTCCCAATTGGGCTATCTCTGGGAAGTAATCTGCTTTGTGTCCTTGTGAATGTTGGATCTTGTGGAAGATGTCTCATAGAGTCTAGGCCTCACCAGCTCAGGTTCTCTTGGGCCTAATAGGAGGTAGAGTGGGTGGGAGTGCCTGTCAATATCATAGAAACATAGGATATAGGAGCTGGAATGTATTATTCAGCCTTTTGAACCCCTGCGTCATTATTCAGTGTGATCATGGCTGATCATCCAGCTCAGTACCCTGTTCTCATACACTTTGATTCCTTTAGCCCTAAGAATGATATCTATCTCCTTCTTGAAAACATACAATTGTTTGACCTCAACAGCTTTCTGTGACAGAGAATTCCACAGGCTCACCACTCTGTGGGTAAAGAAATTCCTCCTCATCTCTGTCTTAAATGGCCTACTCTGCAACCTTTGTCTCACTGGTCATTGGGAACATCCTTCCTGTGTTTATTGTACCTAGGCCAGTTAGAATTTTACAACTTTCTGTGAGCCCTCACCTCATCCTTCTAAACTCCCGTGAATATAATCCTAAGTAATCCAGCCTCTGCAGCCAAACCCTCTGTTGCACAGTCTGGATTTGGCTCTCTGGAGTCTGTTTATGTGGCTAGCACTTTGAACATATTCTAAGATTTTCAGGCCCACACCACCACCTACTGGGCCCAATAAAGTTAGCAATGAGCAGAAGACTGGTCACCGCCAGCCCCATTGGTATGTTGGTAGACTTTGCACAAGATTTACACCCAGATTTCTACTCCTGTGTGCTTTTATCATTTCTTTTATACACTTCAGTTTAGTAGTTATATAAACATCAGTGTATCAAGGCTGGTTGATGACACTGATAATCATGTAAAGTTATGGCCAGGAATACATTCAACGGACTTGGCAATCTGGATGTGGTATAAAAATGTACATGTACGAATGGACATTCTGCCTTTTTGCACCTCTATACTTTCTTTTGAAAAGGGAAAATGTTTCTCCAACTCTGAAACTGATTCAACCCAGCGTCCTCCTGAACAGATCCAAGAGACCCAATGCTGGGCATACTGAAGTTAGTTGAATTTTTCTTCCCATCAAAATCAAAGCTTAATACAAACTCACAGAATTAAATGCACTGCTCAAGTAGCTCACTGTTTTGTTACTGTAGTCAGCTTGATTTAAAAGAATGATCATGGCTAACAAGTGTAGCTGAATTCTAAGACACCCTCAATTATTTGTCAATTTATTGTATGTTTGGATCAGAAGAGCGATAAAAATTTATAAAGAGAAAAGAGGTGGTAGAATACTTTAATTAAACACCATTGGGGCAACTGAATCTATTGAGGCACTTCAACAACTCTAAACAAAATGGAGGCTTTCACAATATTCGAGGGATTGCTAGCAAAGGCTTCACAAACCAAACAGCATGCTGAGCAATGAAAACAAGAGTAATTAGGAAAGTTTTATGTCTGGATCAAGCTCGTGCAGTCCTGCTGGATAAGGAATTCTCTGCAACTGTGCTGAGATCAGACATAAGTTTACCTACAGACATCTGTATTTCAGCAATTCTCAGAGAAATATTAATGTCAGTTCCAGTTGGAAATGTAAGTAGCTGACATTTTGAGAATTCAGGATGTGATAATAGCAGAACACTTACTTGGAAACTTATGGATTTCAATATGGAGCTGAAACCATGCCTATAGTACTTTATTTACAAGAAAATATTGCCGGAAAATGTACTGCAGTGTTCCGCTGCTTGTGATAATCAAGTGTAGACCATTGGCCATAAGACAGGAGAATAAGTAGGCCATTCTAACAAATTTGTAACAAAAACAGAAGTTGCTGGAAAAGCTCAGCAGGTCTGGCACCACCTGTGAAGAAAAAATCAGAGTTAACATTTCGGGTCTGGTGACCCTTCCTCAGAACCGGATTAAAAACCCTTATGTTCTGAACACTGGGCACGTTTGCTTGATGACAAAACATGTACAACTAGTATCAGTCTGCAGTCTTGGAAAATCCTGCAAATCTATAGAATTCTATTGCTGCTGTTGCTAATTAGAGAGGGAAAGGACATTAGTCAAGATTTCATCAAGAAAAGGTCCGAAACGTTAACTCTGGCTTTTTCTTCACAGATGCTGCCAGACCTGCTGAGATTTTCCAGCAACTTCTGTTTCTGTTCCTGACATACAGCATCTGTAGTTCTTTCGGTACCTATTCTAACCATTCTGTCCTTTGTGAACAGCCACAGCCTCCTCCATGCTACTACTGAGCCTGAGATTTGCTGGTCTTTGATTGGCTGGCGATTCAACCATGTGGGACTTCTGCCCACTGGGACCTGTGTCCAAAGGAATGTCCACCATTGGCCTTGTTCCTGCCTGATTGGCAGGTATTTCAGTGGACCTTGGCTGGTAAGAGGCAGCAGATGTCTCTCACCGGCTCTCCAAATGGCAGCTGAAACCCTAACAACTCAAGAAGATTTTACTATCAGCAGCCTTTTCTTGATGAAATCTTAACTGATGTCCTTTCCTTCTCTTATTAGCAACAGCAGCAATGGAATTCTATAGATTTGCAGAATTTTCCAAGATTACAGAAAGATACTGGTTGTATATGTTTTGTCATCAAGCGAATGTGCCCAGTGTTCAGAACATAAGGGTTTTTATTCCAAACATCAGCATGCTTTCTTGCATCCACGATGCTTGCTTCTTGAAGTACCATTCTAATATAAAAGTGGGGGTTGGGGGGGGGACGTGAGATGACTTCAGTGATACTGTCTTCCTCTGTTACCACAAGATACCAATAGAGCATTGGTGCATTGTGTTTATTCTATACCCAGAATAATTATCAAGATTACTTTTGGGACCTTTGAACATTGGCTTGAATTCAGACATCTTGAGTCATCAGGAGATGCTGAACAGTAAAGCCTCGCTTGCATTTGCAAATCATTGTCAGCAACGACATGTTCTCTCATCCTACAAAGAAGCTTCACTTAGCGGTTGATTAACTGGACATCGAAGCCATGAATTTGAAAATGAGTTTGAGGAATTATCTGCAAATTAGAACTACAAAATGTAGCAAGGAAACTAATCAACAAGGCATTACCTTACAATACTTTCTTGATGACTCTATAAACTCTCTTTCCCCAGAACATCACCTTTTTCATCCCATTGAAGCTTATCAAATATTATTTGTCTGTATTCCTTCTTTATTCAAGCAAAAATTATCACTCACTTGGCATAGTGCTGAAATCGATTGCAGCATATTTACTTGTGTTTTTGTGTGGTATGTAACCATCCTTGTTACTTGCTGTGCTTGTGGGTTGTCCAATTCCACTTATTCCACTTTCCTTTTGGAAGTAAGTACATTAAGGGCTGTCAGATATCTTCTCCCTGTTTTCAGGGATTCTTCACATTGTGGTACTCTACCAAATTATGTCACAGTTGGGCTTCTTGAATGGGCCTTGAATTGCTGCCAATAATTGTCATCTTGTTCTACAAGTAAAATTGTGAATTAATAAATCATTGAGCATTTCATGGAGATACTATATGGTCCGAGCATAGATTTTGCTTTGTCTAGCAATTTCTACATTATGTCCATCTCGTTCATTTGGACCATCGTGGAAATGACAGGTGTTGCAATGACAGTCAATGATTGTAGAGTTATAGAGTCATAGAGTAATACAGCATGGAAACAGGCCCTTTAGTCCAAACTGGCCCATGCTGACCATTGTGCCCAGTTAGCTAGCTCCAATTGCCCGCATTTCATCCATATCACTCTAAACTCTATCCAAATGTTTTTTTAAATGTTGCTATTGTGCCTACCTCAACCAGTTTCTTTGTTATTGGTAATCATGGCATCACCTCACTAGATGGATTTGCAAAGATTCCCAGTTTGAACTGCTTGAAAGAAGTCTTACATATGTGGGTTTGAATACTCACTTGTTTACTTAACAGTCTTGTACAGCAAAATTCCCAGTCATGCCTAATGTTCATTACCCTGGCCTTCCCTGTCCATATTGTAGTAGCCAGTCTGATTGGTTCACTGAAACACACTTTCTATTTGTTCTGCAACACCACATTTTCCATTCAACACAGCAAGTTTTTTTCAGTTCTGCTATCTTTCAGTTTACATACCTAATTGTCTCATAGGTTCAAGAATCTGTCTTGAGCCTTTCTCCTATAGACCTGCTGCGCTGGCTATAGTACGGAGTTTTGGCTAATGAAGTCTGAGATATACAGCACGGAAACAGACCCTTCAGTCCAACTCGTCCATGCTGACCAGCTATCCTAAACTGATCCAGTCCCATTTTCCAGCATTTGGCCCATATACCTTTAAACCCCTCCTATTCATGTACCCATCTAGAAACCTTTTAAATGACATGATTGCATTTGCCTCCACTACTTCCTCTAGCAGCTTATTCCATACACGCACCGCCCTCTGTCTGAAAACGTTGCCCCTCAGGTCCCTTTTAAATTGTCCCCCTCACTTTAAACCTATGCCCTCTAGTTTTAGATTCCCTTGGGAAAAAAAGCCTTGGCTATTCACCATCCATGCCCCTCATGATTTTATAAACCTCTATAAGGTCACCCCTCAGCCTCCGATGCTCCAAGGAAAATAGCCCCAGTCTATTCCGCCTCTCCCTATAGCTCAAACCCTCCAAACCCAGCAATCTCCTGAAAATCTTGTCTGAACTCTTTCACGTTGAACAACATCTTTCCTGTAGAGGGGCGACCAGACTTCTACACAGTTGTCTGAAAATGGCCTCACCAATGTTCTTGTACAGCCATAACATGATCTCTCAGCTCCCATACTCAATGCACTGACCAATGAAGCCAAATGCCGCCTTCACCACCCTGCCTACCTGTGACTCCAGTTTCAAGGAAACTACGCACCTGTACCCCAGGCCTCTTTGTTTGACAGTATTGATGGAAATTGTTAACCACGCTGTTGAAAGGAAAGCTTTTCAATATGATTTTCAAACAAGTTATTTTTTGTGCCTCCCACCACATACCAAAATTCCAAAGTGAGGCCATTAGAGAGCTCCTGCGTGAATCTTTTAAAATATATGACAGCACAGTTTCAGAAACAGTAAGCTTCTTGACTAAGCTTTGGTTACGTTCCCATATGACCAAATCATGTCTTTTCCCTACAATTTGGGAATCTTTCCCTTTCAATTTTTGGAGGTTTTCATTCCACAATGGATCTCCAGAATTTTTTTTATCTTTCACTTTCTTCCATCTGCCTGATCAGCATTTTCCCTGAATGTGTCCCAGAAATGACGGAGAAGAATTGTGCCAAGTAACTGCACTTTCCAGCCACATTTTCCACCCCATTTACTCCCCCCCATTAGCCATACAGCCAAATAATTGAACTCAATTAAATTGTGCAACAGTGCATGCTGAACTCTAATTCCTGACCACTTCACCTCGGTAAAATCATGGAAGATATTTCACAAATCTTGGAGTCCAGCATGGGTCTTCTGCTTCATGGTGTTTTTTGTCCTTTATTCATTCACGGGATGAGGGCGTCGCTGACCAGGCAGCATTTATTGTTCATCACTAATTGTCCAGAGGGCACTTAAGACTCAACCACATTGCTGTGGGCCTGGAGTCACATGTAGGCCAGACCAGGTAAGGATCACAGTTTCCTCCCCTAAAGGACATTAGTGAACCAGGTGGGTTTTTCCTGACAGTTGACAATGGATTCACAGTCATCATTAGATTCTTAATTCCAGACATTTTCCTGAGTTCAAATTCCACCATCTGCCATGCTGGGATTTGAACCTGGATCCTCAGAATGTTATCTGTGTCTCTGGATTAACAGTGCAGCAATAATTCCACTAGGCCATTGCCTCCCCCATGTGTTTCTGTGTTCAGAAGCAAACAATGGCACCCAAGCTAAATTTTTCTTTTGAAAAATTCCTCCTATTCCGAGAAATTCTGATGTAGCTGGCACCATTGAAGCACCATTCCAGTAAGAATTACGTCACACGTGAGTTTTGACAGTGAGTGCTGAACATCCAAAAGCCCTGTTCTTTCATGTTCGGTATCCACAAACATGCACTTTGCAGCACCAGCCTGGATCAGGGTCAGTGCCCTGTCTGTGTAGTTTCTACACCAGCCTGTAGTTCTGGGATCCATCGCATCCTCCTGAATGCTGCTCTGTCTGAGCTCAGTTAACTTTGGCATGACCGGGTTGACAGGCCATCTCTTACTATTCACTTGAACAGAGCATATTGCTGCATTTGTGAAAAATAATAACATGTACCCCTTGGCAAAAGTAATCGCACAAGTGTATATGAAGGGAGACTGGATTGGTGAGGACTTTATTCATTGGAGTCTAGAAAAATGTGGAGTGATCTCATAGAAGCCTGTAAAATTCTAACAGAACAACAGAGGATAAATGCAGAAAGGATGTTCCTGATGACTGGGGAGTCCAGAACCATGGGTCATAGTTTAAGAATACAGGGATGGCCATTTAGGACTGGAATGAAGTGAAATTTCTTCACCTTGAGAGTGGTGAACCTTTGGAATTCTCTGCCACAGAAAGAGGTTGAGGCCGAAACATCGAATGTTTTCAGATGGAGTTAGATATAGTTCTTAGGACTAAAGGAATCAAAGGGTATGGGGAAGAAGGGGGAACACAATATTGAGTGGGATGATGGAGCAGGCTCAAAGGGCCAAATGGCCCACTGCTGCTCCTATTTCACATGTTTCTATATGTTAAATAGTGGAAGATCGTAACGTGTGCCCACAGATTGTGTTTCCATTTCAGAATGTCAAACAATCATAGGAGTTTTCTTCTGAGGAGATGTTTAATTGAAAGCCTGTGTAGAGTCTCCGAGAGATCCAAAAGGTCCCTAATGAGCGAAGAGTAGTGGAACTCTCCCAGTATCCTGGCCCAAGTTTCTCTTCAAGCCATCATCACTAAGATTGATTATCTGATCATCAATCTCACTAATTGTTTGTGGAACCTTGCTCAAAGACCTCGGTTTCATTCCTTGCCTGTCTGAAATTAGTCGATTATAGGTTAGGCTGGAGCAATTGATGACAGCACTCAGTACAGGCCTTCCCCTTCTGCTAACTCTACCGAGAGTCCTGTTGTGGAATGCACATAACACAGAGTTCAGGCAATCAGACACATCTGCGATGCCCTGTGTTGTGGGAAGCTTGCGCTTGAAAGATTGTCATTTGTGTAATGTCCAGGAGGACATCTGCTCCTTTGAAACAGTATCCCTGCTAAAATGACTGTTCATTCAGCATGTAGGGGAGGGGAGAAAATTGAATGATGAAGTGTTTTAAAAGATAACAATGAAACAAGCAAATAGAAGAAAGTGGGATGAGGCATTTATGCTGAAGTGGCTACTCCTATAACTTATATTTGCAAATTATCCTGCTGGGTTCCCCTAGAAACCATTGAGCGGGGGACCTGATTGAGGTCTACAAAATCATGAGAGGTATAGACAGGGTGGATAGCAAGAAGCTTTTTCCCCCAGAGTGGGGGACTCAATTACTAGGGGTCACGATTTCAAGGTGAGAGGGGAAAAGTTTAAAGGAGATATGCGTGGAAAGTTCTTTACGCAGAAGGTGGTGGGTGCCTGGAACGCGTTGCCAGCGGAGGTGGTACAGGCGGGCACGATAGCGTCATTTAAGATGTATCTAGACAGATACATGAATGGGCAGGGAGCAGAGGGACACAGATCCTTGGAAAATAGGCGACAGGTTTAGATAGAGGATCTGGATCAGCGCAGGCTTGGAGGGCCGAAGGGCCTGTTCCTGTGCTGTAATTTTCTTTGTTCTTGTTCTTTGTAAACCCTACATGCAGAAAGAGGCCAATCAGCCCATCAGGTCTGCACTAATCCTCCAAAAATCATCCCATCCTATCCCCCATAACCCAGCTTTCCCATGGCTAACCCACCTAGCCTGCACATCCCTGGACACTCCAGGCAATTTAGCATGGCCAATCCATCTAACCTGCACATTTTTGGATTATGGGAGGAAACCCATGCAGTTACAGGGAGAATGTGCAAATACACACTGTTGCCCGAGGGTGAAATCAAACCTGGATCCCTGGCACTGTGAGGCAACAGTGCTAACCACTGTGCCACCCATTGATATAATTTGATATTAATGACTGATCACCTCTGATGAATATCACAGAATGTGATTGATTCAAAATGTCAAAAGCTTGGTATCATTTTCCCTGCTACTACTGCATCTGGTTCCTAAAGTCTACCGATATGCAAGCTAATACAAATTATAAACAATTGATGACTTGGCTGGGCTTGGTTTCAGCTCTGTTCCACTGAACAGGATAAAGCTGTTAGCCATCCATTTACTCTGACTGGGCTGGAAAGGGCTTAGAGACAAGGTAAGTGTGTAAACAGGAAAACACAGGAGCAGATCTTTCTATACCTCTCTAAAAAATGAACACAAAAGCGAAATCAGTGAAACCCTGCTACTGGTCACTTCCTTGCCTTCTCAAATGTTGCTTAGTAGCTGACTCAACAATTAACCACAATGATAGAAAATAAATATGGAAAGAGATTTCTGAAACTATGTTCCAAAGAACTCTTTTATTAATTTCTGCATATCAATGTCACTTTACTCAAAAAAAACGCTTCATTTGAACTTTACTTTAAGACATCGTTGACTTTGTGATTCAGCTGCTGGTACTTCTTAACTCCAACATAAAATTGTATTTGGTTACAAACTTCTGAAGTTCCAAGTGTTCTGTGGGCTTTGGACAGATTAATGACTTGATTCTGGTTTTGGATTGAGAATGTAGTTGATGTAAGTGATGTGGTTATGAATTGTCAATAGCAGTAAATATTTTATTAGCTGATTGGTTTTATTAAGGGCCTATAGTGACTTGTAGTTTTGAATTGCTAATGTAATTCTTTAAGACCTCATTCACCTATTTTAAATTATTAACTAAAACAATAAGTATTTTATAGTCATCCTCGGGGGATGGTTGCACAGAATTATAATGAAATGTTCTGTTAAATAAATCATTGTCCATTACACAATGTAGAAAATTTAATTTGCTTTGGAAAACTTTGTACTTAAGTGTTTTTGGCATCAATGTGAAATACAATCTCTAATATGTGTATATGCAATGATGTTTTTCTGGACAAAAAACTACAAGTTCAAAATGTTATATAATGAAAATAATGATGGTTTGGACTTGTGGACTGTTTGAATTCCTGGATAATTGGGCTAGTTGTGCGCGAAATCTTGTGCCACTCCTCTAATGAGTTTGCTGGTGGTAGGGCGTTTAATCAGGCAGGAGGTAGAGAGATTCCCCACCTTCCCACCGGAACCCGGATTAAGTCCATCAGTCTGGGTGGAAGCCTCATGGATGGCTTTTCTGTCATCTCTTGGGGAACTTGCTGCTGTTTTGGAAGATCCAACTCAAACAGCCAGACTGAAGTAGATCAAAGAACTGCAGATGCTGGAAATCTAAAACAAAATCAGAAATTGCTGGAGAAAATATGCAGGTCTGACAGAGTCTGTGCAGAAAAAGCAGAGTTAACATTTCAAGCCCAGTGGCCCTTCCTTAGAACAGTTGTCCACAATGCTGCCAGATCTGCTGAGTTCCTCCAGCAATTTCTGTTTTTGAGCCAGACTGAGGCGTTTTGTAAGGAAATCTCCTGCTGATTGCCATCTAACGCACACCCTCATCTCCAGCTTAGCCAATGAATAAACTCCCCCTATGTATGGAACAGCACTTGTGGGAAGCACTGAGGGTGGCAAGGACACAAAATGTACTCTGGATAGGGAACTCCCCAAGGTTGGATCTGCAACTCCATTACTGATGGACCTGGTGGAATCCTAAAGGACATAGCTGTTAGACTGGGTCTGAGTGGTCAGGGAACTAACAAGAGGGGAAAACGCACTTGATCCCATCTTCACCAGTTGCAGATCTGTCCATCCAGGGACAGTATTTGTAGCAGTGACCGTCACACATTCAGGGTGGAGACAAAGATACCCTCTGTCATGTTGTATGGCACTATCACCATGCTAAATGGAATAGACTTCAAACAGATCTAACGACTCAAAACTTATAGACATCCACGAGGCAATGGAGGCGTTCAGCAGCAGAACTGTATTTAATCACAAAGTGTAATCCAAGGACCTGCCTGCACCATTACCATCAAGCCTGGTTCAAGGAAGAGTGCAGGAGGGCATGCCAGGAACAACACCAATCATACCTGAAAATGAAGCATCAACTTGGTGAAGCTACAAAGCAGGGCAATTAGCATGTTAAACAGCAGAAGCAGCATGCAGCAGATAGGGCTGAGCAATGCCACAACCAACAGATCAGATCTAAGCTCTGCAGTCCTGCCATATCCAATCATGAAATGGTCCAGATAATTACACATCTAATAGTAGGAGCAGGAGGCTCCACAAATAACCCCAACCTCAAAAATGGGGAATCCCAGCACATCAGTGCAAAACACAAGGCTGAAACCTTTGTATCCATCTTCAGACAGAAGTGCCGAGTGGCTGCTCCATCTCAGCCTCCCCTAGAGATCCCCAGTATCACCGATGCCAGTCTTCAGCTAATTCGATTCACTCCACATGATAGCAAGAAACAGTTGGAGGCCCTAGATTCTGCAAAGGCTATGGGCCCTGACAACATTCTGGCAATAGTCCTGAGGACATCTGCTCTAGAACTTGCTGTACCCCTAGCCAAGCCATTCCTGTACAGCTACAACACTGACATCTACCCAACAATGTGGAAAATTCCACCATATTGTGATCATTACCTCCAGAGGATCCTTAACTATGAGATCTCTTGTTAATCTTATTATTTACACATTACTCGATCTAAATTGACCTATTTCTGGGTAGATTTTTAAATGTACTTCTCTAAAGAACAACCCTACATGCACTCTTCTAATTTGTCTTCCAAGTTACCTTTGCCCACCTGATTTTCCAGTCAGTATACAGGTTAAAGACATCTGGAATAATTGTACGTCCTTCTTACACATCTCCATTATTTCCAAATTTATACTTTGTCCTAGAGG
The DNA here is from genome assembly GCF_021869965.1 of Rhincodon typus. Lineage (NCBI taxonomy): Eukaryota > Metazoa > Chordata > Chondrichthyes > Orectolobiformes > Rhincodontidae > Rhincodon > Rhincodon typus. Next base: position 104,306,494 of record NC_063334.1, read on the forward strand.
AAGGCAACTCTTCAGGAGCCTACTGACCACTACCACCTGTGACTCCTGTCTCTTGCTATTCATTAGCTGCCTCCTCAAGACTGATTTCATATCATGATCTTTTGCATCAAGATCACTACTCACCGTGATGCTGTTAAATTCCTTTACTAACAATGCTACCCCAGCTCCCTTGTTGTCTATTCATTGAGAATATTGAATATTGAAAATTCAGTCTTGGTCACCCAGAACCGTTGTCTCCATAATAGCTATCAAGTCATATTCATTTATTTATATTTGTGCCATCAACTCATCTGACTTGCTACAAAGATAGTAGGAACTGCAGATGCTGGAAAATCTGAGATAACAAGGTGTAGAGCTGGAATAACACAGCAGGCCAAGCAGCATCAGAGGAGCAGGAAGGCTGACGTTTCGGGCCTAGACCCGTCTTCAGAAATGGGGGAGGGGAAGGGGGTTCTGAAATAAATAGAGAGAGGGGGGAGGTGGATAGAAGATGGATAGAGGAGAAGATAGTTGGAGAGGAGACCGACAGGTCAAAGAGGCGGGGGTGGAGCCAGTAAAGGTGAGTGTAGGTGGGGAGTTAGGACTCCCTGGACTGACCTATCTCCTCCCTACCTCCCCATCTACACTCACCT
>NC_063334.1:104307525-104329861 GCF_021869965.1 Rhincodon typus
GTTCAAATCCTGCCAGGGCAGATGGTGGAATTTGAATTCAATAAATATCTGGAATTAAGAGTCTAATGATGAACATTGGAAAAACCATCTGGTTCACTCATACCCTTTAGGGAAGGAAATTGCCATCCTTACCTGGACTGGCCTACATGTGACTCCAGCCCTCAGCTCTGTGGTTGACTCTTAACTGTCTTCTGGGTAATTAGGGATGGACAATAAATGCTGCCTCATCATGTGAATGAATAAAGAGAAACCAAAAGTGTGCAAACAGCTTGAGATGTGTTTTATACACGTTCCAACAGGAAAGGCTGCTTTTTAACTCATTAAGACATATTGCTTGCCAACTTCCAGCCCATTGTCAGATAGTTGGAATAAAAATGTGACGGTTTGATTGCCAGATTCACACTTGGTCTTTTGCAGGCGCTATCTGAAGCTTGGAAATGTGTCATTCTAACAGAAGTGCAGACATAGTAATATCTCATTGCAAGAAAACATTGTAAAATGCTAATTGCTTTGTTGCAAATTTAATCCTGTTAATTAATTAATTTACTCAACAAATAACATGTACAAAATGCTGAGATAACAAGGTGTAGAGCTGGATGAACACAGCAGGCCAAGCAGCATCAGAGGAGCAGGAAGGCTGACGTTTCGGGCCTAGACCCTTCTTCAGAAACTGGGGAGGGGAAGGGGGTTCTGAAATAAATAGGGAGAGAGGGGGAAGTGGATAGAAGATGGATAGAGGAGAAGATAGGTGGAGAGGAGACAGACAGGTCAAAGAGGCGGGGATGGAGCCAGTAAAGGTGAGTGTAGGTGGGGAGTTAGGGAGGAGATAGGTCAGTCCAGGGAGGACGGACAGGTCAAGGGGGTAGGATAAGATTAGTAGGTAGGAGATGGGGGTGCGGCTTGAGGTGGGAGGAGGGGATAGGTGGGAGGAAGAACAGGTTAGGGAGGTGGGGACGAGCTGGGCTGGTTTTGGGATGCCGTAGGGGGAGGGGAGATTTTGAAGCTTGTGAAGTCCACATTGATACCATTGGGCTGCAGGGTTCCCAAGCGGAATATGAGTTGCTGTTCCTGCAACCTTCGGGTGGCAACGTTGTGGCACTGCAGGAGGCCCAGGATGGACATGTCGACTGAGGAATGGGAGGGGGAGTTGAAATGGTTCGCGACTGGGAGGTGCAGTTGTTTGGTACGAACCGAGCGTAGGTGTTCTGCAAAGCGGTCCCCAAGCCTCCGCTTGGCTTCCCCGATGTAGAGGAGGCCACAACGGGAACAGTGGATGCAGTATACCACATTAGCAGATGTGCAGGTGAAGATCTGCTTGATGTGGAAAGTCTTCTTGGGGCTGGGATGGCGGTGAGGGGGGAGGTGTAGGGGCAGGTGTCGCACTTCCTGCGGTTGCAGGGAAAAGTGCCGGCGGGTGGTGGGGCTGGAGGGGAGTGTGGAGCGGACAAGGGAGTCACGGAGAGAGTGGTCTCTCCGGAAAGCAGATAAGGGTGGGGAGGGAAAAATGTCTTTGGTGGTGGGGTCGGATTGCAGATGGCGGAAGTGTCGGAGGATGATGCGTTAGATCTGGAGGTTGGTGGGGTGGTACGTGAGGACGAGGGGGATTCTGTTTTGGTTGTTATTGCGGGGAGGGGGTGTGAGGGATGAGTTGCGGGAAATGCGGGAGACACGGTCGAGGGCGTTCTTGACCACTGGGGGGGGGAGGTTGCGGTCCTTGAAAAACAAGGACATCTGAGATGTATGGTTTTGGAATGCCTCATCCTGGGAGCAAATGCAGCGGAGGCAAAGGAATTGGGAATAGGGGATGGCATTTTTGCAGGAAGGTGGGTGGGAGGAGGTGTATTCTAGGAGTCGGTGGGCTTGAAATGGATATCAATTTCGAGGTGGTTGCCGGAGATGGAAACAGAGAGGTCCAGGAAGGAGGGAGAGGTATTAGAGATGGTCCAGGTGAACTTGAGGTTGGGGTGGAAGGTTTTGGTGAAGTGGATGAACTGATAAATTAAATTTTATATTTTGTTCACTGAGAATGACCTGGTGTGCAGCATTTCAGATAAGGCGACATTCAAGAATTATAATACATTGGTATCATCAATTAATTGTTCATAATAATAATTTGAAGTGTCTCCAACAGATAAGCAGATAAATGACAGGGAGGCTATACAATAGAATCTGTTGATATTTCTGTTTAATGTATAAATTGTGCAGACTATTCACAAAGCTTCACTTTGTATATATACTTAGTGAAACTGGATTAAATGAATGAGTGGGTGGATAGCAATTTCTGCTGATGGTCTTTTAGTTTGATATAAGACACAAACTGTCTGGGATAGTCTATACGTGCTTGGTGAGTATAATTAAGATGGAGACCTTTTCAGATTGCTCAGGTTCAGTATTGACACTCAGAAAGCTATTTGATGTATGTGCTAATAGAGCACATTCAATGTATTCGCTCGGGCAATGCTCAGTGTTGTAATTGAAATGAATTCTCCTTGCTGATGTTTTCCATTTTTAATTTTCTTCCTTCCTGTACGGTTCCTGTCTTTCCTGCTGTGTGGTCATCTTTCACAGGTTCCTTCACCGCCACCTAGAAAGGAAAGCTTTCATTGGGGTCCACTAATGAGTCCTGACAACCACTGTGTAACACTTAGCTCAACCCAAGATCTTACACATGGCAATTGGCCATCACTCCCAAAATCTAGCTTACCAATAACTTCCAGTATTACCCGCTTGACTAATAAGGAAGAGTACTCACTCAGTTCATTGCATTTGTTTCGACACTCCAGCACAACTTCCCCTTCCGTACAGCAGACAGCAGTCGCCCAGAGCTTAACTCACAAAGTAGTCGATAATAGCACTGCCGACACTTCACTTCAGAAAAGTCAGGGCAACTCCCAAGAGCGTAAAGTCACTGCCATCAAACTAACCTTGCCAGAGGATCAGATCATTGCTAATACCCACAGAGTGAGACAGCCTGACAGCTCCATGCAACCCTCACTTCATTCACTTCCACTCGGCGAAAGGACGGAGCCTGAGAGACACACAGCCTCTCTTTCCATTCAGATAGCTCCAGCAAATCTGCATACAACAGAGCCTGGGCTCGACATACAAGGATCTGCATCCAGCAGTGGAAGGAATCTTCACAAGGACACGTTTGAAGTGCAATCTTGTGCACGCGCCTCAGGGCATCATCTGGTATATACTTTTTTAAAATTGGCAGCAATTTTCAACGTACTTAACATTTTATTCCCACTTGTAGAGTTTTCAAAAATTAACCAGTTGGCTCTCAATTACAATTAACAGTTTAACCGTGGGACACGTAGGAACATTAGCTTCAATTTTTTCTTAAGAAGCATTATTACAGCTGTGGGGGCCAAATTTCTGCAGATGCTGGAATCTGTACTGAAAACAAAAAATGTTGAAAATCGTAGCAGGTTTGATGAAGAATCATCTAGACTCGAAATGTTAGCTTGCCCCTCTGTGATTTTCAGCATTTTTTGTTTTTATTACAGCTGTAGTTGTACTTAAGTAGTTCATGCTTTCTGTGCTGGCAGCTTACGGTCCCTGTGAATTCATCAGGCACGGCTCCCAAAGGTGAAGGGACAGTGAAAGGATGTTAGAGCTCTTGGTTTGCTGCAAGACAACTGACAATGGATCATAAACTTTGCATTGTCCCAAAACGAGTGCAAGTTTAGTTTTGGGAAACGTTTATCTTAGTTAAGTATGTTTCACTGGTAGGTAAACTATTTTCAATAGTTTAATGTCAGGCTAATTAATTCAAGGGACTGAGTATGCCATTGTCTGAGACAGACAAAGGCTCAGAAAGGAAGTTTGCAAAAGTTTGCAAAAGCAATAAGTGAGACAAGACCTTATCAGTTGTTCTTTAAGCTTAAATGGATGATTCTCTTACTTCCTGCTGAAGGTTCCTACTCTATAACATTGAAAGTTAGGGGAAAAGTGGTATCCACTATCTGATGTTTTGTTTGCATTAATGCAGTTGGCCAGTGTGTACCTGATGCTAAGTATAGGGTTTAACATTGGGCAGGAATACTCAGGACAGGACATGGGTGTCAAAGAATATGCTGACCAGATCATTACATGCAATTTGTTCACCCATCACCTCAGGCAGATGTAATGATAGGGCAGGTCAGCCATGGTCACTTGGATGTAACAGTGAAGGAACCAGCATAGGCTGGTCCAGAGCCATACAGGAACAGTGATCAGAACAGCAACAGGCAGCAGAGCTGCAGAGGGTTAGACAGCACTTGGGAACTCTTTTCCTTAAATAAAGGGTGGTGGAAACAGAGACTTTGAGTGGTTTTAAAGTCGAGGTGATTCTTGATCAGTCAGGGCCTGAAAAGTTGGGGACGTTTTCAGAAGGTGCAAGCAACAGCTAGCCTTAGTGTGTTACATTTTACCTGACCTCATTAAAGACTTGCAGTTTAAAGGTGGAGAAGGAGCCAGATCTGCTTACAATGGACAGATTTAACCTTTACAGCTCAGATCCTTTTTAAAGGGTTAGGTAATTGGCAAACTTTAATGTGTTCTAAAGGGGAAATTTGCAAAAGATCATGTACCAAAAGGATTTTCTCCACCGCAATCTCTGTTCATTCAGTCCACGACATGTGATAGAACATTTCCCGTCATGTTCCTGCAGTCTGGAGTTCTCTATCCATTATCTCCTTCCATTTTTGAAATTGTTCCTCAATCCCTTTTCTTTGATAGTAAGTTTTGTCATCTCTCCATGACCCCCTTCATTTTTTGTGCTTACCTTGAAGCAACTTCGATTAAGGTGCTATAGCAATTCTTGTTCTGATTTTGTGCCATCAATATCAGAAGGCAAAATGTATTTTTCTTTTTGTCAATTTCAAAAGAAGTCTTTTTTTTTAACTGAGATTTTCCAGGTTTAACTTGATCAATTTAGAAGTGAGCTTCTGTGTTTGTATTTAAAGAAGCTTGTTAGCATCAATGGTGTAATTGGAGCTTGCAACTTAGGTTCTGGTTGTTGAAGTGGTATTGGTTGTTATTGGTTGTTACAACTGATAGTGTGGTGAAAAATACATGTTAAAAACCTGAGCTGGACTTGTTGGAAATTGAGCATTTTTGTTTGCCACAAACAGGAAGCACACTCTGACCGCAGACTGGAGGGCATGCTTGTGAACACAGAAATGGCTCAAGACTTGTAAAGTGGGTCTCAAGATGTTTCCATGTAACTGTGCAAGTTCTGGTTAAGGCAGTGGACAGATGATTCCAACCCACCACCTGACTCCCTAAAGCCTGTCATTATCTACAAGGCACAAGTCAGGAGTGTGATGGAATACTCCCCACTTGCCTGGATGGGTGCAGCTCCAGCAGTGATCAAAAAGCTTGTCACTATCCAGGACCAAGCAGCCCATTTGATTGGCTCCACATCCAGAAACATCCACTCCTTCCGCCACCGATGCTCAGTAGCAGCAGTGTGTACCATCTGCAAAATTCACCAAAGATCCTTCGACCACACTTTCCAAACCCACGGCCACTGCCATCTAGAAAGACAAGAGCAGCAGATAAATGGGAACACCACCACCTGCAAGTCCATCTTCAAGCCACCCACCATCCTGACTTTGAAAAGTATCAAAGTTCATTGGGTCAAAATCTTGGAACTTTCTCCCCAGCAGCGTTGTGGGTATACCTGCACCAAATGGACTGTAGCAGTTCAAGAAGGCAGCTCACTACCATTTTTTCGAGGGCAATTAGAGAGGGACAATAAATGCTGGCCCGGCCAGTGATATCCATATCCCACGAATGAATTTAAGAATAACTGCGCCAATCTTCAATTGACTTCCTCCTCCTCCATAGGCTCAATACTGTATACTGCATTGTGTCACCACTGTTGCAACCCTATCATCCCCAAGCCTTGCATTTCCCACACAGTATATGGAATATTCTCCATGATAGGCACTTGCTTAAATCATCATTACAGTTATGCTCTGCTCTTCTATTAATGTCCCTGTTCTGACATGGTAGACAGCGCACAACCAGCTTGGAGTGAATGTAGCCATGCTACCTCTCATAAAGGTCTCTAGACCCCAGTCCCTAGTTCTGTAAAATGACTGTGGTGCAATTGAATTTATAGATGTTAGCAAGCAAACATAAACATATAAAAATCCACTGACTTGCCGACGCCAGTTTGAAAAGCTGGATTCAGCTGCCAAACATGGCAAGATTTTCAGTTTTTTACTTATTTATTACCTTTTAGACATAACCAAAAGGTCACAGACTAATCAGTAATGGCTGATCTCAATGGCTCATTGAATGGATTGAATAGAGTATGTTCCTTGCATGGATGGGTGGATGTATTGCGTGTGGCATAGTAGCATGTCAAACTATTGTTTTCATATTTTAGGGTAAACAAATTATTCCTTCAGCTGTTCAATCTATGTATGATATTTTCTTTATATTGTCTACAGGAGCCTTAAAGGAGTAAATAATAGCTAGAGGTAGGATTGCTAATATTGTGAGTTTAGCACAAATGTAGCTTTACCGATATTGTTGAAGATTGCTGTGCTCCTCGGAATTTGAGTTAGAAGTTTGCCAGAAGATTTTGTTGTTAGAAATACCATATTATTTGGAAACCTCCAAAGGAATCTGGAAAAATTTCATTCAGTCTAAGATCAGCAAAGCTCCAACTTTGATCCTAAGTCATGATAGGTCTGTGGCTGTAGGTCTCTCTGTGGAATTCATTGCTGCGAAAGGCTGTGGAGGCCAAGTGATTGAACTATAACATAGAGATAGATTCTTGATTACTAAGGGGATCAAGGGTTACGGGGAGAAGGCTGGAGAATGGGGTTGAGAAACATATCAGCTATGGTCAAATGGTGGAGCAGACTTGATGGGCCAAATGGTCTAGTTCTGCTCCTATCTCTTAAAGTTTTCATGGTCAAGTGGAGGACTCGATCAGCCTTTACCTACCAAGTTTATCTCAGGAGTGCTATTAAGGACAGGAGAGGATTGAGGTAAAAACAAAGTGCTGGAGAAGCCCAGCAGTTCTGGCAGTACCTGTGGAGGGAGAAGCAGAGTTAATATTTCGAGTGTGATCAGACTCTTCCTCAAAGCTTCAGAATTGAGGTCTTGTTCAAGACTGTAAACCAGTGGTCACCCCAGACTCTCGATTTACAGCAAAAATCTGCATTTAACAGCGCGATATGTCCCAAGGCATGAAAAAAGGTTCATGTAAAAAAATTGAAATATTGTTATTTGATTTGATTTATTGTAGTCACATGTACCTAAGCACAGTGAAAAGCTTTGTTTTGCGAGCAGTACAGACAGATTGTAGAAAACAAGGATACATAGATCATAGGATGCTTAGACAGAACCCAGTGACAGCAATACTGGGCAAGTCAGATCCAAGAATAAAACTTGGCTTGTTAGCTAATGAGTTTTATAAGTTAGTCCATTATCATGGTGGTTTGTCACTGAACATATTCACACAAGGCTGCCAATTTTCTTTCAACAAAACTACTCAAATTTATCATACAAAAGAAAAGAAAACAAGCAAAGCTTTATATAGCTGTGTATGTGTTGGTAAATTTTGAAAGATTATAACATAAACAGTAAAGACACAGATTGAACCTGTTTACTCGCAATATGCCTTTAAGCTCATGAAGCCTAGAGAAATAGCACTCCTTTCTTATCTCGTTAATTTCTTATTGACGTTTTCTAGTTTTCTTTCATGGACTGCCAGAACAGTTTTAAGGTTTTTGTCCAGTTCTGATAGCCTGAACATCCTTTCATTTCTGACAGCCTGGATTCCTTTTAAGTCCTGACAGCCCAGAGACTTGTATAAACTCTACAACTCCAGAGATTGCTAACAAATCAAACCTATTAAATGCTAAAGTCTTGTCAGTGTTGTGGAGGAAAAATTACCTCACAGGCACGGACAGTCCCCGGCTAGTAAAACTGAAAGCGTTTATTGCGAGCAAATAGTTCACTTTCAGAAAATATGCTGAAGTAGGAGGCAGACACAGAAAAACAAAAGACCAAATAACTGCCCACACAAAGATGTAAATGAGGCAGAGCATATTCCAATAAACCCATGGTTTCCCAATAGGAAATGAGTGACCCAGACCAAACATTTTGACTCACAACAATTTATGTCAGTGGGCATCTCATCAAATTCAAGTCAGATGTAGGAGCAAGTTGCACAATATTGTTAGGTGGTGGGCCTCAATTTTAAAAAATGATTACTGTTTTGAAGCATTACTCCCATTGATCCTGACATAGCAACACCTATTTCTATAGGATTTCTCATATGAAGTGGTGTGAACTTTACTTTCACTGTAGATGTCTCGCCTCTGCCTCCCTGCTACTCCAGAGATGCCAGTGTATTATTTACATTTAGGCTGGCATTTCACTGCAGGACTGAGCAATGCTGCTGCATCAGTGAATGCTGTACTTTGATGAGATGTCTAATGTAAATCTCATTACAATATTAGATCAATAACAAAGGAGGTCTCTTAGTGTACTGCTCAGCATATCCTCCATCAAACAAAGCTATCTGGTCATTTACCTGGGCCCTTTGCGTGTGTAGGAGGTCTGCCCTACACATTCTAACAGTGGCTATATTTCAATCTTATGCTTGCAATATAGTTATCTGTGAAGCACTTTCAGACCTCCTTGGGTTGCGAAAATTGCCACATAAATGCAAGTAGCTTTCTGTCGTGACTTCTAGAATGTGGTCCTTCGTGTCTCTGAGTGCCACCCTGCACAGATGCACAGACTCATTCAGAAGTTTGTATCCTCCATCCATCTCGTCAGCCTCTCCATTGTCCCGTCAATCTCCAAAGGCTGCTTTTCCCTCAATCTATTGATTGCATAACTGCTGACTTCTGAGACGTTTGATGATCTTACTGCATTCTACCTTCGCATCATGTTTCAGTGCATTGTCCATCTTGCCTCCACTGACCTCCCATAATATCTACAAACTACGATTGAAGCTTTTATTGTTGTATTTCTGAAATCTGAAATTCTCTGCCATGCAATACCTCTCAGTTTTCACCTTTCCAAAACATTTCCAATTTTGTCTTTCTGACTGTTGGAAAGGGATAGTGTCATTAGACAAGTAACCTGGAAACCTAGACAAATGCTGTGTGGCCACAGGTTCAAATCTCACCTGGTGAAATATAAATTCACTTGATAAATCTGAAATATAAAGCCAGTTCCCATCGTGGCATCATGAAATGACCATCGATTGATTCACTAATGTCTTTTTAGTGAAGGAAATCTACCATCCATACTTGGTTTGGCCTACGTGTGACTCCAGACGCACAGCAATGTGGTCGACTCTGAAATTGTCCTCTGAAATGGCCTAGCAAGCCACACCATTCCAGGGCAATTGGAGATTGGTAACAGTTGCTGTCCTGACCTAAAACTGAATAAAGAATAAAACCGTATGCTATAAATTGTTGCTTGATCTTCTGCACTTCTTTTTTGCCTTTGAATTTTAATTTTAAAATCCTTTATTTAATTGAAATTTCCCAGGTTAGGCTTGAGCAATTTTAGAGTGAGATTCTGTATTTTTATTTGATGGAGCTTTCTGGCATTGGAGATGTAAGTGAAGTTTCACACTTCAGTTCTAGTTGCTGCATTGACAGTAGGTATGATTGATGGTGATGGGAAAAATATCCAAAAGGACTAAGTTTGAAATCAATCGTCGAAAGTCATATGACTTTCAAGTTTCGTTTTAATTTTAGAGACTGTTGTAATGAATCTGAAAGCAACAATTTGTCTAAATTTTGTTCAACTTTGCCAAACTAGACATGACCATATTCACAAATTGTTATATTTTCGCAAGTATTGCCACTGGTGCAGCAATGTATCTGCTGCTGATCCCAAAGACCTCATTCACTGAAATAAAACAAAGGGCTGCGGATGCTGGAGATCTGAAACAAACAAAATGGAAATTGCTAGAGAAACTCAGCAGGTCTGGCAAAAACTGTGGAGAGAAAACACAGTTCACATTTCGGATCCAGCGACCCTTCTTCAGAACTGGAGAATTTTCACTGGATTTGAAATGCTAACTCTGTTTACTCTCCACAAATGCTACGAGAGAAACTTATTCACTCCACCAGTTTTAAAAATAGGTTTTAATTGCATTGTGGAAAGGAAATCTTATGCTTGCAAGAAACCACACTTTTCTTGTAAGAATCTATTCCAATTACTTGGATAAATAAGTTTTCAATTTTCTATGGTACAGATGTTAATAAACTTTATAAAATTAGAGTGTTTGAGGCTTGCAGTAAAACTCTTAGCTTTAATACCTTTGAAATTCTAGTCATATATTCTGCAAAAGCAAAGTTAGATTCAAGTAAGGATTTTTGAACTGAGTGGAAAAAGACACATTTTGTCAAAGTGTTTTTGTCTTGGAGGGGCAATGGCACGATGGTCATGTCATTGCCACTGGTTGTCCCAAACCACAGGCTGTAATGTTCTGGGGACCTTGGTTCGAATTCCACCGTGGCAAAGAAATCTGAATTCAGTAAAAATCTGGAATCAAATGCTAACCTAATGCTGTGCAGGTAAATGCTGTTGTTGTTGTAAAGAAATCTGCCATCCTTGTCTGGCTTGGCTCACGTGTGACTCCAGAGTTAAAGTAATGTGCTCTTAACTGCCCTCAGAACTAAGAACGTAAAAACATGGGAACTAGGAGCAGGAGTAGGCAATTCAGCCCCTCGAGCCTGCTGCGCCATTTAATACCATCATGGCTGATCTCATGTCAGTCTCAACGGCACTTTCCTGCCTGCTTTCCATAACCCTTCAACCCTTTACAAATTAAAAATATGTCCATTGTGTCCTTGAATTTATTCAATGTTCCAGCATGCACCACTCTGGGCCAATGAATTCCACAGATTCACATCCCTTTTAGAGATGGGCTTTGGAAGCAGAAGCCAAACAAGTCACTTATTTTGAGAGGAGCCAGGGATAGCTGCATTGTCTATATTCTATGAATGAATTTTAAAAAAAACAATTCACAACCAAGGGAAAACAGCATTTGTACTGAATGAGGAGACTGCTGATTGGTTAGTTAGAAGATTCTGATTGGTAAAGGCATTACCATAGAAAGTGCACCGATTTGTGAACTTGTACTTTTCTTTTAATTTTCACTGCATCACGTGTCTGCTTTAACAAATGGAAAATATGTTGGTGCATATTTTAATGGATTTGTGGCCTGTTCCCTCTCTGTGCTCAACTGTGAAGTTAACATGTGACATTAGAAGCTTGAAAGTGGTCCCCAGTGAGGAGCTGCAAACTACTGGTCTGAACCAAGTCTTTACTTATCAGTACGGTGTGAGGAGCTCAATTATTAGTTCCTTTGTATGTTCGAAACAGCTTAGAAGTGGATTATCAAATTTAAATGCAAATTCCATGATAATCACCATTAACAACATAATTGAGGAACAGAGCGAAGCAATGTTCTTATTTTGTTTTACTACATCGTACAATCAATGGGCATTTGAGAATTAACTGAAGACATTGTTTGGAAGACTGTTTGATTAATTGTCCCCAACATTTAATAACTTGTTCTTGTGTTCACCCCTATAATATTCTCCCTCCTTCAGCCTGAAAGTCAGTCAGAAGAGAAAACGGCATCCAAGATTAAAACATCACAGGGATGCTGGCAAATCTCATCAGACGTTGCTTCACCTCTTCCTCTGCTACCTAGTAACAGGACTCTTCTCTCGCCTTGCTATGGTGTGGAGCGAGAGCCAGCTACCTTCGATGACGTCAGCCCTTCCCACCTCCTGAAAGCCCGTTATCCCACCCCGTCTTCTTACAGTCTTCTTTCCCTGAGCTCGAATCTTTTCACAAACCCGAATGAAGCATCTTCGTTTGTTACTGACTCCACTCTGAGTGAATATTCGTCTTGCAACCTGAGTGAGTCCTCCACTGCCACTCTAGATGAGCTGCAAACCTGTGGCTACGACACCACGGATCATTCTGACACTCCATCCCCAACCCTGAGTTGGATGTCTGCAATAACTGATGATACAACTACCACCACTGCTGCTCCCACTCATGTAATTACCCTTCCTGTTAACCCACCTTGCTGAATGAGGTGGCAGAATTCAAGTAGGGAATAACATAACAAGAATCCCTCGTTCAAGGTGTCTGCATGTTCTGTATTGTGTCTTGTTACTTGCTGTGTAATTTACTTAATTCCCACTTGTGCCAGTTACAACCACTGCTATGTACTAACAGTTTGTCAATTAGCATAAATGGATTTTGTTCTGTTGGTCTGGTTTGTTTGTTTGGCTGTGTTGCATCATTCTTCTCAGTGGTTCCAAATTGGGAGCAAAGTAGGACCAATTAAAATGTTTGCTGCTTGTAGGAATTTGCCAAGTTCTTTTGAATTTATAACGTGTAATTTTTGTTCATTTGTGATACTTTGGGCATATGATGCTATTCTATATTATAGATATTAAAAATCCAATTCAATTTAAGACTATTCTGAAAGATTTTTTAAGTGTCACTTAGAATATACGTAATAGCCATTATTTTACTTCAGGGACTTTAAAATAGCCATGATCAGCATAAGTAGGGAAACTATAATCAATTTTATCAAGACCTTTTCAAACTGTGAACTGACAATGAAAGGTTGTAGTATTCGTTCATATAAATCAAGAAATTTTGGATCTTTTGCCTGTTATGAAAATCTGTTCTCGTGAGTGCTTTAAGCACAAACAGAACTGTTGTGGAAGGTGTTGACTTCCACTTGCTCAATGATTTGTTAAATGGAATAAATTAGAATTGAACTAACCTTTCTTCTTCTGGTCTTCACTTCATCAATTTCATAATTCTGTTTCTATCATATGTTGGAAACTGGCACCTTCTGAAAGATATACAGGTAATTGGGAGCCCTCCGTGTTTACCTTGCTGAAAGGAAATATTATTACACCTAATTTTTAAATACATCTGTACTTATTGCACAGTTCATTTGGTCAGTAACATCCCTGAGCGCATGATTGAGTCATTTTTCAACGCAACCTTTCAGCTTAACCACAATCACATTGGGTTTGAAGATCCTTTGAAGAAACAGCTGTGTGTAGATTCACATTGCTTATACAGATGCAGGAAAGATTCAAAATAGAGGCAGACACAGGTTACACTTGGTTCTTTGCTTCAACCTTTCCTCAGGGATTATTTTTAAACCTTCATTTCATAGCATTGCAAAAGCCTTGCTGGGAACATTAGTTTTGAATTTGTTAATGGTTCTGTGCTGATATTAATGAAGCTAACTCTTTTTTAAAAATCCATGTGATTTTTTTAATAAACAAAAGGAAATGAAATGTGAAGGAGTCGATAGTCTGATAGTGTTAGTGAATGATGGTGGCTGAACTTCTGAAGGTTCATCTCCTTTAGTGTACAATCAGGAGAGAGAGTGTTTGGCAATTGAACATTTGTGGGCACATGCACCAACATGTCTTCCAAAAATGGATGAAACCCCAGACATAAACATGCCCGTTATTCATTATTAGCTAAACCAATTCATCATTTCATCATTTATCCTTTAACCCACATTTTGTTTTGTAGATGTTGAAGCACTGACTGCATGAGGTGATAAACAATACATTTAGTTTTATTCTCATTGGAACTAATATTCCCTCATTTGGGGATAACAATTGTGTTAGCATTGTCAGAACCCATAATGCAGTGAAACTAAACTAATGTGGAAAGTGGAGTTGGGGGATTGTATGACAGGAGTGGTATCCCTGCCTGGAAGACTGCAGCAGTATGTGGAAGCATTTGTCTGGAAAGTTGGAATGCTTTGGAAGAAAGCTCACTGTAAATTCACATCAACAATCTTGATTTCAGATGGCACTCTACACTCACTAGTGAACTGTGTATGTTTCTCTATGTACTAATCGCATCACCACTGTTCCCTTTTGTGGGTAGCAAAGTCTTGCCATCCTCCCACCTTAATAAAAGTGGTATTAGTTCATTGCTGGGTACTTACGATGGTCTGTTTTGTTCTTGCTGTATGCAGATGGTGGTGAACGGAAATTCTCGCACCGATAGCAGCAGCCCAATGAGTTATTTGCAAAGGCCCTTCTCACCATCATCAGCTTATTCTTCATCACCTTCAGTAAATCCAAACATTGTTGCAATGCAGCACAGCAGAACCATGGGTAAGCTGTTTCTGTGCAATGTTTACTTTGTTCAATTGTGCTATTGGCTTTGAATTAATCATTTGGCAATGATTACTCATTTTAATTTGTAATGATGACCTATATTGTGCAGTGACATTTGGTTTACATACCCAAATGTAACTAGTAAGTAATCTTTATACAGTTAAAAATTTCAAATGCACAGATGATTACAATTTTGTTAGCTTGGAATTGGTATAATAAGTAAAAAAGAGCGCTGGTTAATATAAAATGATTAAAAATTCAGACTCTTTAATGTTCTAATTAATTAAAGGTTAAATGTCAAAATATGTTGCTGATCATGACCTTCATGTTCAATGGATATTTATTTTTTAGTTAAATAGTGAAAAGGGAAATATTATAATTTTAACATCACAAAATATCTCAACTGGCCAATAAAGTTTTCACTTTTCTGAAGAAAAAGCCTTCATTTCACAGCCTTGTAAAATCCCCTCTGAGAATGGTAATTTAAAATTTGTTAATTTCGCTGCTCCAGTACTGGTGAAACAAAATCCTTCATTGTTTCAAATTCCTGTGATTTCTTGAGAAAGAGGTCATGAAGGATATGAAAAAGTTGGATGATTTAATGGTATTAATGAATGATGGAGGTGGCCATGTGCTTTATTATAGAACCTGGAGAGAGGGTGTTAGATAAATGTACATTCAGTGGACACATACACCAGCATCTGATTCCAAAATGGTGAAACACCCAACATGTATATGTTAGCGACAAAAAAAAAACTGCAGATGCTGGAATCCAAAGTAGACAAACAGGAGGCTGTTACTCATTCATTAATCACTCATTAATCACTCAACCAGTTCTGTACAAAAATGACCAAAGATTCTGTTTACCAAATTTCAGGATGCTTTACTTCTTATCCTAATCTAACCTAGGTTTCTTTCTGCACTGATAGAGTAAAATAGCAAGCAATGACTTTTCTTTTGAAGACCCCAAACATTTCTTTCAGAGATCTAATGGACAAGACTCTTAAATTTCATGCTGGTATGACAGCTCAATTCAATGATTACTCTTGACAGTTTCTCTTGATACTTTTGAAGGTGCTTTTGACAGTTCCTTTTGAGATTCTTGACAGTTACCCTTGAAAGGTCCTTTTGACGCTTGCTTTTGACACTTTGGCAGTTCCAGTGAGGTAACAACTTTTTAATGTACTTTTTACGGACATTCATGCCTACTTCCAATGATTCCAAAGGGCACCTCCCCTCTTCCAAAGATATATTGGCACCATATCGAAAGGAATACCTCAACTCTACACAAAAGTTCAGATTTGCTCCCTAGGTTTAATTTGTACACAGCATGTTTCCATCTTTCCTTGCTATCTGTACACATCCAAATCACCAAAATGACACAGGAGAGGAGGTAGCTGCTGATTAGTGTGGGCTCAAAAGAAACCCATAGTTCCACGATGACGGTAACCAGAGCAATCCAGTCTAACATAGAAACTTTGGAACAGGAGTAACCCATTCATTCTATTGAGCCTGCTCTGCCGTTC
This sequence comes from Rhincodon typus, assembly GCF_021869965.1. Lineage (NCBI taxonomy): Eukaryota > Metazoa > Chordata > Chondrichthyes > Orectolobiformes > Rhincodontidae > Rhincodon > Rhincodon typus. The sequence goes on from NC_063334.1 coordinate 104,323,217, forward strand.
AATTTAGGTCATGACTGACCATCTCCTCAATGGCATTTTCCCGCACAATCTTTACATCATTTGATGTAACTAACCTTCTTTTCTTACATTTATTCCTCGACCGCCCACTTTCACAAAGTTTATGTTTCGTCCCAAGGCCCAGTGAATATCATTAAAGTTTGAGGTTTCTCAAGCATTTTTCCAATTTATCTCCTCAAACAGTCTGCTCTCATAGATAAGTGTAGCCAAATTCAACATTATTCTAATTCCACTGACACTTTCATTTATTCCCACAGGACAGACACTAATGAAGCATGTAAACATAAACTGGAAATATTTCTTTAATGCTGTTCCATTAAGTCAGATAGACCTGTCTCTGCATGTTCCACATAATATCAAGTAATGACAGTAACTGTTTAACGTGGTTATAAAATCTAGACCCGTATAAGTTGGTGTTGCTTACCATTTCTCACCATTTTAATCTCTTTCATTAAAAAATGAACTTCACCGTTGCTGCAGTTTAGTTTCAGTGCTCAGAAAATATTGAATGGCACAACTTTTTTTGTCAGTAAGCCACATTTCATTTGGCATGCTGACATGGAAGGTCCAATATCACAATCCAAGTTTTTAACATAAATTCACTTTCAGGTACATTTATGTCAAGAATTGAGTCATTATGTAAATCTTCACTCAAGCCATTTCCACGAAGTAATTGCAGACTCATTGCAGAATTTTCAAGAGTTCAGGAGGTGGGTTTATTTGTTGAGGGACCTGAAAACAGGAGGAAAATCTACTCTGGCCAAATCCATGACATATTCCTGGCTCCACGAGATTCTGTTGGAGGTGGGGTGATGCCAGTCCTGGTTACTTGATTGATCACTCTCGGTACCTCTTTAAATACCTTGAGGTTTTGATTAAAGGCACTCTCCTGATGCCGTCTAGATTTTCTAGTGGTGCATTGGGTACCTACCAAGTCAGGAGCTGTCTATGAAACAGTCATGGCTTCCCAGTGCCATACTGTGTAATTATTTGAATCTGGATGTCTATTCAGTGGGGTAGACACCACAACAAGGAATGGCCACAAGGACTGCCTACTGCTAAATGAGGCTTCACTCCCAACCCCCACCACATTGAGGTCAATCTGAACCATTTTAACTCTCCTTTGGTGTCCAGTGAAGGGAATTAGAGGCATCCTCACATTTCCCTTTCGTATTTCAGCAGTGCACATCATTAATGGTGAGGCCGTTGGCCCCCTGTAGGCCCTCAAGATTAGGGGTCTGGTCACCATCTTTAACTGGACTGGGATCCTAAATGCAGCTACTCAATTAGCCACATTTTCCAAAACAGCCAATGGAATTCCACCATCAGCATTTCCAGACTCCCAAGCCACATTTCATCCAGGTGCTGGGATCAGGATACAGGAATCAAAACTCTGTCTGTTGTTCTTAGTTCCTGTGTTCTTAGTTCCTGTGACACTCAACATGAACAATTTGGCAGTGTCCTATGGTACAAGGACTCCAGGCACAGTGCCAGATAGCCAAACAGATGGGTGACTGCATCTTATGGTGCATTGATCGTGTTATGGTGTACACTTGCAGTTCAAGGTTTATTTCATATCATGCTGTGATGGGCTTTGTAATATAGGAAACCATGTGGGCATAAATCTCTGTGTTTTGAGTCCTTTTATGTATGAAGGTCATTACATAATTTTGCCAGAAATGATCTAATGTTAAGCATGTTATTTAATGTTTAGAGACTTTGTTGATTAATTAATGGGTCTTTTAATCGATATTTTACATACTTTTATGATGGGGACTCTTCTTTTTATAAAGCCTGAACTCCAAGCAGTTTAAATATGAGTGAAAAACATGAGAGCATTCAACTTGTACCAGTTGGGTTGAAATATGGTCTGTTCCCCAATCCTGACACTCCTGATTGAAATGTGCCATTTAATTTATTCTAAAATCGAAGTGCAGGAATGGACAGTTGAGGAACCTAAAGTTTGAGAAAAAGAAGTAGCCATTTGAGGCACTGATGGACATGTTTTATTCATTTTGATTTGTTTCTTACGTGATGTCAATTTTGTTCCTCACAGAGAACCTAAGTACTTCACAGCAGAGCAAATCACCTGGTGCTGATGTAATGAGCATTGAACCTGTTTACAGAACATCGGAAGAGGAGAAGAAAGTCACAGTAATTAAAGCACCGCATTATGCAGGAATTGGCCCTGTTGATGAATCTGGAATACCCATAGCCATAAGGACGGTAGGAATATATTTTTCTTTCTCACTTTATTTTTGCTCTGTCAATAGTTTTTTTTTGCAGAGCTGACACTATTTCCAAAATTTCTTCCTCCATTTACATTCTGGTTAAAGCTTGAGGCCAAGAAATAATGATTGGAGAAGGCTTGCTTTCTAATTTCAGTTTGTACATACTCCAAAAAATTTACGAGCAGCTTCTTACTGGATTTATTCGTGATTATATCATCATTATCTCCTCTCATTTCCAATGGCTTCACAGACAGGAACACTTTCGTCATGTCTGGCCTATCAAATCCATCATTGCATGAAGATTTATATCGGGTTACCTTGGCCTTCCTTTCATTTTTAAGAGATAAGAGCCCCCAGTTTCTGCTCAACATTTCCTGCCGAGTGTAACTTCTCAGTTCCAGAGTCATCCTTACGCACTTTTCTCGCCCCTTCATCAAAGCCTCTTTATCCTTTTTTATAATATGGAGGTCAGAATGGTGCACAATACTTGAAATGTGGTTGAACCATTTGATACTTTAACGGAGGTTTTACATAACTTCTCGACTTTTCAATCGTATCCCTTCATAAAGAAATTCCAGTGATGTATTTGTTTCAATGGCCTTAGTAACCTGTATACCCCCTTTCAGTGATTTGTGTATTTGTAGCCAAGCCTTTTACATTCAACCTCTGACTACCCAAGCAGCATTTGGCCTCCCTTTTCTTCGTACCAAACTGCGTCACCTTACAGGTGCCAATATTGACGTAGACCTATCTATGACATAGCAATTGTATGAGTTTATTATATTTTCCTGTATTTTTCCACACTCTTCCTGAGTATTAATCGCAACTTCTAATTCAACATTGACTGAAAATTTTGAAAATTTGCTTCTAATGCCTGAGGTGAAATCAATAATTAGGCAACACCAGTCTGGGTGCCATACCATTTTACATCTTTTCACAATCTTAATCGTGACCCTTAAACCCCTCTCTCTACTTTCTGTCTTGTACCTGCCTTGTTACCCATTCTGTAATCTGTCCTCAGACTCCAGATGCTCCGATCTTAAACCATGAGCTTGTGTTCCTCTCAGTCTGATGTTTGAGTGGCTACAATGGTAAACCATGTTTATTATTCACTGCATCATCTTTTAATAAGTGAAACACTATTTAACAGTGAAGTGTTTGCTTTTGTGACTAAACTTCAAATTTTATTGGAATTGAATAAGAGTCTGACAAAGAGTGTGGCAGTGAATTTTGATTTCCTTGTATGCCATCTCTGTGGATCCAACACTTAAATTATATCATTTCATCATTAGTCCTAACCTTCCCTGCAATTTTTGCACAGACAGCTTCAAAAATTGCAAAAAAAAATACATTTTCAATTGCATAAGGAAAATTATATTTGGTATCAAGGCAGCTATTTCAGATGATAACATGACTGGTATAATATTTGCTGTTTCCTACTGACGAAACAATACTGTTAGGATGATGATAGGAAATATTACAAATAATCTATGCAGGTACTTATTTAATATGCAAAGCAGGGTCCCAAGTTAAAGAAAGAGCAGAAATCCTAATTTAAACAAGTCTACCATTAACATTCCCTTTGGATCTCTCATTCAATGTCTCCCATCTTCTATCCTTTCACAAATCTTTCTTTTCTCCTTGCTGTATCCATTTATATCCAAACAGTTTATATCTCTGACTTGTCTTAGTTCTGACGAAGGTCATTGACCTGTGCTGTCACCTCTTGTTTCTCTGCCCACAGGTTCTACCTTATCTGTGAAATATTTCCAGCATTTTCGGTTTTTATCTCTGTTTGCCATCTTCTGGAGTTTTGCTTGGTTTGTGCTGTCATGAAGTTGGAACCTGCTCACCCCTCTCCCCATTGCAAGATTTAAGTTAGGTTTGATTCATTGAGAAAAACATTGTTTTTCATGAAGAGGCTTCTAGGTTTCTTTCTCAACAAAAACAAATCCTGAACTCCTTTTTCCCTCATCAGTACATTGCTGTAATTTCACAAGTTGGGGACATTTTTCCAAAAGCTGAAAATATTTGAGACTTCTTTAACCACGTCAGACAGAATTTCTGCAAAATGTTGTTGTTGAATCAGATGTGTACCTGTTCATAAACTCCCTGGTATTTCTTGACTCCAATCACACTTGAGGGTGTGTAACAAAATGATAAGATGGTAAATGACTGAAGTATTTGCTATATTGACCTAAACTCTCATGGCATACTGCATTGACCACTTGGCTTTTTATGTTTTTAAAGGGGATAATTTGTCCTTTCTTAGCTGCCTATGTTGTAAGTTCCGCTGTTGAGGATCTCTTTTAAATGAGAAATTGATTGCAAGCAAGCCAAGAATTTCTACTGACTAAATACCTCATGCGAAGATCTGTCGTGTCCACTTGTTAACATAAAACTGTGGAAAAAAAGAAATCTTTATCTACCTTCCTTGAAACTTGCCATTTGTAACTTAAAATTGGGCATGGCCTATTTCAAATATTCCAACTCATTTCACCAATGCTGCATGCATTTTATTCTATTAAGAGCATAGGTCATTGACTTTTTTTATTTGCACTTGTGGTTATTAAAGGAATTGACTCACGTTCCACCTGTGCTAGAGCATTCCAGTTGTTGCATGACAACAACGCTGAGAGGAAATGTTGCACTTCTCTTTCTTTCTGGCCGTCACCCAACCTCATCAAGCTCAGCTTATTTCAGTAGCCAGGTCACTTGATGTAAAACTACACTTCCAAATGTTTGTTTATATTTTTCTTCTCTTACTGAGGTAAATTTTGAAGGTTGAGGCAGCAGGAAAGCATCATCTCTTTTCATCTTTTCAGGTGTTTGCAGTTTGTTAATTTTGGTTACTTATTTTTCTCATTTCCAAATTTTCCTCCCGACGCCATCTCTGACCCAATGCAATAAAGATCTGTATTCCCACCATCAACTGTTGTCACAACGTGGCTTGAGAAGGCTGTGCTTCCTATATTTCTCTTTGACCATCATTTCCTAATTCCATAACAGCGCAGTTGAGACTGGTTTGCTGTGCCGGGATTTGGGAGTGCAGATTTCTGTCCTGACCTTCTCCCAAGACCTGTTGGATTCACCAACGCTGATTTCTTTCCCATTACAGTATAACGGCCTGCTACTTCGAATGTTTCTGAGGCAGCTAATATACATCCTACTCTGATGGATAGAAAAAGGATCCTGGGAAGAGGCTGTTTACGAGGGAGGGCTTTTACATGGTTCAGTGTTGAAAATGGGATTTCTACTCGAGTCCTCTGAATGGAGTCCTGACCCCTACTGTTGATCACTTCCTACTCATGATGGGAAGTACTCATCATGATTCAGGATATTGATACTGGGACAAGGAACTGCTTCCATACCAAGCGGCCAGTCAGCTTCAACCACCCTGCAGTTTGTCTTGATGAGATTGAATTAGAAACATTACTGTATCAATGATCCATGTTCACAAGGAACTGGATTGTAAATCATCCAACAGGGCTCTATAACAAAGGAGACCTCTATCCTAGCAGCTTAGGTGATTACATATATAACATTTCCTTATTTCTGCTTCTGTACTTCCACATTGACAGCCGTTATTAACCTGTTATTCTGTTCTGATGTGTATCTTGATGTCTCTTGATTTAACCAATCTGGATCTATTACAACCTGAACAACTGTCTGCTATTTCTTTGTGTTGCTGGGCAAAATCAGTTCACATAGATTTCATCCTCTTTATTAAGTGATGGCTAACATAGCAGAATAGCCATTTACGCACAAAAGGGTTACTTCAAAAAATACTTGAAAGACGAATAGTTTCCAGACAGAAACTTTCACAGGCCATGATACTAATTCCTCACATATCTTAACACTGTAAAAGGATTTGTTTCTTACAGGGTTACACATTTCTTATAATAAGGTATGACTTGTATTCAGTGGGACTTCTTTCCTCCCACCTTTTTGGCCAAACTCAAATTGAGTTACTATTCTCTATTCTTAGAATTAGAGTATCCTTTGTTGTCGTGTGTGCTCAAATACGGAAGTACAGGAGCACAATGAAAAGTTGACAATGTTGCCCCCGTACGGTGCCACCTTAGGTACAAAGTACCCAGGTACAGACCTTAGGTACAAAATACAGAAATAGATGTACAAAGAAAAGGAAAAAAGTGTTACATTACTTACAGTTGTTCACAATATAAGTTAGAGAAATGAGAATAAAGTTAAAAAGATGAGCATGGTAGTTTTTTAGTAGACCAGCTCAGGGGACTTCCACATATGGTCTGCCCAGGCTCACAAGCTGCTGACCACCTGCACCAGTGCCCAATCCAACAACCATCAGTTCCCCCTGAGCCCCCAGCCCACTGATCTGCTCAATCCTCCAACCCGCTGACCGTCCCCACACCGCCTG
>NC_063334.1:104329871-104351365 GCF_021869965.1 Rhincodon typus
ACACCGCCTGAGCCCCCAGCCCACTGACCGTCCCTGATCTGCTCAATTCTCCAACCCGCTGACCATCCCCACACCGCCTGAGCCCCCAGCCCGCTGACCGTCCCTGATCTGTGCGAGACTCCGTGCGTGCATCCAGCCCACTGGCCATCCCTGCTCAGCATGAGCCTCCAGCCCGTTCCACTCCATGCTTCCAGCCTGCTCTTCCTCAGGAGAGAATGCCAAGAGGGGAGAAAGGGGAAAAATAGAAATAAATAGAAGGAGCAGAGGAGCTCCGATTGGAGCAACCTACTCCACAACCATCTTGAATATTTTCTGGTTCTTCTGGTTCTTCACCAGGTTAGCATGCATGCCTGAAAGGTCAGCCCTAATTAACCAACTTTACAGAATTCTCTGGAGGAAAAGTCAAGGAAGGTAGGATCAGGAATAGGTCATTTAGCTTCTCAAATCCATGCTGTTTGTAGAAATATCATGAGCAGGTTCTGGGAGCCCTATATATAGGATAGGCCACCATTCTAATGTGATCCGATAAGCATGTATGAACTACTTCCATCATGTACAGAGGCACAGCTCAGCAGCACTTCACAAGAAACTTCTTCACACAGGTCCCAGTTCCGTGTGATCTGACACTACTGAAGATGCAGCATGGCTATTAACTTATAGCTATTGACTCCTATACTATATCTTAAGACAGCGATGGATAGATTCTTGATTAGTAAGGGGATCAAGGGTTGCAGGGAGAAGGCAGGAGAATGGGGTTGAGAAATTTATCAGCCATGATTGAATGGCAGAGTAGACTTGACGGCTAAATGCTCCTGTTCTGCTGCAATGTCTTGTGGTCTTCCTCAAATTTGCTGTACTCATAAACTATTTACATTTCCATTCTGAGATAACAAGGTGTAGAGCTGGATGAACACAGCAGGCCAAGCAGCATCGGAGGAGCAGGAAGGCTGACGTTTCGGGCCTAGACCCTTCTTCTTTCCATTCTGCTCTTTTTAACCCCACCTTGTCTCAGCCTATGGTGCTGATGGACTTAATCTCCAGCTGTGTTCTCAGCTCTCTTAGAAGATATGTAGGATCATGTTCTCTACAGACATCTCCTTGGAAGGCACTGAGATCAGCACGCTGAGATTTCTGCTTTTAATCGCAGTCAAAAGATGGTGAACAGAGTCTTCCATCTCTTTTTCTTCTTGGTAGTACTCTGGGGAAAGATTAAGCAAGGGGCTGCTTCTCCTCAATCTCTCCCCTTGCCTGAGGAATGGTGACCTTCAAATGAAACCATATCGGTCATCTGTGTCAATGAGATAGCAGCCCCATGGTCTGGCATGACTTTACATGTTAGTTGATCCTGCTTTAATGAATGAAATTTGATCAGCTCCTGTGAAGAACTGTGCAGCTGTGTCATCTGCTGCTGCAACAGGTGAAGATTAAAATAATAGCTCATCCATGACTAAATCATATTGAAGATTCTGAATGAGAAGTGATGTTCCTGCTCCTCCTGCGAGAAACCCTCTATTGATAGTGATGCTGCTCCTACAGTTTCCTCAGCTTGAGGCTGCTGGAGGCATTGGAGATTCACATCTCAGGAACAACAGAAAGTAGGATTTTGCTATTATCAGCAATAGAATGAACTTGAAGCTTCAGGGAAATTAGACCCCGTTTGAACACTTACACCAGCATTGGGATTTATAGAGAGCTCTTCTGTAGCATCTGATCTGCCAACTTGCTTGAAGACAGAATTGCAGAGTCATTATAGCACAGATAGAGGCCATTCAACCCATCATATTTGTTCTCCCTGTCTTCTCATCGTTACCATACACACTGTTCCTTTCCAAAAATACAGTCCAACTCCATTTTGAGACCACAATTGATGCTGCTTCTACCACAATCAAAGGCAATGCATCCAGATTTTAACTACTTCCTTTGTGAAAATTTTTTCTCATATAATTTCTGCCTTTTCTGCCTATTACTTTAAATAGACACAACCAATTCAAGACTAGGTATTTTCTCTACAACAGCTATGATGGTATTAGAAAGGACATCTATTTTCAGCCCTTCTTCACATAAAGGAGTTTCTGTATTTTGTTTTTGCTCTCATTGCTGGCTGGCCAGCATTTATTGCTTGTCCCTAGCTGCCCTTAAACTGGGTGACTTACTAGACCATTTCAGAGGGCAGTTGAGAACCAGCCACATTGCCATGAGCCTGTAGGCCAGATCGGGTAAGAGCAGTAGATTTCCTTCCCTGAAGGTATCAGATGGGTTTTTCCTGACAATCAGCAATGGTTTCTTGATCATCAGTAGATACTTAATTCCAGAATTATTTTTTAATTGAATTCAAGTCTGGGACTCGAACCTGGGTCCCCAGAATGTAAGCTGAGTTTCTGGATTAATACTCTCGTGGTACTACCACTAGGCTATCGCCTCCCCACATTAGGTTGTGGTTGATGCTGCATAGAGTCTTCAGTGTAATGAATCAGTCACTTGACCAGTCAATGACTATCAGCATTTCTAAGGTCTAAGTATGTACTAAGTCCAAGTGCTGACATTTTCAAGCCCAATGATTGGAAAAAGTAATTGTTACTTCCACTTTTGTAGAAAAAAAATTACTGAGTTTTGGAAGTGGAGTAAACAAAGAGAGGGTGTGTGTATTTTACTCTTTGGTGACTAATTTAATCTTGCATTTGTAATCTAGACAGTGGATCGACCGAAAGACTGGTATAAGACGATGTTCAAGCAAATACATATGGTGCATAAGCCAGGTATGTTTAAGATTGATGTCTGAGATAAATAATTAACATTTTGAAGTTAAACTGTGAACCTCCGAGTTCTAATTTCCATGCTGTGTTATTCAACAACAGCTTGTGTTTATCTTATCGCCCATTTAACTTAGAAAAACATCTCAAGGTGCTACACTGGAGCACAGGGGAGAGATATGGGTAACCAAAAATTTCACCAGAGACGTTTCAGGAGGAAAGAATAGTTTAGGGAGAGCATTCAAGAACAAAGCACCTACAGGGATGAAAACATTGTTATTGCAGAGTAAAGGAAGGGGGAGGGATGCCCTTAATAATATTGCTGTGGCAAGGGAATATTCTGGGGTGATGGGGATGGTTACAGGTAAGAACAGCTGAGGCTGTGGAAGGATGTCAACAAAGGATAGGAGTGATAGGCAAATATAATTTGGTGCAGAGCAGTTTTTGGATGAGCTGAGTGTTTCAGAGTCTGGAGGCTGACTTGACCATTGTTACTTTGTGGGTGAGGGTTACCAACAACAGACGGGCTGAGGCAGGGATGGAGGTTGGAGATGTTCCAGAGGTGGACGTAGGCGTTATAGACACACCTCACAATTTTTTTTCCCAGCGATGGTAATGAAAACAGGAGTTAGGAAGATATGTAAGCTGCACTATCCAGGAGCAATTGTCTGTTTTACATCTGATGATGAAAGGTACAATTACTTCAGGTGTTACCAAACTGTGCCTGGTTAATTTAAATATTAGTCCCCAAGACACCATAAATTTGTTGATAACCAGTTTTTAATGATAAGCCATTAGAAACAAAACATAAACAAACCTGCTGAGAAATCTATACAGAAAGACTTTTTGTTGTCTCACTGTGAAAAAATGTTGAACCTGAGGAAACGCTCCACTTACTCTATTTTAAATTGTACACCCGGCAGCCAGGTTTTTGGGAACTACTAAGTGTTCAAAAATAGATTGAGCACACATTTTACATTCAACGTTGCCAGTGCACATAAGCTAAACTGTGGATGACTTGTCTTCGCAGGACATCTTGTAATGTACCAGCTGGCTTGCTATTCTAGTAGACGAACTACAAGGCTGTAGATACCAGTGTGCTTGGCATGGCCTGCTGAATCTAAGTCCTAATCTGATGGTCTTTATTAAAGAGATGTTCCCATGGGCAGCCCATGTTCTCCTATAAAGTTCTAGACATTGGATAACCCATTCCTTCAGCACTGAGTCCTTTATGCTGTAAACTGTTTTGGAAGTTGCTCTGGGATTTGGAAGTAGGCTGGAGGAAGCCCTTCATTTGTAATGCTTGGGGCTGTTGATGGAGACCTGTTTGGACATGTAGCTGTTACAGAAATGATCGTCAAGTGTTACTGTTACCAGAAAAGAAACATTTTGTGTTCTGTTCTCTGTGCCTCGCACATTTATGAACTGATTGGCTAGGGAACACATGCTGACTTTCAAATGCCTTTGAAAGCAAATCCCTTGATTTTAGAAAGGCTCAATTATTTTTTATTCATCCCTATGCACACGGCAGTCGAAATAGCTTTACCATAAAGTCTTTGCCCAGCTGCTTAAAATGTTGCTTTTATTTTATTTGCATCCTTTTTACAGACCTGCAATGTTCCATGTTTCTGCTAGAAATTATGTTTTCAACATCTTCCTTTTGTTTTGTAAAACTGTCAACTTCTAACTGACATTGTGAACCAATCATTTATAAGCCTTGGTAGCCATAATGCCACATTGGCAAACAAATACAAATGGGTGGGCAGTTGACATAGATGTGAAATATCAAAATTAGCATTGAGTGCATTTATTCACTAGTAATTTAGGGAATTAGAGGGATACCTACCCTGTGATATGAAGAAAAATTAGCAGTAATGTAGTCTGAACTAGTTAGGGTCAGTTTAGTTAGGATTCACTTTGATGCAAGTGGTGTACAATATATTAGAATGAGAACAAAACTACTAGTCCAATTCCATTATTACCATAGCTGGCAGTAAACCACTTTCAACATTACTTTTTATTTTTTAACAGATGATGATACAGATGCATTCAATGCTACATATGCATATGTTTATCCTGGTAAGAAATTTATATTGTTTTGTTTAGATCTTGAACTAAACTGGGAAACAGATTTCCTAATTGAGCTACTGCGAAATCCAAGTACATGTTCCATTGCTGATTTCCTTTCTCAACCTTCATCCAGCAGGTCCATTTTGTAAATTCCAAGAGGACTGTACCAAGGTCATAACCCTGTTAATGACCCATACCCACCAATTGATGGTTAACTGAAGCGTTTAAAGTGGTCCCATTATTGTCAATCCCAACACTACAAAATGGTGAAAGCAATTCACTCAATTCCCATTCTCCACTTTGGAAGGACAGATCTTCACTTTCCTTTTCGTCAAGCCTCTTGCTCAAAATTGAACTCCCTTCCATCTGATATCCTGACAATCTCTGCATTAAATTATGTCTCCAAATAATAAGAGAACAACAGATTTCTTCCCTTAATTTCAAATGTAAAGCACTAAACAAACTTTAATTCAATCTCTGCTTCTAGAAACTAATACCTCACTATCCAAGTTGTTATATTCCTAAAAGCCAATTGGCGACAGATAGTTCTGGAGCTCATCTTTACTCAGTCTAATTTATTTTCAGAGTGAAACATTACAAGGATACATCTTCTAGCTCAGCTATCCCCAGTTTCAGTAGTGTCTTTTTCGAATTTTGTTTTAGTCTGTCAGTTTGGACATGTTTTGACAGATCTCCATTGCTAGCATATCGTGATCTAGGACATTACCTCTGTGCCATATGATCCTAGTGTCTCTTTACTTTGTCATTTTTTTCTAATGCTTTTTGTTCAGATGCTATTACATACCTATGGACGTTGTTTTTACCACCATCAAATCAATTGTATTACCAATTTAAAGAACAATTATCCTTACCCAGCAGAGCTAGTGCAACAATAACGAATGTGGTGGAGGGGAAGGGGAGAGAGTAGTGTCTCTTTATAATTTTTCTCCTTTTTATGTGTTACAATTGCTCATATATTTTTTCTAATTAACCTGTTCAGAGATGCTATTAGACACCTCTGGAGCAAGTGGGACTCGAACCTGGGTCTCTTGGTTCAGGTGTAGGAACTCTGCTCTGCGCTACTCCCTATAATTGCTCAAATAAAATGCCAGTTAATACCTTCCATCTGCAGATAATTGAGCAAGCTGATTTACAATTAACAGAGGGCTCTTGTGGTGCAGTGATAGTGTTCCTACCTCTGAGCCAGGGGACCTGGGTTCAGATCTCACCTGCTCCAGAGATGTTGTTACACATCTCTGAACTGGATTGATTCAGAAAACAAAGAAAAGTTAGCACAAGGGAAAACATTTTTAGCGTTATCCATAATAACCCGGTCACTACTCACATTCATCAGTTCTACCTGCAATCTAGATGATGATTTTCTATGTGGTGTTTTGCTTCTGTGATTTCTGTATTTCCACCCACTACCTCATGTGCTCAACAAAAGGGTAAGTAAGGAACTAAAAGTGTGATCAAGAATGAAAAACTGCAAATACTCATAGTCCGGTGTGGAAACAGAAATAACTGGAAGAACACAGCAACTCAGTGAGATCCTGTAAAGAGAGATGACAGGTTAGAGGTTGGCACACTGGAATCCATGAAATTACTTCACTGTTGATAAGCCTGGAACTAGGAACGATTGAACTCAGTATGTTTTACAGCAACTGTTCACCTACCCTTTGTGAAGAAATTTAGACAGGGGTAGGGTGAGTACGGGTGTGTGCCTTTATTTTTAAGGGGTAATGTTACGACATCAAAATGGCCAGCAGATCATTTTAACCTGCCTCTGTAGTGAATAATTCAAGCAGCAATGAATTGTGCCGCACTATTTGTTTATCATTGGAAAGGATTCAATCTTCATTTTGATGAAAGCTCAGTCAAAACAACAAAATAAAAGCTTTCTCCACCAGTCTGTAGCACAAACAGGTTTGGGAGAACACTTGGCAATGAAGGTGAGATATTAATAGCCTTTACTTCTTGTTCAGGTAGAAACTTGACCTGCCCAATACGCTAAAACTTTTTCTTCGGATATTACATTTAATTGCTCATTCAAGCATAAAAAGCCTACAGAAAACAAAAGATGTTTCATCTGGATGTGTGTTACTCATTCTATGAAACGCCTTTTCATTTTCAACTTTTCTTTCATGTTCTAATTACATTAAATTGGGAATGCAATAAGATTGGGTTCTCAGTCGTTTCATACAGTGGCCTTTTCAACTTCGGGACCTGCATTCAAATCTAGTGCAGACAGACAGGATGAGAATCTCTTTGTGATGACTAGAAGGGGCTTATGTGAAATGAAGTTGAGCAGTCTGAAGCAGTTCCTCAGTGGGTGTGTATATACAGCGCCCAGCTGTAATCTCTGGCTTTCACAGATAATGAGGCCATTGTGTGAAATGGAAAAGTCATATTGACCTCCACAGTCGAAAATATTAGTGACCAATGTACATTACTGTGACGGAGTAGAGGAGAATTTAAACTACAGTATAGCATTCCCAATAGCTAAGTTGACAAATGCCACACAGGGAGTGGTAGTTCTGGTGTGCCTTTTCCTGCAAAAGATGGACCCATGCTTTGAAACAGAACTGTTACGTTTTACTTCCTTCATGCCTCCCCCTTGTACCTGCACATGGTTTGACAGAGGCCTGCATTTTTCCAGTGTTTCAAACAAAAACATCCACTGTGCAGTTTTGCCTGAAAAGTGAGTGTTCCTTGTCTACCTGATCACAGAGAGTGGAATCACCAAGTATACTAAAAACGAAACAGTGAAGGTTGGAAATCTGAAATAAAAACAGAAGGTGCTGGGCAAGCTTCCCAGGCCTGGCAGCATCTGTGAAGAGAGGTACAGAGTTAATGTTTCGAGTCTAACATGACTCTTCTTCATCTCTGTCCACAGGTTTGGCCTGACCTACTGAGTTTCTTCAGCAGTTCTCATTTTAATCACCGAGAACAAATTGTCTTGGCCTAGACTGAATTTCCAGCAGTAATGAGCAATAGTCAGAAACAGATCTCCAGTTCATTTTGTTCCTTCCCACCTCGCGCAGTCCAGTGATACAAGGCACGATATTCCCTTTGCTGCAACTCCTGCTTACTTGAGCCACAGGGTTAAGTGTTGTGGTCACAATTATTTCCAACATATGTTAATAACTTGGATGAGGCAAGTGAATACACTATTGTCCAGTTTATAGAAGCCACTAAAATAGGTGGGAAGGCTAGTGATGAGGATGACATCAAAAGTTTACAGAAGAATACAATCAGGTAAAGTGCCAGAAATTTGACAGCTGGAATTTAATGTGGACATATGTGAGATTATGTGAGAATAAAGGAGTTGAATTTCTTTAAATGTGAAAACACTGCAGGAAACTGCAGCACAGAGGGATTTTGGGCTCCTTGTGCATGAGTCACAAAAAGCCAGCATCCAAGTTCAGTGGATAATAGGGAAACCAAATGAATGTAGGCCTTTATTTAAAAATGGAATGGAGTATAAAAATAGTGAGGTCTTGCTAAAACCATATCAGACACTAGTCAGACTGTAGCTGGAATACTGTGAACAGTTTTGAACCCCTTCTCTAAGGAAATACTTTGGAAGCATTCAGAAAATATTCACGTGGTTGATCCTAGATATGAGGCTTTTTCTTATGAGTTGAATTTGAATTAGTTTGGGCCATTAGAAGAATGAGAGGGGACCTCATTGAAACATATAAGATTCCAAGGGGCCTTGACAGGGTAGATGTTGACAGGTTGTTTTCCCTTTTGGGACAATCTAGGACCAGAGGACATAATCTTAGTAAGTGATCACCCATTTAAGGCAGGTCTGAGGTTGAATTTCTTCTCTGAGGGTAGGGATTCTGTGGAATTCTTTACTGTAGAGGCTGTGAAGGTTGTGTTGTTAAGTGTATTCAACTGAGATAGACAAATTTTTATTTAGTAAATGAATCAAGGGTAATGGAGAAAAGGCAGCAAAGTGAAGTTGATGATTATCAGATCAATCATGGACTGATTGAATAGGAGAACAGACTCAGTGGGCTGAATGGCCTACTTATGCTCCTGTTTGTCATGGTTTTATCAGCTAACACAGCACAGGTACAGAACAAACTTGGGAATATTCAAGTCTTTCAGTTTGTCATACCATTGCAATTGATTTCAACAGTGGAAAATGAGTTGGGGATCAATACAAATATCTGTGATAAGCCACAATTTGAATAAATGAATTGACTTTCTGATATTCAATGAGAAACAATAGGTACAAGCCCAGATCAATTTGCGTCCAACGTTGGTGGAGACCACTTCACATTATGGAATTTTGGAGTGATCTTTGACAGAACTATTGAAATCCCAGAAGTGAAGCTTTTTTTCACTATAGTGGATGCAGTTTAGGAACCTCAACTTTGTTCATGAGACAGAAAAGATACAGTTTCCTACATCGCTATACATGGCATACAGATTAGTCTGGTCCCCCTCCCATTCTTCTGCAATAATTTCTCCAACACAAAGTAAAACAAAGAGATTGACATTTTACTTTTATTGAAGATTATGTTTGGGAACTGTGCCAAGAAAGTTTTCAGCCAGTAAGTTTTGAGATGTGTCTGCAGAGAAGAGTAAACTTTCTTTTTGCTTCTATATGACATTTAGAAAGCCACATCTGTTCTCTTCTATTGAAGGTTTTAAAAAATCTTTCATTGTTTTGTACTAGATAATTACAGCGCATTCACCTCTGTTCAGGCGCACCCACCTCCCAAGACACATACTTACCGGCCTTTATCAAAAAGTACCTCAGACAATGGGGTTGAATTCTTCAAGGAATCTGCTCCACTACCACCGCCTCCACCTGTCCCACCACTTTCACAACCAAGACTGAGAGAAACAGATTCCACCGAAAGGTAAGTGCTGAGTAAAGGTGTTGTGTGGCAAGCCTGGTGAAATATTTGAGGTTTGTATGATTGATTATCCAAGGATTTGACAAATTCAAAAGTTAAAAGAGAATGTTATTATGTGATAGGGCACCTTACTTCTCTTATTCGCTGTGTCATATTTTCAGTATTAAAGACATTTGCCAGCTTTAAAATGATCTGACTAAGGTAGATTTAAAGTTGAGTGTCTACATGCTTATATTTTCATTGGAGAAGAGGTCAGAATAGGGGTTCTTGCCAAATATTTTCATGCCCTAACAAATCTGCTTGCAGCACTGTAGAGCATCTACATATTCCACTCCCTTCTTGGTTTTTACTGGAGAAGGGAGCATGAGAATGGTGCATGTGGAGAGCCAGGGTACATTGGCAGGTGTTTTATCAGCATCCCTTAGATCCTGCAGCCGGGGTCAGTTATGGGTCAGTGAGGGCAAACGCCTGAGCCATGCAGGGGATTCTCCAGTCGCTAATGAAGAGACTGTGCCGGGAGTACTTATACATTGAGGATGGCAGCGTTTCTGTCTCACCTGTTATCCCAGTATGAGGGCCCAGCAGCTTGGCAGCATCTGCACAACAGATAGAGGTGGCCAGTACTGAGGCTGCAGGGGGAAGGAGTGCTGACTCCATATTGAAGCGATGCAGTGGCCTAGGTAGATTTGTTTGTTTTGTTATTGGGCCAGGCCCATTCAGGGGAGCCTGCACAGTCAGAGGGGTGAGTCCTCCAGTGAACATGAGAATGTCAAAACCATGCAGATGGTCATTAACATTGGGATGGGGACTGTCCATGAGTCATGAAGCTGGCCTAGGCAGTGACTCTTCATCCTGTGAATGATTTTTTAAAATATCTATGTTAAAAGCTGCTCAGTGAAGTTTCATAAAGTGCTAGGGAGCATGCCAATCAGTACTGGTCACCAGAATATTCAGATGTGCACAGGGAATGTCAGGAGCAAATCTGAAAGGATCAAAGAGACAACAGACCCATCTGCAGGAGAAATGCCATGAGCAAAGGAGATCAATGTGTGTTACCGTCATTGGTCTCACCAAGACAACTGGCCATGTGAGCAATTAAACTTTTGGTGAAGAATGACTGCCAGCTGCTCATTCTGATGTCCATTTCCATGAAAAGATGATGCACCAGGTCAGCTACAGGGGCAACATGGGAACTGTGGGAGACCCACAGTGAGGTCAAAGAGGGCTGTGGTTGGAGCACTGTTCCACCACATTCTTGATGCTGTCATTTGCCCTCAGGTCATCTACAGAGAGGGTACTTACTCACCAGAACTGACAGAAAGCTGCTTAGCCTTGCGCACCTGAGATACATGATAAAGATGTTAACCTCTAAAGGAACTTTTTCAGATGGTTCCAGACATAGTAACATTAGCCCAAGTGAATTTGAAAAACCCCAGCAATTCCTGTGGGGTCGACTGCATCGGGATTTCCACCTTGACACATAACTCCTTCCCAACCTGTAGGAGTAACTAACTGGTCCTCAGAACTTCTGGATATCATCAGGCGATGACTCAAAGAGATTCCCTCCTGCCTTTAGCAGTTGCTTTGTTCAAGGCCTGAATGACAAATATTGCAGCCAGGAATGTGACAGGCCAGAGACAGAATTTTGATTTCAACCCCCTCAAATCTTTGCCTGTTGATGTACAGGTGAGCTGCAGCTCATATCTCTCCTTCTCTCTCTCTGGATGCTGGTGGATTTCTGATGAGGGAACTGTGCATGCAACATTGATGCTTCATTAAATAGAACTTTACTGTGGGGCTAACATAAGTTTCATCGTTTTTCACTGAGAACGTAAGAGTGTTTCATTCCTAACCATCTCCCAATTGAAAACAAACATGAAAATTAAAGGATACGTCTCTCATAAATACACTGCTATAAATCAAATAATAATTTGAGCCATTCAGTACTGTGTTTGGAATTTTTTTTTCTTTTTAAACCCGTTAAAGTATGTAGTTGCAGCCCATGTGCAAATCTTTGAAATTTAACCTTGCATGACATCACATCAGCATTATGATGAGGGCAGGATGTCACCAGAACAATTTTATTTTTCAAAGGTGAAAATTACTCTGAAATTATTTTTCTTCCTTGCAGGTTACAATGTACTGTCTCAACAATTTTGACTAACGATCTCTTCTATCATGTCACTTAATGCAATTTGTACCTCTTTCCCAATGAACCTATTATGTCCCCTTTTCCCCTTATAACTGTCCAGCTTGTATATTAATTTACGATTTGGATAGTCGATTTTTGTCACTCGGAGTATTGCTGTTCTTTGTCACAGCCGGTGTGTATACCAACTAGATTTTCACTATCGAAAGAGGTGAGGACCTTGTGCATTTGTTAAAGATTTAATTTGTGTACTGTCTATGCGTGTTGTGGTCTGTAAGTCCCAGAGTATTTCATATTCATGCCAATTGTGAAATGTGATGCTGATGATACAGTGCACATAACAAATACGATGGCTTTCACTATCATTTACCAGGAACGAGTGGGATCCACCTGACAGAAAAGTTGATACTCGGAGATATCGGGCTGAACCTAGAAGCATATTTGAATATGAACCAGGAAAGTCGTCAATCCTAGAACATGAGCGACCAGTAAGAAACTCATTCTGATCTATTTTTCTTTAGTGATGTGTGACAAATCGATGAAGTAATGAATGAATGAAATAATGAATAAATAAATTTATTTTTGCCAAGGTGAAATAGAGGTTGTGACGATTGGTTTCAGACCCATACCTGCCAGTTAGAAATGATTTCTTTTTTAGTATACTCAATGTGGGAGAGGACTGAGTTGCCATTCCTCGGGACTTTGTAAAGCTTCCTCCTTTACAGCGGTCATTCATCATTACACAGGATACAAAGATTCTGAGCAGTCTGGTTTAGTGGCTGAGACAAGGGAGTAAATTGCAGTTGAGTGTGTGACAGGGCCTGAGGCGAAAATCTTCAGACTTCACAAAATGCTTAACCAAAGAACTTTGCCATTCTTCTAAATTTGGATGTTGGGCTCAGAACCTGATAGCGCTGAGGCCATTGAGAGAAGTTGTGAAAAGGTGGAGCAAATTGTTGTCAAAATACGTGTGGAACCTGACCACTTGTTTCTATAGATGACATGGGCAGCCACGTAGGTAAAGGACCAAGATGGCACATCAAAAGGAAACAGTATGTGTGTAGGAAGATGGATAGGGATGGAATCAATTGAAGATCACAATAGCAAGATGTCGAGGGAGGAAAGTTCGTGTTGACCATGCAAATGATGGCAGATACATTGCGAAGGATGATGACGGAGGCTGCAGCATAGTCAGATTCTGAGAAGATATCATTTGCAATTTTATTAGGGTCACTTCTCCCTTTCCTTTTACCTACTGAGCCAAAGCTCCCCACAGCCTCAGGTGTCCCTCTAACATAGCCCTGCATAAAACCTACCTAATCCACTTGGAATAACATTAAATTTTGGTTGGGCAGAAAATGAAGATTTTGAGTTGATTGGCCAATGTTTCTTTCCAGTAACTTCAGTGGAAATTATTGGAGAAGCCAAGATCTGCCAATCAGCTGAAGAGTGCACGATGACAAATAAATTAACTTGAAGGAACTTGATTTGAAATGTCAGAATATTCAAGACTATAGGTTAAGTGCTGGAAAGTGGGACGTGTAGAATTCGGATAGTTTTGTCAGTGCGGGTTGATGGGTGGAATAGCCACTTCTGTACTGTGTGACTCTATGAATCAGTGAATATTTAAAGTTTATAATGAAGGAAATAATATTCGAAGAAAAAACAGTGGCTTAAGTGCTTGTCTCATTTGGCAGCAAACTAACATAAAACCATGAATTAGAAGCAAGAGTAGGCCACTGGGCTCCTTGAAGCTGCTTCACCAGTCAGTTAATCTGATTATTCTATACTCCTGATAATATTTCAGCTCCTCTTTCATCAACAATATCTACCGAGAAAGATATTCTCTGCACTCAGTCCAGGATCTGTTCTAAACTTTCTGATCTCTGCTAGACTAGTATTGGGCTCCAATAGTAAGCCATATTTTCTCCAGTTTCCAACAAGTAATCACTGTTTATTGACTTATGTAGGACTTCCACATGTGGAATGCAGATCAGAGCAGTCTTATATTTGGCTTTGATGTCCCATCTTTGGCAAACAGCCTTCCAAGTCTTGCTGACCAAGCTCAAGTCTGGAGAATAGCCAACTGTTTGAATTGGTCAATACCAATACAACTCTAACCGAAAATAAATGATCATCTTTTAAAGGGAGTAGGTAACAGATGGGGAGAGGAAGAAATGGTTTTTGTTAACTTTATTTGATCTCAGGATGTGGAGTCCTAAATTTCTCTGATGAGGTTCAGTACCACCGCATAGCTACTTGGGTAACATCAGAGGGCAATTAAGAATCAAGCACATTGGTATGGGACTGAGTCACATATAGGTCAGATCAAGGAAGTACAGCAGACTTCCTTCTCTGTAGGGAAGGAATCAGACAATTGGTTATCTTCATGACCATTTTTACTGAAACCAATTTGCAAGACGCTTTTAAACTTCAAATCCTCAAACAGCGATTGTGGAATATGTTTTGATTTTAAAAAAATTGTTTTTAGGCATCACTCCCATAATTATAAGATTTTGACTCAGTAACAAGAAAGGAATGTCACAATATAACCAAGGCAAGATGGTATATGGCTTGGAGGGGAGATGGTGTTTTCATTTGCATCTGGTGATGGAGGTGGATGGTGTGGGAAGAAACCATGGAAACTGGCTGCAGTTGAGCCTGTAGATATTTAGATGGCCCACACTGCATCAGTACACACATGGTGGGGAAGAGTGGACATTTAAGTCCTTGGAAGGTGTTCAGTTTCTTGAGTTCTTGCAACTGTATCTATCCAGACAAATAGAGAGCATTCCCTCAAATCTTTGCCTTGTAAAGTGGAGATGCTTTGTAGAGTCAGAAGTCGGTTTAAAAAGAAACAGGTGGGGGGGTGCGGTAGTTGGTGGTGGTTGTCCATTAAACATTTTTTTGTCCACATTTGATTTTTTTCAATAATTTGAAATGCTGTGTTCATACTCAATGACTGCATAATATAATGGCATCTTACAATCAGTCCTTATATTTTTCTCTGCACGTCCTTAAATGTCCATTTGATGACAGGGAATCAGGTGAGGCGGCCATGATGATAGTTACTTGGTTGGTACAGACAATTCAGATACAATCCACTTCTTTCATTGAGCAATAAAGATCTTGTTGACATTTTTCATTGAGAATGATATTCTGTATCTAGAATATTGACTTCACACAATTGTCTATGCCAATCTTCTGAACATGCAATGAAAAACTCATTCATAGCAAGAGTAAATATAGATGAAAATTGTCCTAACAAGTAACACCGCTTTTCATTTAAAACAAGCTGTAACACAAATCTCAAATCTGAGATACGCACCCAGTCATAAATAATTAGAAGGATTAGAATCTCAATAACATACCATGAAGGGCAGGAGTGGGTTGGAAGTGATAACACTATATCATAATTATACCAGAAACTCTCCCTTTCAATGAAGTACCATAGTAGAATGTCTTCGAAAAAGACACCGTATGTAAATACACAAACGTTTTAAATTTTAACAGGGTAATGGATGTGTATAAATCATGGAAAGTGTCTCTGCAGAAGTACCCACTATATTTTAACTTAAAGGATTATGCTCATCAATTACAATATAAAGGTGCTGAGAATTGTAAGTGTTTGTTTAAAGCTACTGGGATCATGCTAATGCTCTGCACTCTTCTTCGTGTTTGGCAAAAATAAGCAGAGGCATCAAAAGAGACCTGTTCAGTACAAAGGACAGTTAAATATCTGTGAAAGTAATAACAGTCTAATAAATATGAACTAACTTCAGTGATACGATAGATTTGTGAACGTAAGATTGTTTCCCTTGGAGAAAAGAAGGTTGAGAGGAGGCTTGATAGATTGATGAGTCTGGACAGAGTAAATAGAGAAAATCACTCCCACTAGTGGATGAATCATGAGACAGAGAGCACAGATTTAAGATAATCATGACGAGAAACTTGTTTATGTAGCGAGTGGTTATTAAAGTTTGGAATGTGCTATCTGAGACTATGGTGGAGGCAGTTCCAATAAAGGCAGTCCAAGAGGGAATTGGATTATTGCCTGGAAAGGAAGCTCATACAGGGCTACAGGGAGAAGTTGGGGGATTTATGACACTAGGTAAATTGCTTATTTGAAGAGCTGGTGCAGAAACAAGACGAATGACTATGCTGTAACAATTGGATGTTCTGTGATTCTGTAACGTATATGTAATGTTACATATCTAACTAACAGTGCCGCCAATAACCAGAGCAAAAACAAAGAATATTTTTATACCTTTGTTAGTAATCGCTGTTTAGCAATGAAGGTAATCATAACACAATTGTTTTTTCCCTGTTCTCTTTGTCCAGGCCTCTCATGATTTTGAATGCTTTTGTCAAATCTCCTATGCTTTTACTGTAATCAAAATATGATAATTTCTAGGGCTTAAATTTTGCATTTTCTTATTAAGGAAAGTTATCTCTAATTTGTTGTTTTTAAGATCATCCAGAATAAACATTCTCAAATGACAATAGCTCTGAAACAAGAATGATGCTGTGAACTGGAGGGGCCATGGAGCATTTTAGAAATCCTCACAGTAATCATGTTCTTAAATTCAATACCAACTTCTTCATGAATCACCACTAACAAAATGTACAGTAGGAGAAATTGCTCACCAATGCCTATTGAATAATGTATATCATAAGTTCCCTTTATTGCATTTTCAGCTAACTCCATCACATTGTAATTCCATGTTTATGGCACAGGTTTAAGCTTACTCAGCCAGCATATGAATCTTGAAGAAAGACATGTATCTAATGCTTTTGTCTGTCTTTTATTTTCTTTTCATGCAGGCATTTTGTTCATGTTGATTTGGTGAACTTGATGCAGTTTGTAATTGCTATCTCACCTTGATAGTCATGAGAATAATTATGTAATATTTCACCAGAGTACCATTGCAGTCTTTCCTTTTAAAAACAAAAATAAGGCAAAGTGATTTTAGTTTATTGAACTGGTGGTCAGATTCTACCTTTGGGCTATTTTGCTCCTAGATAGATGAGAAGAATGTTTTACCATGTTGTTACAATTAAGAAACGTTCATAAGTCATTGCCTGCTCCATTTCTTTAATTATCTTCAAAGTCGAATGCTAAAGAGGCACAGCTTTCTAAAGACAGGAAGTTCAGAAAGCCTCAGTATGAGGTTCATAAAGAAAAAATACCCCAGAGAAAGAAGACTGCAGAAAGTAAGATGCCGTCAGTCCAAAGTGCGCAAGAATTTGGTCTCAGACACCAAGAAGAGCAGAAATGGGTTGTAAGTGGCACACAAACTGGATGCAGCGACTAACCCTGCATGTTGCATCGGTGTTCATCAGAGTGATGCAATTAAGGAGCTGAAAAGTCCAGTGATCCAGGACCTACTTATTAAAATTACATGAAAATATTAGCCGACAGTTAGATGAACCAGTGGTAACTCTTCCAATGAATCTAGCCAAGGTAATTAAAAATTACTAAAATAATTATCAGCTAAATGAAGTGAACTGTCTTAAGTATGGCTGAGAGATGGTCCTGGAGCAGTATGGGTTCTGCGTTTGCTTTTCCACTTGTTGCATTTCTTCTTGATAAAACTAACCTTAAAGGTGTCATTCAGTGGTTTCGCAGGATAGGTAATAAATTATTGAGATTAGTGTAGAAAAAGTAATTCATTGTAGTATCTATACATTGATGTTAATTGATGAAATTGTTTATTTTTGAAATTAAAATGGTCACTTGAGAACGCTCAGTCATTTGTCTGCATGTAGAACAGAACTGCTGCATGTGTCTGTCTTGCTCATGTGTCTATGAGTGTATCTGTTAGTCACCAATAAAACATTAAAGGTTTCCAGGCCAAGGAGACTGTAATGATTGAGTGACAATCCACAATAACTTACAGTGATCATAAAATATCACCATCCCAGATGAGACCATTAAATTGTTATGACAGGCTGAGGAGCAGTGAACTGGCCAAAACATAGTAGTCGAGAGTGCCATCCCAGTGGGGAGAAAAAAGAGAAATGATGTAGTAATAGATTATAGTATTGCTAAGGGAATAGATAATGTTCTCGGCAATAAAGCTAGAGTCCCACTTCTGGGCTGGAAGGTACCTCGGTGTGGGAGGAGAAGGATCAGTTGTTGTGGTCCATAGATGTACCAATGAAATAGATACAACTAGGAAAGACGTTCTACTGAAGGATTACAAGCAGCTTGGGGCCAAATTTAAAAAAGCAGAAGCAAAAAGGAGTGCATCAATGATTGTTTCTTAGAGCCATATGTTGCAGAACCTACCTGGAAATAGGCTATTTTAGATGTAGTAATGTGTAATAAAGTAGGATTAATAAGAATTCTCATTGTTAAACATTCTCTGGAGGCTGCGAGCACAGCTTTATAGAATTTCAAATTCGGTTGAGGGACAACCGAATAAGGATGATTACAGGGGTATGAAGAAAGAGTTGTCTAAAGTCAGCTGGGAACCTTTCTGAGGAAGGGTCACTGGACCCGAAACGTTAACTCTGTTTTCTCCTTCACAAATGCTGCCAGACCTGCTGAGCTTTTCCAGCAACTTTGTTTTTGTTCCTGATTTACAGCATCTGCAGTTCTTTTGGTTTTTAAATAGACTAATGAGTAAGTCATTGGAAGGAGCAGTGTTTGATATTTAAGGAAGTATGTTATGTCAGCCAAGAAGAGTTTAATTCCTGTCTAAAAGGACTCAATGAGAAGGATGAACCACCCATGGTTAACAAAGGTACTCAAGAATAGCATCCCATCAAAAACTAAGATGTACAAAACAACAAAAACTAACAGGAGGCCAGATGATTGGGATTTTTTTTTCAGGAACTAGAAGTGGATGACTAAAAAGCTAATAAAGATAAAATTGATTCTTAAAGTAAATTGGCAAGAAATATAAAAACAAACAGCAAAAGCTTCTACAAATATATGGAAAAGAAAGAGAGTAGCTAAACTAAGTGTGTGATCATTGGAGGAAACTACTGCAGAATTGATATCAGGAAACAGGGAAATGGCAGACAATTTAAACCAATATTTTTCATTGGTCTTCACAGTAGAGGATCTATCAACAACCCAAAGATAACAGATAACCAAGGTAGTAATAAGAGAAAGGATTTTGTAACAGTCTCTATCACAAGAGACAAAGTATTTTACAAACTAATAGCACTAAAGGCAGATGCATTGTCAGGACTTGATGGCCTGCATCCAAGGTTTTTAGCAGAGGTAGTGGAGGTGTTAGTCAAAATATTCCAGAATTCACTGAATTAGGGGAGTAATTGAGCAGATTGGAAAACGGCGAATGTGACTCCCCTGTTCAAGTGGGTGGTGGGGAGACAGAAAGCAGGAAAGTATAAACTAGTTGGCCTAATATCTGTTGTTGGTAAAATGCTGGAATTTATCATTAAGTAAGAAAAAGCAAGGCATTTAGAAAAACTTAATGCATTCAACATGGATTTTTTTAAAAGAGAAATCATATTTGACAGATTTGCTAGAATTTTTTAGGATATAACGAGCAGAGTTGATAAAGGGGAACCAGTTAATGCAGTGTATTTGGATTTTCAGAAGGCATTCAATATAGTGCCACATAAAAGGTTATTGTACAAGATAGGAGCTCATGGTATTGGTGGTAATGTATTTGCTAGATTAAAGATCAATTAACATTGAAGAGAGTGTCAGGATTAATGTATGCTTTTCAGTTTGGAAAGCTGTGTAACTAGTCAAATTCCACAAGGATCAGTCCTAAGGCTTCAATTATTAATACTTATCTTAATCACTTGGAGGAGGGGGTACAGTGTAATATCACCAAATTTACTGATGTTACACAAATAGGTAGGCAACATGTTGTGATGAGGACGTAAGAAATCTGTTAAAGGAATGTAGGTAGGTTGAGTGAATGGGCACAACCCTGGTTGATGGAGTTTATGTAGATAAAGTAGAAAAATGTGAGGTTGTGCACTTTGGTTGGAAGAATTCAAAAAGCAGACTATAATTTACACTGAGAGAGACTCCTGAAGTGTGCTCAGCCAATGGATCTGGATGTTCTTGGTGCTAACAAAAATGTTAGCAAGCAGATTAGTCACTAATTAAAGTAAATGGAATTTTGGCCTTTATTGCTAATGGATTGGAGTTTACAAACAGGGAAATCTCATTAAAACTGTCCAGGGTGTTGGTGAGGCCACACTTGGAGTACTGTGTATGGTTTTGATCCTGTATTTATAAAAGGAAATACTAGCATTGGAGGCAGTTCAAAAGAGACTCATTACGCTGATTCTAGGCTGAAGGGGTTGACTTTATCATGAACATCTACATATGCTAGTCTTTTATTCATTAGAGTTTAGAAGAATGAGGGATCTTATTGAAACATACAAGATTTTAAGGGAGCTGGACATCGTAGATTTTGAGAAGACATGTCCAGTTTTGGGGGCATCTTGAACTAGGGGATATAGTTACAGAATATAGAGATTTTCATTTAAAACTGAGAAACAAAGTAATTTCGTCTCCCGGAGAATATTGAGTGTCTGGAATTCTCTACCCCGGAGAGACTAGATCACTGAAAATATTGAAAGATTATTGAAATAGCAGGGTGTGGAGATATATGATGAGCTGACACAATAGAGAAGTTCAAGTTTGGGGCAAATCAGCAGCGATCTGATCGAGTGTCAGGGGCAGTTATTGGCACTGATTGGCCAGGTCTGCCCCTATTTCTTGTGCGTGTTGTCTCACCCAGGACCCTGCTTGTACCCCATGCTTCTGATTCCGTGTTTCACTCTTTCCTTGTGCTCCTGATTCCCTGTTCTGCTGTCTCTCTCTGTGCTTGAGCTCACTTTGTTTCCCATTGCCCTTGCTCCTTCCCTCCAATACTTTCTTCATGTCCAGGTCTCACTAGGCAGCTGCTTTCTCCCGACTCTTGCTTTCTCTGTGAATGACCTACTGTGTGAAGCAGGCATATAGCCCTTTTTTTCCCAGCATGCAGCAGTTTCATACCCATGATGTTCTATAGAATTGTAATTCAGATAGGGTGATTACTAATGCATTTGTAAGGCCTCCTTCACCTAAAATAAAACTGAAAACCTTCCTCTAAATCCTAAAAATCAAAGAACCAAAGGTGCTGCAAATCAGAAACAAAAACAGAAATTACTGGAAAAACTCAGCAGGTCTGGCAGTATCTCGGGAGAGAAGGCAAAATTAACATTTCAGGTCCAGTGACCCTTCTTCAAAACTAGTTCCAAATTTCAGAACTTCCTCCAAATCATGAGGTAGACAAGCAGGAGACTGGAAGAACACAGCAAGCCAAGCAGCATCTGGAGGAGGAGAAGTCAATGTATTGGGTATTACCTTTCTTCAGGACTGGGTGTGAGGGTAGGGGGAGCTGCAGATAAAGAGGTGGGGTAAGAGGGTAGTAGAATGGTGGTGCTCGGTGGACACCGGTAGGAAGTACAACCTGGTTAGTCGATGGAAAGGATGAGTCTGGTTTGTAGCTGGAATGGAAGGGAGGAGGCAGTAGGTGGAATGGAATGGAGGAGGCGGTAGCTGGAGTGAAAGGGCGGAGGCAGTAGCTGGAATGGAAGGGCAGAGGCAGTAGCTGGAATGGAAGGGAGGAGGCAATAGGTGGAATGGAAGGGAGGAGGCAGTAGGTG
>NC_063334.1:104351375-104379515 GCF_021869965.1 Rhincodon typus
GAAGGGAGGAGGCAATAGGTGGAATGGAAGGGAGGAGGCAGTAGGTGGAATGGAAGGGCGGAGACAGTAGCTGGAATGGAAAGAGGGTGAGAATCTATTTTTATGTTTGGAAGGAGGGTTTGGAGCTCAGAAACGGGGAATGGAGAAAGCACGGTGGAGGGCTGTCTGGAGGACAGTGGGTGGAAAAGAACGTTGTTTGAAATAGGAGGACATCCGGGAAATCCCACTTGTCCTCACTTTCCACCCCATCAGCCTCCGCATCCAAAGAAACGGTCCACCAAGCATCTTCTCCTGGCTCTAAACAGCCAGCCTAACCTCCTGGTCACCACCCATTTCAACTGCCCTCCAAGTGTTATAGGATATATAAGTGTAGGGATGGGCAGATTTCCTTCCCTAAAGGACAATAGTTAACCAGATGCATTTTTACAACAAACAAAAATGGTTTCATGGTCACCATTAGATTGGCTTTGAATTTGACTTCTGTCTGCCATGATGGAATTTGAACGTATGTCCTCGTAACTTTAGCCTGGGTTTCTGGATTACTCATCCAGTGATATCACCACTACGCTGCCACCGTGCATAAATGTTATCTTGATCAGACAAACCAAGACAACCATGTGTAACAGATTGAGAGAGCTGAATTTGCAAAGATGGCATTCACTTAAGAAGACTTATTTGCTGTCTTACTCGATGACAATACTGAAGGGACAGGAATGCTTTTAAAATCACATGAACACAAAAAATGCACATCAGTCAGAATTAGAGTTAAATTAGAGGGCCAGTTGTCAAAATATAACCAAATGGGGTCATTGGTCATGTTCAGAAACGAAGTCACTCAGTAAAATTAAGGAAAACACCGAGGGTCACACAGGTCTAAACTGTACTTTAGGATTTCAGCATAACCTCACCAAGAATACTCAGCAGCAGCATTACTGATCAAGCTGGTCGAGTCCTAAAGGATATTACGCATAAACTGAGCCTATGGCAGGTGATGAAGGAACCAGCAATAGGAAAAATGTGCATGACTTTATGCACAGTACTTTACCTGTTGAAGATGCAAGGGTCAGTGACACTATTGGTAGTGTAGACCACTGCACAGTCTCTGTGGAAACAAAGTCCCATCTTCATACTAAGGCTAACCTCAAAATGTGCTGAGGCACTAGACCATAAACTGATCAAGTAACTCAATACTGGGATTCCAGTGAGGTGTTGTGGGCCATAGCAGCAGAACTGTACACAACCACAATCTGTAACCGCATGACCTGGCATGTAACATGCTCTCCTGTTATCATCAAGCCAAGGGGCTAACCATACTTCAAAGAAGAATGATAGGGGAGGCCAGGAGCAGCAGCAATCATACCGAAAAATGAGGTGTCAGTCTGGTAAAGCTACAAATTAGGACTACTTCCATGTCAAACAACAGGAACAGCATCTGATAGACAGAAAAAAGCTATTCCACAATTATTGGATCAGATCTAAGCTTGCAGCCCTGCTGTGTCTGGTCGTGAATGGTGGTGGACAATGAAATAACTAACAGGAAGGAGTGATTTCATCATAATCGTCCTCCACGACAATATGGAAGTCGAGCACATCAGTGTAAAAGGTAGATGCTTGAAATGCTTGCAACCATCTTCAGCCTGATGTGTTGAATGGATCATACATCTTGGCCTCCTTCTGAGGCCCTCAGCATCACAGCTGCCAGTTTTCAGCCTATTTCTCTGTTTGGAGTCATAGCTGGTAGAAAGGAAGATGTTTATGGTTGTTGGAGGTCAGTCATCTCAGCTCCAGGATATCTCTGCAGGAGTTCTTCAGGATAGTGTCCTAGGTTTGAATACCTTTAGCTACTTCATCAATGACTTTCCTTCCATCTTAAAGTCAGAAGTGGAGATGTTCTCTGATTATTGTACAATGTTCAGAACTATACACAATGCCTTAGATAGCACAACAGTCCATGTGCAAATGCAACTAAACCTGGATAACATTTAAGCCCGAGTTGTAAGTTATATCCACAGCAGACAAGTGCCAGGCAGTGACTATATCCAGCAAGAAAGAATCTAACCCATCACTCCATGATGTTCAAAGCCATTGCCATTGCCAAAACCCTCATTATCAACATCCTGGGGAATTACCACTAATCAAAAGCTGAACTAAACCACTCCTATGCTGTGGCTATAAGAGCAGGTTAGAGGCTAGGAATCCTGCAGCGAGTAACTCGGCTCCCGACTCCCCAAAGTCTGTCCAACATCTACCAGTTAAAGTCAGGAGTGCAATGCAGTACTCCCTACTTGCCTGGATGAGTGCTGCTCCACCAACACTTAAGATGCTTTGTACTATCCAGGACAAAAAAGCTCATTTGATTGGCACCACACCCATCACCTCCTATCTTCACTTTCTCCAACACCAACACTTAGTAGCAGCAATGGGTAATGTGTACAAGTTGCACTGCAGCAACTCACCAACGTTCCTCAGACAGCATCTTCCAAACTCATGACCTCTACCACGTAGAAGGATAGGGACAGCAGATTCATGAAAGCACATTCCTCTACGAGTCACATCCATCCTGACTTGGCACTATATTACCATTCTTTCTCTGTCGCTGGGTCAATCCTGGAATGCCTTTCTAACAGCATTGTGGATGTCCCTACGTCAGAGAACTGCAATGGTTCAAGAAGGCAGCTCACCACCACCTTCTTCAGGCCAATTAGGATGGGTAATAAATGCTGACGCAGCAACAATGATCACATCCATGAAAGAATGCACCAAAGTGGAAAACGTTAAACATTCACTAAAAATTGGAAACATACAAGATTTTTAAGGAACACACAGTTGGAAAGTAGAAACCTCTCACAAAATTTCCATCAGTTGAACTCCTTTTATGTAAATCAACTGGTAGAAAAATGTTTATACAGTTCGGTGTTTATTCATTCATATCCAATATAAAACATTTATAAACATGCTTTTGGACATTGTAGTGATTGTCATTCTTGAGGAGAAACATGAGTCACCAATTCAGTGGAAAAATGAAGGAGGTGAGACATTTAGGCAGAAGGATTTGTTGGCTAATTGCTATTTTTTTAATCTGATTGGCAAGCAATGTGCTCAAATAGATACCCATTGATAGTTCAATCTTTCAGCACTGTTTTGTTAATCCCGCTCCAACATGAAAATTGTAGTTTTAATTTTACTTTTCCTCTCACTTCAGACTCTTCTTCACATTCCTGCTAGAGGATAAAACGAGCTTTGCTTAGAAAGAAATGTGCAAATATATTAGGGAAGTGATTTTTTTTGTGATGCTTTATCAGGAGTTATTCATTTCTACAAACAAAGAGAAACACTAAAAGCATGAAGGATATACAACAATGCAGGAAAAAGATATACTGTCTTCAACTACTCATACGTCACTGCACAAAAAAAAAATTTGAATTTGGCAACCTTTAAGAATTATTTGTACATTGGCTCCTTAAATTTGTGCTTTTCTGTGACTCAGTATCATGTGTTGAATTTGCATACTCAATGTATAAATTGTACTCCTTATGCACTGGTGTTCGGTCGGACCAGAGATAGTTCTCAACAATGAATCTGGGTGATTAAGGAATATGGGATCATGACATCACTGCAAACCAACAAAATGACACAATAGTGCATTAACTTTTGTACCTTTTCTATTTCCTGCTGAATGCTGTATTGATGTGCTGATATTCTTTTTCTTAAACATGTGGGAATGTACATAAGGCTCCCACAGTAGGTACAGCTTGTACCTTTCAAATCTTGGAAATAGCAATGTGAATGTTTTCGAAACGGCAAATAGCTGTGTTGTTACCATTTTTTATTGTGAAGATTTGACTACAAATTGATGAGGACCAAATATAAGCTGTGGAAACCTCCTCCAGCAGGTGATGTAGTAATATTGCTTTGATGTGCAATTAATTACCAAACACTGGCGATCTGAAACAAAAACAGAAATTGCTGAAGAAATTCTGCAGTTCTGAGAGCAGAGCTAATGTTTCGAGTCTATTGACTCTTTATCAAATCTCAGCGAAAAAGGATAACTTCTAATGCCTGAACAGAATGCTGAGTATCTACTTATTATGCTTTTGTGCCAGACATCTACCATTCCTAAGTTATTGATATTAGTTACACAGTCCAAACTTTAAAATAACAGTTTACTCCAGATTATTTCTACACACTACATCCTGAAATTCTTGGCTGACAATGTAATTCAGTCTGTTATTTGTAGAGAGTTATGCACTGTGTATCTTCATGGCCAAAAGTACTTTCATTTGGAAGCCTGAATACCATTAATATGAACAGGAAATCCTTCATTATTCATTGATGCATGAATGTTTAGAAGTGATTGCCCTGTTGATGCATTAGTATCCTTCCTGCTAAAGATTGCAGCCAGCATCTATCTTTCTTCTAAACTTTTGAACATTCTAAAATGCACCTTTTTCTAGTGGCTAAAATCTGGAATCATTCTGTCCAATTGTGCAAATAAATGTAAAAAACACTAATGAGTAGAGAATTGGATCATAGGCAGGAAAGTGTGAGTGAAGATAAGAGGTTCTTTCTCAGGTTGAGTGACCTTATAGAAGTTTATAAAATCACGAGGGGCATAGATAAGGTGAACAGTCAAGGTCTTTGTTCCCAAGGGAGGGGAGTCCAAAATTAGAAGGCACAAGTTTAAGGTGAGAAGGGAAGGATTTAAAAGGGACCATGAAGGGAACATTTTACAGAGGGTGGTTCATATGTGGAATGAACTGCCAGAGGAAGTGGTAGAGGCAGGACAATTACAACATTTCAAAGACATATGGGCAGGTACATGAATAGGGGTACATGCAGAAGAAAGCTTTGGGCCAAACACAGGTAAATGGGACTAGTTTAATTTAGGAACCCTAGTCGGCATGGACGCACTGGACAGAAGGGTCAGTTTCCGTGCTGGATGATGCTGTGATTCTAGGTGTAGCAGGCAATCAGGAACATGAATGGAATGTGGTCCTTACTTTAATAAAAGAGTGGGGAGGTCTTACTGCAACTGTACAAGGTGCTGGTGAGATGTGATCTGGAGTACTGTGAGCAGCTTTGGTTCCCCTATTTAAGGAAAGATATCATTTCCTTGGAGACAGTTCAGAAAAGGTTCACTTGGATGATTCCTGCTATAGAGGTATTGTCTTATGAGCAAAGACTAAACAGGTTAGGACTGTACTCACTAGAGTTTAGAGGAATGAAAGGTGATCTCAGTGAGACATACAGGTTTCTTAAGGAAAAATGCTGAGTGTATTTTTCCCCTCATGGGAGACTAGGAGAAGAGGGCATAGTCTCAGAATTAAGATGCAGCAATTTAAGACTGAGATGAGTAGGAATTTCTTCTTTCAGAGGGCTGAGACTCTTGCTAAGCAGCAGAGGAGTCAGTCAATCCAGCTGTTGCCCAAAAAGAAGTATTTAAACCTTTCATAAAAGTATTCTTCCTTTGTGTGACAGACAAAGGGGAGGGAACCAACTCAGACTTTAATTAAGCAAATCCTTTTTTATTTCATACTTAAATAAAGCATACTTTCATTGCAACATTTACTTCTTACTTCATCTAACTTAATTCCAACTTTAACTCTCTTCATTTAACTTCACTTTTCTTTGGCTTTAACTTAATCCATATTTAATCCAAACTCTAACTCTATAAGTTTTGACTTAAATAAAATACAACACCAATTCGAGTGAAGTGGCCAATTTAGTTTTCCGTGTAGGTTTCTTTTTATATAGAATCCCTACAGTGTGTTGCCTCATGGTTCTTTGACAACTCTGAAAGTGTCTTCAGGGCATGTGTTCCTCAAATACGGTCTGGAAGGCTTCATCCAAGAAAATTCCTTAATTCTGCTAACTTATCCGAAAGTGTGTTCCACTTCCAGAAAGATCTCTGGCACTCAGCCAATGAATTAATTGAAGTCTGATCACATTGTTCAATTCCAGCCAATGGAGTTTACTGGTAAACAGCTCCCAAATATTTACACTAAGTCATAAACAGTCACACTGCATGCTCCGTTATAAGGTAGTATAGTGCTAGTATGTCTAAAGGCACCATGACATTTGCCTTATTTGATCAACACAGGAAACTGCAGGTCACAACATATCCTGGCAGCAGTTTTAACTGAGGCCAGAGTTGACCAAAATTCCCAGCATGCTTGATACTAGCTCTTGACCAGTATAGTAGCCATTTCTGCTGCTGGTCATATGACCACACAAGTGATGAAGCTAAAATTAAAATTGGTGAATATGTTTTGCTTGGCAACTTGACTGATGTGTTTACTAAAAGAATCAGATCTACCTGTAGAGAAAAACACTTGTTCCACTTTCAAACTCTTTTCATTGTCACAGATAGTTGCAATTCACCATTGCAGAATGAGATATATATATATCATTTCTAAGATCAATATACAATGCTATTCTTAAATCTTAAAAGAGCTTGTTCAGCACAGTTCTACTTCACACTTCCTGGGCATCTTATTTGATTAAAGGCCTGTTTTAATTTCATTGAATGGTTTCCAGATATCCTATTAAAATTTCTTTTGGATGTCTTGTTTAGCACCGTGAGCACCATTCATGCAATTCAGAAGTTCTTATGTGAATACAAAACCTTTCTATCTTTCAGTCCACCATTTCCATTTCTACCAGCAATTTTGATGGGGACCCTCAATCTTATAACTTCCAGTTCTTTTGTGATACCTTTACTTTGTAATGATTGTCATTAAACAGTTAGATGTTGTAATTTTTTGCTGCTGCTGTGCTTTATAATCAATGTTATTAAAGTGATAAAAATGAACTATCAATTTTTAATTTATATCATCTAATTTTTAATGCCTAGGACTTTTCAAAAAAAAAGGAAAATCACTGGTTTGAGATGGCTGCAATGATTATTAGATTAATTAATAAGACCTAGTCTGAACTGAAACTAACATGTCATCTAAATGACTGAAACCAGTCTTTGAGATCTGTACTTCCTGTTTGATTGCATAATATCCAACATCAGAAAAACAATGAAAACAGACACAGGAATATACAAAGGAACTTTATGTCAGGCAACATTCTTTGGGGCAGAGGATAGAGAAGAAAGTGGTTTCATAACAGCCGAAAAGCAACTTGTTCTCTTTTCACTATTTCTCTCAGATTTTTAAAAGAACAGTGCCCTGTGATAAAGAAAATTGGAGAAACATTCATTCATTGAAAGTGAAAAGATATCTATAGATTTCACTACTGATCAGGACACATCAATTAACCAACCATGGTCTCAAGTTAAAACCTAAGACCTCATGAACTCAGCGGATATTTTTAAAAACTGCAAACACATACAGAAATGCAAATATAATGTAACCATTTCTTATCTTTATCATGGTTAGTAAATACTAAAATTCCTCTTCCTTTCACTCAGTTAAACTTTGTAATAGGCTCCTTGTTTTAGACTCATGCAACAGGAATTGTGCTAGCGTCTGACCAAATATGAAACCACTCTGGGTGTGTTTAGACAAGATACACAAATTAAGTTATCAAGACAAGTACAACAGAAATTACAGTTAATGAGGCAGTGAATTTGACTGATTCACAATGGAATTCTGGTCCTTGGTTAGCTAGAGTGCTGTCTTCTCTGTTTTCTCTTTCCACTTTCTGCACACTATGGCTGAAATACCAAACTTATTAACCCGTTCCAAATCACAACCACAGTTAACCAATGATAGTCCTGAACTCAGGTCTAAGGCAGTGTGATTAGATTCTGATTGTCTAGGTGAGTATGGTCACCTCCTGATGTCTATTCTTCCAGAAGAGGAAGTATATGTTAGTTCATTACCTGGAGTTTAGCTTAATTATCGTGAATCCTAATTAAATCAGACACTTTCCTTACTGTGTTTGTGAGAGATGTTGATCAGGTCAGCTTCTCTTAAATGAACATCTGTCTGCTGTTTTATTCTGGCTATTTCACTTTTTAGAACTTTGCAATATCAAACCAATACAGAGGATTATAGAGTGGGTAACATCCACAGAAATAACAGGAAAATCTATACGAAGTGTATGGAATGTAAATGTGAAGAAATCTTTGAGGTAAAATATCCTGACACATTCTGTTGGTACAGTCAAGAATGACAGAAGTCCCAAAGAATTGTGGAATAATTACAATATTAATCAGACCCTAACAAGTTAAATGTAACAAGTATATTTCTATATTTGGATTCTGTATTATAACTAAACTAAACAGCTAACTCCTGAATCACAGTTAAATTGAAGTATGATGCAGCCAGAATGAATTAAAAGTCTTCGCAGCCAGCCAAAGAGGATAGGGAGTGCGATTGGGAGTAGGGAATTTAAATGAGGGAGCTGATTCACACACCTCACTTAGTCTTAGCATTCTGCAGAGAACATTGACACAGTTTTAATCCCCTCTCTGAAATCAGATGAAAATCTAAAAATTGTGTCAACCAGCATAGAAAACAAATGGCTGCAAATTAAGTTGTACGTAGTAATTAATGTTCATTTTAATAGCCTCTAGGGCATTTTTTATGCTCTTGGGGAAAGTGGAAGGCTCAGTCCTCTCTCGTTATAAGTGACAGTTAGTGTATCCATCATCTCCCAGATTTTTATTAATTTTTAAAACACTTGACTGTAGCTAAGATGCTTTAAACAGACAGTTGTTTCATTGAATATTCGAGACAGATTTCTCCCCATAAGCTTGGTGCGCATCAATTTCCTTTGAGGCTAATCACATACTTTATAACATGTGTTACTTATTGTATCTTTTGCAAACAAAGTAAAATATTTAATTTTAATCTATGTAGAATGATCCAATCATAATTTGTATAATTATTCTATTCCTGCCATTGTATTTTGTTGAGAAATTCTTCAAAAGCAAATATCACAACATAATAGTCGGGCAGTTGTTGTGACATTAAAGGTTGAAAATTAATGTGACAGGAATTCATTAGTACATGGTTCTACTGAGTGTGTTTGGCTGTTCTATAACTTAGACCCATTGTGATTTGAATGAGCAATAAGTTGGAATGTAGAATAATTTACCTTCTGTGTATGGTTTTCAATGAGCTGGATAGCGACTGAGTGATAAAGACCAGACTAACATTTGGAGTCATAGAAACATAGGAAACAGGAGCATGAGTGGGCCATTCAGCTCTTTCAGCTTGCTCCAACATTCAATATGATCATGGCTGATCATCCAACTCCATACCCTATTCCCACATACGTCCCGTACACTTTGATCCCTTTGGCCCTAAGAACTATATCTAACTCATTCTTGAAAACGTGTAATGTTTTAGCCTCAACCACTTTCTATGGCAGAGAATTCCACAGGCTCAAAAGTCTCTGAGTGAAGAAATTTCTCCTCATCTCAGTCCTAAATGGTTTACTCCGTATCCTTGAGCTTGAACTTTGGTTCTGGACTCCCCAGGCATCAGGAACATATATTCCTGCATTTACCCTTGTCAAGTTAGAATTTTATAGAAACCGAGAACAAAAACAAAGATGTTGGAAAAGCTCAGCAGGTCTGGCAGCATCTGTGAAGGAAAAAACAGAGTTAACGTTTCGGGTCCGGTGACCCTTCCTCAGAACAAAGTTAGGTGGAGGTGTGTGTAGAATTTTATAGATTTCTATGAGATCCCATCACATTCTTCTAAACTCCATTGAATATAGTCCTAACATATCCAAACTGTTTTCTGTCATTCCTGCCATCCCAGGAAACAGTCCAGTAATCCTTTGTTGCACTCCCTCCATAGCCAGAACATCCTTCCTGAAATAAGGAGACCAAAAATGTACACAGTATTCCACGTGTGGTCTCAACAATGCCCTGTATAATTGCAGTAAGACATCCCTGCTCCTGCACTCAAATCCTCTCACTGTAAAAATCAACATACCATTTGCCTTCTTCACTGCCTACTGTACCTACATGCTTACTTCCAGCAACCGGTATACAAGGACACCCAGGTTTTGTTGCATCTCCCTATTGCAATTTGTTTCCATTTAGGTAATAATCTGCCTTCCTGTTTTTGCTACCAAAGTGGATAACCTCACATTTATCCACATTATACTTTATCTGTAATGCATTTGCCCACTCAGTCAACTTGAGAGAATCACATCTCTACATACTCCTCAAAGTTTACCTTCCACCTAGCTTTGTGTCATCTGCAAACTTGGAGATATAACATTTATCTTCCTCCTCTAAGTGAATAATATATGAAGTGAATTTTAAAAAAAGCTGGGGTCTCCAGATTCCCAGAGCATCCTGCTCAATATCCAATTATCTTGGCCGGACATGGAGACGGAAGCAAGTTTTGTTGATGCTGTGCTTGATTAAGAAAGACTGCTGTGGCTCACTGCCTGAAATCTCGAACAAAGAAAGGACTGTGGGTTAGATACAAGGTGTCTCCCAGGAAGAAGAGTTGGACATTCAAGAAATGACTCAAACTTGCTACTCTTGTTTTCAATCATTGGCTATCCTACCAAGGATTCAAGAAATGTGTTAATCTAAAAAATGCTGAGATCTGATCATAGATTTTCTTTCTGCTTTCTGCCTTGTTAAACAGTCAACGGCACCAAAAAAGGCAAATTCCGCATCTCTCGATGTGAATATAAATGCCAGAAGGTCAAAACAATTAGGGTTAACTATAACAGTCCTTTGTGTGTGTATTTTGTCTAGTTACGCGCATTCTAGTTCAAAGCCCTTTGCAGATAATCAGGTCAAAACTTATTAGAGATTTATGGGACAAATAAGCTCATAAGGATAACTTTTTTTAAGCAAAACATTTTTTAGTTGGATTGCATACAAAAACAAAATTGCTTTCATACCATCCACATCTAAGATTGTTTGCCTCCTACCCTTTTCACTTTATCAGTGCACTGATTCTTTTAATTAACTCTTCCCTACTATTTGAGAAATGCCTACTCTTGACCTTCCTCCTACAAGGTACCAAAATCTAAGGGTTTTCTGAAGCACTAATTAATTTGTCTGGTCTTTTCTAACATGAATGTTCCCCACTCCTCCAATTCACATATCTGTCATTCAAAAAGGTTTTAAAATTTCAAAGGAAAAGTTTTCAACTAACCAGAATAGGGGAAAATATACAGATTTGACACTGCTACCAATATATCCCTGTGTGTTCCTCAGTAGCTATGTTCCTGTGGATCAAACCATCCTGTAGGTTAGTTGGAGTGGAAGGAAGAGAATAAAACCAGTCTGTTTTTAAGTGCAGTTTAAGTTGCAAAGAATTTACTTAGTCAACAAAGTGTGGAGCTGAAGGAACACATCAGGTCAGGCAGCATCAGAGGAGCAGGAGAATCGATGTTTCGGGTCAGGGTGAAGGTCCTGATGAAGGGTTCCGAACCCAAGGGGTGCATGCTGGTCACAAGATCAACTGCATGATTGTAATCACAAATTACCTTCCACCATCTATAAATAATAAACTCATTGCTGAGCAATTCTTAGTAAAGCATAGTCACTGCAGTCACTTAGAATACCTTTCATTTAGGGTTTGGCAAAAAAATAAATTCTTGGATTTGCGGTCAAAACACTTGAAAAACAATGGTTTACTTTGAACTATAGGGATATTGATGTAGACAGCTGTAAATATCTTAACTTACTCCAAAAGAAATCCTTTCAATGTCTAATTTCTTTAGTTTCTTTGTTAAGGAGAACTTGTGTGAGTTACGTGTGTGTCAGTGGAAGTCTTTCGGATGCATGGCCCTTTTACAAGTGAGATTTAACCTAAGCACAGCTACTCCCATGTTGCCTTTGTATTGACAGATTAACTTACTAATATTTGTTCTGGTGCATTTATCAAGAAAATATCTCTTCAAAACTTGACATTGAACAGAACCTTTTTGACGGCACGAACCTAGACTTTTATTTATTTTATATTAAGTACTTAAGTTTTCTTCAAAGGCAACTGTAAGTTGAACAACTTTAATAAATAGTGTGGAAATTGTTGAATTCAGACAGTGTTTTATAAACATACAGGGTCACTCAGTTGTTTATAACTTATCCATTGATGATGAGTTTGTTGTATATTTCAGTAGATTTAATTAGTCATTCTGTTTGTGCCTTTGCAAGAAAGCAGCACCTCTCATGTCACCTGTGCTGTCAGGAATGTCTTGTGTATTTGCTCCCCTCTGCTGCTTGTGCTTGTGAGAAATTCTGGTGATTCCTGGACATTAGATACAAGGGATGTAAGCCATGCTGCCCAATCGTTGTCTGCTTTTTAAATGGATACAAAGGTGCTCAACAGAAATAAAAAGCACTGAATGATACCTTTACAGTGTGAGATGAGTAACCACTTAAAAAGAAAAGTCTCCCTTTAATACTTCAGTCGAAAATGGTATTCTTTATCTCCCACTATTTTTAACCATAATTTAATTTTGCTTTTTATCAGTAAGTGGAATTTTGAGTTGATGTGATTGAACATTCCCATTTTGTTTAGTTTGCCTCTTTCCTCTCCCTTTTTTACTTTCACTTCTGCTTCAGGGTGGGCGAATAACCCCAGATGAAATAGATTTAGAAAACGAACCCTGGTATAAATTCTTTTCAGAACTGGAATTTGGACACCCGGTAAGTGAGGCTAGTGTGATGTGATTTGAGCAGTATTAGTAATCTAGATATTCATAATTGCAGTTCATTGCAAATCAACAGTGTGTATTCACTGTGAAAAGAATGATTGTCATGTTAAAGCCAATCACTAATTTGTAGCACTTTTCAGATAAAGCAGGTTAACAGCCTGTATTTTGTGGACAACAGGTTGTAGATTTGGGGTCAGTTTTTTTTAGGTTGGAATTGTTGCTTCCAGTTGATTTGTCTAGATCCACTGAATAACAGTTTAGAATGGTCAAGGATGAATTTATTAAAGTGTTAAATTGTAGCTCTACCCAGGCTGTTGATGCAAGACACCATATTGAATTTGCTGTTTATCTTAAATACTTTGCACTTCTGCTTTTGTTCTTATTACCACATAGCCTGTTAGCCTGGTATTAATTAGTGGCGCTTTTTCAACCAATTACTGTAACCACAATTAGACTTATTTTCATCATTTAGCCAATTGATAGCTGACATCTGCAAAAAAAAATTGTCAACTGTCAACTTTATTTAGTCCAAGACCTCTCTGTAGAAAGCCATATTATCATGTCCACTTTGCCTCATCATTTTCACTCTGTTGGTATTTCTGTGTTTATATGATGCCAAGTGTTGCATTTGGCACCTGAGCTTTTTAACCATGTCACTTTTTTCATGTGTTGTGTCCCATTTGACTGTCCTCTGCACAACTCTCCACCTCTGCCTGTGTTGCCATCAGCCTCCCAAAAAGCTTTTGGATTATCTGCCGGAAAGTTCTGCCCGTGTTTCGGCTGAGAATATAAAGGTAACTACTGATTCTTTATGCAGTACCGTGCCATCAAATCTTTCATGTCTTCACCCTGATCATGATCACCCTGATCAACGGCATATGTGGATCTTCAATTCATTAAGCAATTGCAATCACGCAATGGTGGAGGGTCCTTTTGTCACTTCTGTCTGGTATGTAGTTGCTGATACATTTTGAGAAATGCTGAGGGCATATGTATTACAATCATCAGTCTGCAATTTTAACTAAAGTGTTAATCTTCTCATGATAATTGAGCACGTGCTGAAGAATGTCATGCAGATCTTTTAACCATCCATAACCATATTATTGCCTATAATCATGGCAACTTGCCTTGTGATTTTGACACGTGATTCCAGCTTCAATTCAGGAATCAAGCATGAAACTGCAGCAATGCAGTGATTAAGTTGCTGCACTGATAGTCTACAGAAGCCTGGATTTTTATAGGACGAACTGACAAATCCAAGAATGTAGAGGCTCTTTGAATATTCATGATAAGATATCATTTAATTAAGTCCATTCAAACTCCTGTCTGGCAGTCGACCCGACTAAATAACAGCCCCCACTAACAGCAGTTAGTGAGTGTGCTGGGGTTGTCGGTGACAGGAAGTGCAGCAAGCCTCTGGTAAGCTTTAGGAAGTAGGAAGTATCCTCTGTGGTTACAAGGCAGAAAGCAGTGGGGGAAAGATCAGTAGAGAGGTGTAGACCTGTGCAGTGGAGGCCCACTTTAAAACTTCCCTTCTGTATCTTTCCTTCTCGGGAATTCAGCTCGCAACAGGATTACCTGACACAAGAAGGATGACCTGATAGTGGAGTCTACTCTGCTTTTGCTTTCAGGCCTCAGGTTGTTAATACTGCAAAAGCTATGGGTCCTGACATCATTCCCCCAACAGTACTGAAGACTTGTGCTGCAGAACTTGCCAAAACCCTGGCCAAGCTGTTCCAGTACCTACATCTACCTGACAATGTGAGAAATTGCTTAGGTAAAATTGCCCTGCACTCAAAAAGCAGAACAAATCCAACTTGGCCAATTAACATCCTATCAATCGATTCAATATCATTAGTAAAGTGATGGAAAGATGCTCAACTGTGCTTTTGAGCAACACTTGCTCAGCTATAACCTGCTTCTCAACACTTAGTTTAGGTTCTACCAGAGTCACTCATCTCCTGACCTCAGTACAGCCTTGTGGACAAAACAGCTGAACTCTAACAAAACTGGAGTCAGTGGGAGTTAGAGGGTAAATTCCGCACTGATTGGAGTCCTATCTAGCACGTAAGAAGATGGTTGTGATTGTTGGAGGTTGGCTATCTCAGCTTCAGGACATCTCTGCAGGAGTTCGTCAGGGTCCAACCATCTTTAACTGTTTCATCAGTGACTTTCCCTCCAACATAAGGTCGAAGGGAGGGATGTTCATCAATGAGTAGACAATGTTCAGTACCATTTGTGACTCCTCAGATACTGAAGCAGTCTATGTTCAAGTGCAGCGACCTGGACAATATCCAGGCTTGAGCTGACAAGTGGCAAGTAACATTCATGTCGCACAAGTGCCAGGCAATTACCATCTCCAACAAGAGAGAATTTAACCATTGCCACTTGACATTTGATAGCATCGGCACCACTAAATTCCCCACTATCAACTTCCTGAGGGTTACCAGTTACCAGAAATTCAACTGAACTCACCAAATAAATACAGTAGATACAACAGCAAGTCAGAGGCTAGTAGTACGAGAGCAAGTTACTCAACATCTAAATCCCCAAAGCATGCCCACAATCCACAAGGCACAAGTTAGGATTATGATAGAATTCTTGCCACTTTCCTGGATGAGTGCTACTCC
The DNA here is from genome assembly GCF_021869965.1 of Rhincodon typus. Taxonomy (NCBI): domain Eukaryota; kingdom Metazoa; phylum Chordata; class Chondrichthyes; order Orectolobiformes; family Rhincodontidae; genus Rhincodon; species Rhincodon typus. The sequence goes on from NC_063334.1 coordinate 104,366,600, forward strand.
AACAATACTCAGGAACCGGGATAAAGCAGCATCTTGATTGACACTGCATTCACAAACACTCATTCCCTCCACCACTGATGCACAATAGCAGCAGTGTGTACTATCTGCAAGATGCACTGCAGAAATACACCAAAGATCCTCAGACAGCACCTTCCAAACCCATGACCACTTCCCACTAGAAGGATGAGGGCAGCAGCTACTTGGGAACACAACCACCTGCAAGTTCCCATCCAAGCCACTCACCATCCTGACTTGGAAATATATTGCTGTTCCTTCACTGTCACTGGGTAAAAATCATGGAACACCCTCCTTGAGGACATTATGAGTCACTTACCAGGGCCAACATTATCTAAGAAAAAGGCTACAGAGCAGACCATACTCTATGCTCCATTGAGAGGGAAATGAATAAAATCCAGTAAAAAGAAGGAATAAATAGACCAAATGGGAGTAAATATTCAAAATAAATTGATCAAAGTTTAGCCTTTCCTACAACACTGAATGTTGCTTTTTCCGAAGTTGGAAACTATTGGGTATCACTGAACCGTGAACAAGTTGCGTTAGAAAATAAAACCAAGAATAAACCAGAGATAGTAGGAACTGCAGATGCTGGAGAATCCGAGACAGCAAGGTGCAGAGCTGGATGAACACAGCAGGCCAAGCAGCATCATAGGAGCAGAAAGGCTGACGTTTCGGGCCTAGACCCTTCATCAGAAAAGGGGGAGGAGAAGGGGGTTCCGAAATAAATAGGGAGAGAGTGGGAGGCGGATAGAAGATGGATAGAGGAGAGGATAGGTGGAGAGGAAACAAACAGGTCGAAGAGGCGGGGATGGGGCCAGTAAAGGTGAGTGTAGGTGGGGAGTTAGGGAGGGGATAGGTCAGTCCAGGGAGGACGGACAGGTCAAGGGGGCGGGATGAGGTTAGTTGGTAGGAGATGGGGGTGCGGCTTGAGGTGGGAGGAGGGGATAGGTGGGAGGAAGAACAGGTTAGGGAGGCGGGGACGAGCTGGACTGGTTTTGGGATGCGGTAGCGGGAGGGGAGATTTTGAAGCTTGTGAAAGTTGTTGAGGGTGAGGACGAGTTCTGCTAAGCGGATGAGGGTGTCAGTGGAGGGGGACTGGTCGGGTCTGCAGGACAGGAAGAAGCGGAGGGCCTTTAGGCCATCTGCATGGGGAATGCAGGTGTAGAGGGACTGGGTTGTTGAGGGTGAGGACGAGTTCAGCTAAGCGGATGAGGGTGTCAGTGGAAGGAGACTTCCCTCCCCTCCCCCCCCCCCCTACCGCATCCCAAAACCAGTCCAGCTCGTCCCCGCCTCCCTAACCTGTTCTTCCTCCCACCTATCCCCTCCTCCCACCTCAAGCCGCACCCCCATCTCCTACCAACTAACCTCATCCCGCCCCCTTGACCTGTCCGTCCTCCCTGGACTGACCTATCCCCTCCCTAACTCCCCACCTACACTCACCTTTACTGGCCCTATCCCCGCCTCTTCGACCTGTTTGTTTCCTCTCCACCTATCCTCTCCTCTATCCATCTTCTATCCGCCTCCCCCTCTCTCCCTATTTATTTCAGAACCCCCTTCTCCTCCCCCTTTTCTGATGAAGGGTCTAGGCCTGAAACATCAGCCTTTCTGCTCCTATGATGCTGCTTGGCCTGCTGTGTTCATCCAGCCCTGCACCTTGTTGTCCAAGAATAAACCATACCGCCCATTGAAGTACTCTGCTGTTCAGTTTGATTATGGCTAATAGTCAACTCCAATATCCTACTGATTCTACATACTTATTGACTGCCAGAGGAACCCAAAATCTGTCAATCTCAGTGTCATGACCACCTGATGTTTCCATTATGTGTGGCTTGGCAGAACCACCAAACTGGCCGAGTCCTAAAGGACACAGCCATTTGGCTGGGTCTGCAGCGAGTGGTGAGGGAACCAACAACGGGAAAAATTGTACCTGATCTTACTGTCCCCAGTATGTCCAAGACATTGTTAGGACTGACTACATGCAGTCCTTATAGAGATGAAGCCCTGCCTCCACACTGAGGATGCTACGTGACACTATCACTGTGCTAAATCGGACAGACTTCAAATAGATCTAGCAATTCAAAACTGGGCATCCATGAGGCGCTGTGGGCCATCAACAGCAGCAGAATTGTACTCCAGCAAAATCTGTAACCTCATGGCCCGGCATATGCCCCACTCAACCACTACCATCAAGCCAGGGAATCAATAAAATAAAACAAAGAACTGCGGATGGTGGAAATCTGAAAGAAAAATAGATAATGCTGGAGAAACTCATCAGGTCTGGCAGCATCTGTAGAGAGAAAAATAGAGTTAATGTTCGAGTCCAGTGATCCTTTGTCAGATGAAGAATTTTCTGTTTATGTGGGGATCATGTCTGATTCACTAAACGGTGCAGGAGGACATGCCAGGAGCAGCACCATGCATTACCTGAAGTTGAAGTGTCAACCTGGTGGAGCTACCAAACAGGAGTACTTGCATGGAAAACAGTAGAAACAGGATCTGATAGACAAAGCTAAGCGATTCCACAACCAGTGGATCAGATCTAAATTCTGCAGTCTTGCCACATTGAGTCATAAACTAGTGGTGGACAGATAAACTCACTGGAGGAGGAAGAGGCTCCACATATATCCTATTCTCAATGATGGAAGAGCCCAACATATCAGTGCAAAAGGTAAGGCTGAAGCATTTGCAACAATCAAGTAGATGATCCATCTCAGCATCCCCCAAGGTCCTCATTATCACAGATGCAAGTCTTCAGCCAATCATATCAAGAAACGGCTAAAGTCACTGGATACTGCAAAGGCTGTGGGTCACATCAACATTTCCACAATTGTACTGAAGTCCTGTCTTCCAAAACTTACCATGTCCTCAACCATTGCTACAACACTGGCACCTATCTGACAATGTGAAAAATTGTCTTGGCCACCAAAAGCAGGACAAGTCTAAACTGGCCAATTACCATGCCATCAGTCTACTCTTGATCATCAGTAAAGTGGTGGAAGATGTCATCAACAATGCTATCAAGCAGCACCAGTTTAGTAATAACCTGCTCCGTGACACCCAGTTTGGGTTCTGCCAGGGCCACTCAGCTTTTGATCTCATTACCCTGACCTCTTGAACTCCTGACCTTGGTTCAAACATGGACAAAAGAGCTGAATTCCAGAGGTGAACTGAGAGTGACAGCCCTTTACATCAAGGCTGCATTCAACCAAGTATAACATTGACAAGCCCTAGCAAAACTGGAGTCAGTGGGAGTTGGGGACTATCTCTCTGCTCGTTAATATCTAGCACAAAAGCTGCATACTATCCTTACTTGGAACAATATCACCATTTCTGCTCCATCGCTGTGTCAGAACCCTAGAACACCATTGCTAACAGCTCTGTGGGTATCTACAACCCAGAGACTGCATGGTTTGGTATGCTTGTTTTAATTGGCCAGTACATTGAGTGTAGGAGTTAGGACGTCATGTTGCGGCTCTGCAGGACATTGGTTAGGCCACTTTTGGAATACTGTGTTCAATTCTTGTCTCCCTGCTAAAGGAAAGATGTTGTGAAACTTGAAAAGATTTGCAAGGATGTTGCTGGGGTTGGAGGGTTTGACCTGTAGGGAGAGACTGAATAGGCTGAGGCTATTTTCCCTGGAGCGCTGGAGGTTGAGGGGTGATCTTATAGAGGTTTATAAAATCATGAGGGGCATGGATGGGATGAATAGCCAAGGTCTTTTTCCCAGGGTAGGGGAGTCCAAAACTAGAGGGCATAGGTTTAAGGTGAGAAGGGAAAGATTTTAAAGGGACCTGAGGGGCAACTTTTTCACGCAAAGCATGGAGCTGTCAGATGAAGTAGGGGAGGCTAGTACAATAACCATATTTAAAAGGCATCTGGATGGGTACATGAATAGGAAATGTTTAGAGGGAAATGGGCCAAATGCTAGCAAATGGGACTAGATTAATTTGTGATATCTGGTCGGCATGGACGAGTTGGACCGAAGGGTCTATTTCCCTGCTGTACATCTCTATGACTCTACGTGTGGAGATATCCCTCTACAGTCCATTGAAAGCTGGGAGCTGTCTGGTCAGGTGATTCTTGGCGGCCATTTTTTGAACATTTTGTGTTCAATTCCAGTCCCTTTCATTTTTCTTTACGCTAGTCTATAATGAGATAATTCCTTTGTCCATGACATCAGTCTTAACTATATTTGATGATGTTGCATGCACAACCCTCTGGGGAGAAAATTCCAAAGATCTATAAAGTTAAAGACAAGGTAAGTTGGGACAGTGGATTTTGGACCTGGTGATTTTTTTTTCCTGTTCCTGACGTGCTTTATTCTCTAACGATCACATACGAGAGAATCTCATGTGCTATTTCAATTCTATGAATCACTGCTAACCACATGCTGCAGCTTTTAATGTAATTGTGGGTTTATATGGAAGGGATGCCGTACCATTTTGTCTTTTCCTTTTCAACTCACCACCTCTCCACCCTTTTTCCATACCAGCTGTCTTTTGAGTGTAAAAGTTTCCAATTGCGCATTCCAGAAGGGTTTCACGTATACAGATTATTGTTAAACTACAGCATTGTAATACAAGGCTCATTCTCTCTGCACAGATTACACACAATGCCCAAGTAAATTAAGATTCCAGAACCCAGTGACACTAATTTATTTATGCTGAGACAATAATGGAGTGCTCAGTTTTGGGTCAATTAGACTCTTCATGGTAAATTGAGATCTAATTAATTTACTTCCTGAAGTAAACCATGCCAATGTGTAGGCAAGTGATGTTCAAATTTACTAATTGTGCAAAATTGCTGAATGTTAGATTGAACAAAAGCTGCTTGGAGCAATTTGTCACAATTAGGCAGTGGGGAACATTGAACTAATACACCCAAATAGAAGTGGCATCACAAACATCTTCAGTTGAAGACTTTCACTGTTTATCATGGAATTTCTCTCAGCATATTTCACAAATAGAGAAAGGAATTTTTGTTTTACTTGGTCTGTCAGTGTCTTGATGCTGTTTGTGTGTCAGTCCTGTTCTGTTTCTCTATCTTGGTGTGTTTAGTTCTCTGCTCTCTCTCTTTAGCCTCTATGATGTTCTGTTTCTCCCTTATCTTTATGAAGGTCGTTTCCCGAGGGTGGGGGAGTTCAAACCTGGGGAGCTTATCTTTCAGGTGAGAGGAAAAATTTTTAAAAGGGACATGAGGGGCAACTTTTTCACACAGAGGGTGATTCTTACGTGAAATGAACTGCCAGGGAAAGTGGTGGATGCAGGTACAGTTACAACATTTAAAAGACATTTGGATAAGTACATCAATAGGAAAGGCTTGGAGGGACTTGGGCCGAATGCAGGCAAGTGGGATTAGTTTAGTTTGGGAACATGGTCAGTGTAGACTTGTTGAACCAAAGGGTCTGTTTCCATGCTGTGTGACTCTATGACTGTCTAAGTGGTGTAGTAGGGAAGGAACTGCTAACCACGTGCTGCAGCTTTCAGTGTAGTTACATGGTTTGTAGGGAAAGACACCCATTCCATTTTGTCTTTTCCTTTTCAAATCACTGCTTCTTTGCCCATTTTCCCCACCAGCCTGTTTTTTGGGCACACTTGGAAATAAAAGTTTCCGACTGCTAATTCCAGAAGGTGTTCAGGTACAAATTATTGTTTGGGAGAGATCAAAAACAAGTTAACAGGAATGTTTGCCGCTGGGTCACAAGGTTGTGCACTGGGACCACACCCTACACATTTACTTAATATGACATTTCAGTGCAGCACTGTAGGAGTGCTGCAGTGTTAGAGACACCAGCCTTCAGTGAGCTGTTAAACAAAACCCATCCACCCTCCTGGCATGGCCAGAAAAGATTCCACAGCACGATATGAAGCAAGTTGAAAGAGTTTTCCCAATGTCCTGACTAACATTTGTCCCTCAATCATCAACACATTAAAACAGGTTATCTGCTCATTTATCTCATTGCCATTTGTAGAATGTTGTTTGTCTCAGGAGATAATGCACTGCACATAGGGTGTGTTTCACTTCTAAATTCAATGTGACTGTTGTGTCTGTGGAGGCTGACTTGAGAGACACTGTCTTCTACAACTGGCCTGGCTGAAGTATTGGCCCGAGATCAACTGATGCTTTTCCCTTCCAGCAGACTCTCTTTCCCACCATCCAGCCATCTCTTTTGTCATCTGCTTTATCCACGTCTGTCCTGATGGCTTGTCTCCAGACAAGTGGTCATCAACAAGGACTTCCCTATCAACTTGGAGTCTCTTGAAGATCACAGACGTGACTAACTTGTTGGTCTCATGCCAGTAGCCAATTTATGGTAGCGTATATCTTGAATCAGTAGTGACTCTATTAGCTGGGTCATGTGAACCAAATGGATGATGGTCACATCCACAAAGACATGCTCTGTGTGCAACTTAGCCTCAGCCTTTTTCTAAAAACCATAACAATGGGACTTATGGGGTGCCCGCAGGACCAATAGGGTACTCCATTAATGCAAAGCTTTCCTTACATCCTTACAAATAATCTTGTACCTGGAAATGAAAGATATAAAGGGCTAAAAGAATAAACAATAACTCTTGGCCTTTCACTACACTAATTCTGAAAACACATTACCATTGAGGTTAAAGAAACATGAACCTTCTCAATCCACATCAATTAAAACACACTGTACTGCTGAGTTGTGGTCAAAATAACAATGACCTTGCTGTTTGTTGATCCATCTCTGCTGTTCTTTCATTTGACAACTTAAATGCTTAAGAAGTACCAAGTTTTAATTTCTACCGCCTCCACCTCCTCCAGCAAACATTTGACATTGTTTTATAATGGTATTGGAATTAATATTAATGAAAATAGGTTTTTCAATTTGAAGTACCACCAACATCAGGACTCATGCCATTAACATCGTCCCTGTCCCCTGCCTCCAGGAGTGGGATACCGTAACAAATTGTGTCCAATAACATTTGTTACTTTTGCAATACAGAGCCCATCTCTTGCAGTTTTTTTTGTTCATTCATGGGATGTGGGCATCACAGCCTTAGCCAGCCCTTACTGCTGTCCCTAATTGCTCACAGAGCGGTTAATATTCAACCACATTGTTGTGGGTCTGGAGTCACACGTAGGCCAGACCAAGTCAGCACGGTGGCTCAGTGGTTAGCACTGCAGCCTCATAGCACCAGGGACCAAGGTTTGATTCTACTCTGTGTGGAGTTTGCACATTCTCCTCATGTCCGTGTAGGTTTCCTCCTGATGCTCCAGTTTCCTCCCACTGTCCAAAGATGTGCGGGATAGGTGGTTTGGTCATGCTAAATTGCCCATAGTGTCTAGGGGTGTGCAGGCTAGGTAGATTAACCATGGGAAATGAAGGGTTACAGGGATAGAGTAGGGGTGTTCTTCGGAGGGTCTGGGTGGGGTATTCTTCGGAAGGTCAGTGTGGACTTAATGGGCTGAATGGCCTGCTTCAACACTATAGGGATTCTATGATTCCAAGTCAAAATCAGGTAACGGTGGCAGATTTCCTTCAGTAAAAGACATTAGTGAATCTGATAGTTTTCGATGTTCTACAGTGAGACAAAACTGATCTAGCCAACACTGAGTCCAGGCATAAAATAACTGACTGACTTCATTGGTGGCTTGATAAAACTAGCACCAGACCATTCATTCCAAAGAACATCTGTGAGTGAAGAGTCCGGAATTCATCATCTAGAGAGAAGGACAGAGAGAAATTCTGTCAGATGCAGGTGTAGGTAGAGGTTGCTCGATGCATTATTTTGGGACCCATGAAGGTAGGCAAGATTAAACAATCCAAAGTTTATCCCGCAATGAACTTTCATTTGATCTTTTACAGAGTTGCTATTTTTTTCCAGGAGCTCAAATTAGCAGCTAAGTTTCGTACATTAGTGATTATGCTTTGATTACTGAAGCGTTTCCGTATGTCCTGAGATCTCGGAAGGTGTTGAGGCTTTCTTTCCTGCCCTCTCCTTTAATCCTATAATGGAGAAGACTTTTAAAAAAGGTCACCTTTAGCCCAGCTCGTATCTTGCTGCTCACTCATTATGGAAGGTGTGCTGCAGGTACAAGACCTGTTTCTATCATTTCAGTGACTCTGCCTTAAAGCGAAAATGAAAGGTGTCTCCCAAGCCACAGATGAGGGCCTCGAGACCCAGGTATCAGGGATAAACTATGAGAAATGCTCCAACAAGAAGGAATAACTCAAAGGAAATCTTATGAAATCTTTTTTTTAAATTAAAAGCATGGAGATTGTGAAGTTCCAAAATTATTTTATGTCACAACCACCAGATGAGCTTGCAGCACATTCAGTGAACTGTGAATATATTTTACTCGTTTAGCCCCAAGGGTTAGATGATCACCCAACTAAGCAAAATTGTGATAGTTATTAGATAAATACAGATAAAGAGATTAAAAGTCGATACAGATGAAAGATCCTTTTATAGGTATAAATCAGATCAGTCCATTATTAGTGCAGTTATTTGGTTGTAGATTCTGTTTTTGAAGGTGAAGGGTTCAAAGTTTCAAGTCACATTTGTGATAGATTCTGTGGTTGAATAGTTGGAAATTGATTTTACGGAAGGACTCAGTAGCTAGAGCAGTCAGTATGTAACAGACGGACAGGTTTGCTGTGCTTGATTTCCCAAAGCCTTTCTCTGTTTGGCCAAGAACTCTGTCTGATGTTGTCTTCCTGGGAAATTTTGTTTCAAAATGGGTTAGGGTTAGGGTTATACATCTTATACAGATCAAACTTAAGGTGCTTACTGTGTTAATGCTCATTGTCTGGCGAAGTAAGTTGTGCTGCAATTCTTTATGTGGGTCCTTCCAGTTTCTTAAACTTTTGTTGGAAAAGGTTTGAATTCTCACCCCTTCAAAGAGGCCCATGTGCAATCTGAGGATTAATCAAATTCTGAATAACTCCCTTTGAGATTGGTGTTGCAATCGCTTATCAGTTGGTTCCTCTTTCTGACTGAAGTGAATCAACAGGCACAGTAATGTGGCTTCTGGGCAGCCATTTTTAACTGCTATGTCTATTTTTAAAAGGTCAGAGTAGCCTTCCTTATAACATGTGTATGTATATATATATATATATATATATATATATATATGTTACAATTATACACTCATGACTAATGTACCAAAGTAACAGGATAAGGAGGCACAGATTCAGTTTTACCAGTATATGTTTAGAGAAGTTGTCATGATCTGTTCTACAGTAATTGATGTTTTTAATATGGGAAGGTGGATCAAACCAAGGCTTTGGATTCTGTCAGGAATAGCAAAATACTACACAGGGTTAGAGATTGGATTATTGTCCTGGAATGAAATAAAAGGAGGTGTTCTGTTCCTTCCATGTTGTAATCTGTAACAGCGTTGTGTTCATTCCTTTGACTGAGCAAACTGTGTCACTGAAATTAAAATTAGGTGGAATACGAAATAATGAAAATTGCTATCAATATTGCTTTCGGTAAGGAAAGAGCAGTTATGTTACATTAGGCTGTTGCTGATCAATGTGGTCCAACGCACTTGCTGGAATTAGAGATCTACTTGGAAAGGAAACATTTGCAGAGCTATGGGGAAAGGAGGGGAGGGGTTCTCATTGGTTAATTATCTCAAAGAGGTCAACTTGCATTTCCATAGACCTTCTGAGGACTTTTGACCAGAAAGTTCCTTTCAGCCAACTATCCAAAAAATGTCATCTGCAGATCAAGTGGAACCTGTACATATGCCGTTAGATCCATCTGTCATCTCATCAAGTCAGCATGAAGTATAAATGAACAGTACAGTATCAGAACATGAAGTGTAAGTTAGAATATTAATTCAATTAAGGTACAGAAAATAAAATAGAGAGAGAACTAAAATAGACGAAGATAAAGTAAATTTAATCAAACCTTAACTTGATAATAATTAAAACCTGGAAGAATGAAAATCTACATTTGTAAATCTACATTGATTTTCATTGCCATCAAAGCTGTTTGTCATTAACGAAGGTATATTTCAGTAGACATGTCTAGTCTTCCTCATGTGCATTTAGTGTGTATATGTCTGGTAATTATTTCAGACCATTCCATGCGTCTTTACTGGGGATTCTCTTAGCGAGCTACTAATAGGAGACAGCTTTAGGCAGAGCAGACATCTTGGGCAGCAACTTTCTGATTTCGCATTTATCTGTGAACGCATGATTGCTGGCAATTAGTGGAAATGTTGATTTAAATAGCTATTGTTTCAGCTACAAAATGCAGCTCATGAATCCATGCTTTTTATATTATGGATACGTACCCTTTACCTTGCATGCAAGTGGTGGCTTAAATGGTTTCCAATCAACGTGATGGACAGCAAATGAATGACAGCCACAAAATTGATTTTGCATTCTAAAACTGATTTGGAGATGAGTTCCTTGGAGGATGAAAGACTGATGCAAGGACATCTCTGTTGAAAGGGAGGTGGCAAGGGTATGGGAGAGGCTGAAAACAACCAGAGAACTGAATGAGACTCAAATTGCGAAGGTCCTGTTGACTTTAATGCAGAACTCAATAGCTCCAATCATTGCTGTCTGCCAGTCAAATTTCTAGCTAGCGGATGTGAAAGAACACCAGTGGCAGGAGGCCACAACTGAGGACCCTTGCCAATTGTTGCTGGCAAATGGGTGATCAGGGCAGATTAGCAGTCAGGACAGGGATGGAGGAAGCATTGGTTAGCAAATTCTAACAGGTATGGGGAGGTGGGCCACTTGGAGGGTAATGAGGGTTATGACCCACACTTCAGGCTGTTCCAGTGCATGCTACAACACTGACATCTCCCTGACAATGTGGAAAATTGTCCAGGTATGTCCAGGACACTAAACAGGACAAATCTAACTCACCCAAAATCTCTTTCTGCATTTTTCACCAAGAGTTAGGCATTCAAGCACTTCATCACTAATGTCATTAGTTGGAAGCTGCTGGATTGTATTAAATTCATGTCAATGTTGGTAGAAAAATATGTTTATTTTGCAATTTGACATCTACTTTCTACAGCTCTGAATTGGTCATTAGGACTGAGTTTGGTCATTAGCCTGAGATAGGGCGATACACTCACCCTCAGTCACCAGGCCCCTCTTAATGAGTGGATAATCTGGAGGATTCTCCCATCACTGGGGGGTGGCAAATTAGCATCTACAAAGTACACCCCACCTCCCCCAGCCCCCGCCCCCCACATTCAGAAGTAAAAATGAAAATATGTTTGTCAGGCAGGGCGTTTTCACTTTTAAAGTTTTTAGAGTGTAAATTAGTAATTGATAAATGGAAGTTGGATGCAGTTGCCAATCAGGAAAATGGATTTGTTTTGGAGTTAAATTTACACATAAGGAATTTTGAATATGGCTGGTTGAGGGACAAGTATTAGACAGTCCTTCCAACCAGTTTCAGGAAACATGTAAGCATTATGACGCAACAACCCGCTTTCACATTTCCATTTGTTGTTTATATTTCAGGTGATGTGTGTAATAGATCCTTCTGTAAATCCAGCTATTGCACTGGGGATGCCAAACACAAAAGAAATATGCTAAAAAAACTAAATATGGGGCTGCAGATAAAGACTTCTGCTCCATCAGTAGTAATTCTAATCCTTGCTTTTCAATTACTTCTTTTGCAGACCTCTTTTTATAATACTTCGATAGATAGACCATTGGAGAGACCTTCCAGGTAAGTCTTAATTGACAATGTTATTTTAGTTCCTTTAGTTCTGTTTTGGTTCTAAATGGATATTGAGTATGATCTGTCCCTGATTTCAACTTTTGTTGCTGCTTACATGAAATTTTGCACATTTTGTAAACACTGCGATATTTCATACTAATAGTAAACTTTGCCTATTCATTGAATTGGACTGTACAGGAGAAACCTTTAGAGTAAACTTTCATTTGTTTGGTTGTAGAATTGGTTTATCTGATCAGTGCAAGGTATGGTTTGCCGTTTGAAAATGGGGAGATTGTTCAACCTAAGCTTGCAGAATTAGATGTGCATTTTTATTGTTTCTGAATAGAAGAAATATTATTTGTTGAACTTGTGAACATTATCCAAATTTTCAAAACAAAGAAACAATTTTATTTGTTAAGTAATGTGGGGTATGGGCTATTCTTACTTTCTTTATTGGAAACAAAGGCAAGGCAGCTTCCTCCACGGAGTATGACTTTGATTGTCTCTGGATTCTCTACCAGAGAGTTTCAATATATACGTATATGATTACAAAAGCTTTATTTTATCTTTGTGGTGGAGGGCTGTTGTAAAGTTCTTAAAAACCATTCCATGGTTGCAAATAACCTTTTGAGCTTTACCAAATCTTGGCATACTCAATGTCTGAGCTATAGTGCTAGAGACTCTGGTTACAGGTGTAACCAGCAAAGATTCTCTAACTTTTCTCTTCGATGAACTTTGAAAAAAACTTCATAACTTTCATAGGATTCTACACTCTCACAAGCACCCATCCTTCATACCTTGATGACTCATCATTACATGAAAACAGTTCTTTTTCACTTTGCTAAACAAAACTGTTGATTGTTCTTATCTTTGTTTTATGATTAAGCTGACCTTATATCTGAACGTTCTTTGACTTGCTATTCATCATTCTCATGAATGAAAACTAAAACAACTTTGCTGACAAACTTTGCTAAAGATCACTAATATCATGATGCTTTCTCAAATTGATCAAATACAGCATTGTAAAATTTACAGCTACCATAGAAATCTACAAGCTATTTATAAGTAAAAAGAAAACAAAACATTTAATTAGAGATAGTAGGAACTGCCGATGCTGGAGAATCTGAGATAACAAGGTGTAGAGCTGGATGAACACAGCAGGCCAAGCAGAATCAGAGGAGCAGGAAAGCTGACATTTCGAGTCTGGACCCTTCTTCAGAAAA
>NC_063334.1:104389515-104407117 GCF_021869965.1 Rhincodon typus
AGGCCCGAAACGTCAGCCTCTCTGCTCCTATGATGCTGCTTGGCCTGCTGTGTTCATCCAGCCCTGCACCTTGTTGTCTCGGATTCTCCAGCATCTGCAGTTCCTACTATCTCTGATTCAATTAAATAGGGGTTGGGGAGGGTGAGCTGAGAGATGGAAGAAAATCCCAATCTAAGTGTCCATACATCTGAGGCACAAATCCCATTGACATGAGCAAATGATATGCTTTTGTTAATCCCACTCTTGATTTGCTTATGATGTGATATTTGAGAAAATTTGATGTGGAAACAGAGTTTTCTCATGTTACCTGATTAGTACCTGCTCAAACATCCCCTGAACTTGTGGCAAGATAAGGAAATTGCAAAAGCTTCAAATTTCAAATCTGGAAGCTGAATTTGTTAGAACTCGTTGAAATTTCTTATGCAGGTATCCTGACAGAATCATAACGATTCCTACAATTGGACATAAATGTGATTAACATGTTTTTAAAAAGGGGGTTTAATAAGGATTTAACAGCATTTAATAAGGAGATTAACCTCGACTCAATGACTGCATTTCCACCCTGATCAGATGATCATAGGTGCAAGCCCCAGTCCCAGGATTTGAGCAGAGGCTGATGGGTCACTCAATCTGAATTGATATCTGGCTTTGAACATAGATGTTAAAAATTCAATGGCATTTTTTAAAAATCAAAAGGGTTTGTACTCCCATCAGTGTTTGTGCTCCCATCAGTGTTTGTGTCCAGGCCAATCCTGGTTAAATGGAAGCTGTGTTTATTTGTGCTACAACAGTGACTAGACTTCAAAACTACTTTGTTTATCAAAAATACATTGTTGGCTGTGATGTACTTTGGACTGTCTTTCAGTTATGAAAAATTACTTCATAATTTGTTTGATGCAATTTAGATTAAATATATGTTTGTAGAGTTATGCATCATGGTGCATCCATGTACATGCTTCCAAGCCCCAATCCCATTAAGTATCTGATATAGCATGTTTCCCAGGCCGTATCTTCAATGAAACACACTACGTAACTCCGTGGCAATAACACTGGACCCAGTTACCCTTTTCATTTCTTCCTGGTAGCTATTTTCCTGTTTTGTTCAAAACCTGAATTTGAGCCCACCTTGCTGACATGTCAAGAACACTTATCCCTGCCTGATCGCAATCCCAACAGTGCCGATCAGGAACCGTGGCCACTGCAGGCAGTCCCACTGTGCAAAGTCCAGGTAAGTCTGGGGTCTTAGCCGGGGGAGTAGGGGAATCAGCTCCAAAAGCTGGGGGTCGGGAGTACGTTAAACGGGGGGGTTGACATTGGGAGAGAATTCAGCAACGGCCTCAAGGGAGCTACAAATTTGTCACCCTCCCCTTTCTTGATGCCAGCCCATGCAACTAAACCTGCTGGTCTTCCCCCATAGTGTGAGTATGCCCTTGATATAGTAGTGCAATAAGGCTCGTAAATAGCCATTAATTGGCTAATCGAGGGCTCAGTAGACCCAAGGATGGGTGACCACCCAATACTTGCCTATCTGCTCCCAACCCTGAAAATTTCTGATAGGCTGAAGGCAGGCAGCTAACAGCAAGAAGCTCATCTGATGAGTTTTACATTCCCCTCACACTGTTGCTATCCCCAGACTTAAAAGCCAGTGGTTGAGGGGCCGTAATATCCAGTCCCATGTCATAATCTAGGATAGGTGAAGAAAGAAAGAAAGACTTGCAATTATATAGCACTCTTAATGACTACTGGACAATACACAGTGCATAAATGGCAATGAAGTGTTTTTGAAGTGTAGTCACTGTTGTAATGTAGGGAACACCAGAGCCTATTTGCAACATAGCAAACTCTCCCAAACAACAATGGGATAATTTCTGGAAAACCTGTTTTTTGTACATAATGTTGATTGAAGAGTAGATATTGGGCAGATCATAAGAACATTAAGAAGTATGATTAGGTCATGTGGCCCCTCAAGTCTGCCCCACCATTCAACAAAATCTTGGCTGATCTGCCCTAGGCCTCAACTCCTCTTCCATGTCAGCTCTTACAGCCCTCAACTCCTTGATATTTCAAAAACCCATCGAACTCCTCTCTAAAATGTTCAATGATCTAGCTTCCACACCTTTCTGGGTAGACAATTCCAGGTATTCACTATTCTCCTTCAGCTGTCAGTTTTTAATCAGTGTCCCCTTATCCTGTAACTAAGTCCCCTTGTTCACAATTCCCCCACGAGTGGAAACATCTTCACAACACCTACCCTGTCAAACCCCCTCCCCCTCCCCTCAGAATCTTGTCTGCTTCAGTAAGATCACTCCTCAATTACTTTTGTACGTTCTGTCTGTAGAAGGATTGAGAATTTCGGGCATTAGAAACATTCACAAATGCAATCTGCCAGAAACAAATTCTGCTCTCTCTTGAAGAATTTCAACAAATCAATGTCTGCCATTGTCGATGACAATCTTATCCATAAGTCCCCTGTTCTCAGGAAACCAACCACCTCCTGACCTCTAACCTGCAACCTAACATAGGGGCCTTTGATCACCCCTGCTCCAGTCATTGGAACAAACTTTCATTATCTTACAAACTTCAGTCAGTCCATGCTGCACTCAAGGGTAGAGTACCAACCCTTATAGTCTATCTTGCTAATTAAGATCCTTTAAGTGAAGAATTGCTATGCTGGATCTCCTCTGCACCCTTTCCAAAATCTCAATAGTACTAACCATGTGAAAATGCCACAACTGGACACATGTTAACAGAAAAAAGATTGAATTAATATGAAAACCATGTGGAATAGTTGCAACTGTTACAAAAGAGAGATGAAGCACAATGGAAGAGAAGTAAAGATGCAGCAAAAGCATGAAAAGGGGATGAATATGCCGCAAAATAAGAAAAGTGCCTAACTCCCACGAAGAAGAGAGAGAAAGGTTGGGAATCCAACACAGAGTGGAACAGAGAAACTAGACAGTTGACTATCCACAGAAATTTGTTTTTCACTTTTCTTACTTAACATATTCAAATAACTTATCCGTAGAATGTGCAAATCTTTATATTCTGCATGTTTCTGTTGCTGAATTATGCTAACTTGTTAATTTTTCGCTTTGCTTAAATATTTCAATTTTTGTGCACTGTTGAATATCTTTACGTAATCTGTCTTGGCTGATGTATTACCACAATTGTCTGAACATCTGATTACCATATAATGCATCAACACTAAAAAAAAGGAATTGTTTTCAAAGAACTAATGTCACAGAAAAATTAATCCTCATTGAATAAAAATGTTAGTAATAATGTAACTATATGAATGAAT
This sequence comes from Rhincodon typus, assembly GCF_021869965.1. Classification (NCBI taxonomy): domain Eukaryota; kingdom Metazoa; phylum Chordata; class Chondrichthyes; order Orectolobiformes; family Rhincodontidae; genus Rhincodon; species Rhincodon typus. The sequence continues at coordinate 104,392,817 of NC_063334.1, forward strand.
TTTACCATAAAAATTACCACAGCATGCCTTTTGCAATGGTAGGTGTAAAGGTTCATTGACCAATGAAAGATAGATTAATGATCGATGAAATTGCCATTCTTCTCCCCTTCAATATACATAACTGATACTTAACAAATCTATCAAATCCGTAACTTTTATACAATAGTTTGAAACCTCACAAAAATATTAAATTATGGCTGAGAGGAAATTTGGCAATGTGATTTCATTAAACCATAGTTTTGGGCTTGTGCTTATAAAGCAAAGCTATAATTAAAGTAAGTATCTATTCAACCAATGCAAATTATTAACTGATGATGATATTTATTGGGCTCGAGAGCGAAGGGGAGTATGCTCCTAGATTGTAGCTCCTTCCTTTGGTTTTGTTCACAAGAAGTGAAACTAAAAATTTGTCCCAAGTTTAATGTCTTCTAGAAAACAGCTATCAATCCTAAAGGAGCTAATTCTTCTTTAAAACATGAGCATTTTTCGATACGATGTGAAGAACTCCAAGCCAAAGTAGATATTATAATAATCTTAAGAGTGGCATTTTACCAAACTTGGTTAAGTACAGTACATGATGTTCATGCACAATCCTTACTTCTTTGCTATTCTTATTGGTTTTCTGCTACTGAAATACTGTCTTTTAATGTCTGTTAATTCTGGAATTGTCTTTCTTTTAACCATGCTGCTCTATGGATCTGAAAGGTGGGGATGTTAGCAGATCATACCCACCCCTGCTTAGCTGTGTACTTCAAAACCAGAATGCTTCTCTTAAGTTAGGTCACAGTAGTCGCCATAGCCAGCCCCTGGTTGTAATCACACCCAGCCCAAAAAGATCTGTCCTGTTCAAGAATGGCTGGCACCTGAACCGACAAAATGCTGAAGCTTGGAGCAGCACAGATGAAGCCACTTCACCGAAGCAGAAGTCTCGCAGCTGTGACGACCTGTTGCAAAACGACTACGTTGACGTTCAGGAGGAGCAGCCTAAGTCTGAGAGCATGGTGACATTACTTTGCGAAGAGCAGCCCAAAGGAGAATACTCCAGAGGTTGGCTTTCACCTCACGGGACTGGGAATGGGAAGCCCCATAGATCACGCATTCGCTGCAAGTCAGCACGTGGTGGCAAAGGCTTCTTGAAGTTGTACAAAAAAATGCATCATATAAACCGCAATGAATTAATCAATCCAGAAGTAATCTGTACTGTGAAATCCAGGGTGTTACAATACGAACAGGAGCAGCACAGAGGTATCTTTTCAGAATGGAAAGAATTTTCCAACGAGGTGCCTAGGGACATGGTACCAACCAGAATCTCTGAATTTGAAAAACTTATCAAGTCCAAATCTATGCCCAATCTGGATAATGTGATGCTAACTGAAACTGCCTACCCGACTGCAAACAGGACAGTCCTCCCAAAACGACGGTTATCCATTGAATCACTATTAGATGAGGAAAATCAAGGCAGGAAAGTATCTATGATGCAACAGCATTGCATCTCTAAAGCTATGATGCCGATTCATATTAAAGTGACAAACGAAAACCAGCAAAGAATAGCATCGCGGTTTGAAAGCTTGGAAATGGACAGTGACCATGAGGTAATGGTGTCAGACCTCAGTGATTGCATCCCAGTTGAAGGCTCATCCTTTTGTAGTGAAAGTGACTTTGACCATTACTCGTTCACCTCTTCAGAAAGTTTTTATGGCTCAGGCCACCATGCCCATCACCATAAGCATCTTCTCAGCTCCTGCAAAGGCAGGTGCCCAGCCTCTTACACAAGATTCACCACCATGCTGAAACATGAAAGGGCCAATCAAGAGAAAAAGACAGCCCCCAGGAAGCCTGAAGCAGAGTCCAACCTCTCCAAGTTGGCATTCCTTGTCAGTCCCGTGCCTTTCAGGAGGAAAAAGGGCTTACCTCCTCAAAGAAAAACTGAGAAACCAAAATCTAAATCAGTGTTTGAAGCACTGGATTCTGCATTGAAAGACATCTACGATCATATCAAAGCAGAAAAGAGGCGTGGGAGTCTACCTGATAACAGCATACTACACAGACTGATAACTGAACTGCTTCCGGATATTCCTGAACGAAACTCTTCCCTCAAGGTTCTGAGGAAAAAGCAGAGTCCACTGCCTTCTGACCGGCAAGAGGAGGAGGTTAATTTTCCTTTGTACCAGTGTGATTATGAAAAACATCCCTTTAGTGCCTCTTATCAGGACATGGACACCAACAACAACCCAGAGAATGATTGCACATACTACCAAGGTGGCATATAAACCATTACCTTCAATGTGTGTCTGGCAATTGTGTGACCATCAACCATTCATTCTTCATCCATTTTTCCATCTATACTTACATTTAAAAGGGAGAAAAACATGTTATCTTTAGAGAACTGCTAAAGTCAGGGTGTATGGCCCCTTACTTAAGATTGGAGATGTGGTAGTATCTAGAGAAAGAGTTGGTGCATGTTAAAATGTTAATAATAATCGGGGAGGAGGGGCAGCAAAATTTTTTAAAATGTGTAAGCTAAACGAAATAGTTAGACCTATTAGACGCAAACTTCTTATTCATCACAATCATTGGTTGATAGTTTATGAAATATATAAATATTTTAAAACTTTTTAATACAATACAATACTTGAATTCTTCAAACGATATGATGGCTCGGTGGTTAGCACTGCTGCCTCATAGCACCAGGGACCCGGGTTCAATTCCACACCCGGGCAACTGTCTGTGTGGAGTTTGCATGACCTCCCCGTGTCTACGTGGGTTTCCTCCGGGTTCTCCAGTTTCCTCCCACAGGTTAAAGATGTGCAGGGTAGGTGGATTGGCTATGCTAAATTGCCTGAAGTGTACAGGGATGTATAGGTCAGGTGCATTAGCCATAGGAAATATAGGGTTTCAGGGAAAAGGTAGGGAGGTGGGTCTGGTTGGGATGATCTTCAGATGGTTGGTGTGGACTTATTAGTTGAATGGCCTATTTCCACACGGTAGGGATTCTGTGATTTAAAAAACTGATATATATCTATATATGCTATATGAAATAAGTAATACTAATGAAGAAAATGACCAGAATGAGTTTCACAAACTAATCAATTCTATGTATTTTCTGTTATTGTTCACTCTCAGGCCTCTTTAAGATTATCATGCCTATTTTCCCAATTAGGTTAATATAAGAGTTTTTTTTCAGTGCAGTCATTAATACTGTACCTGAAAAATTGATGATGGGAAAAGCATAAAATGTACAAATAATTTATATTTGTGCTTTCAGTTTTTTTAAAAAACAAGATGAAATTTACCATAAGTTTTATTATTGATTAAAAGTGGTAAGTGGATTTTTAATAAATTGTAGAAATTTAAGTGTGGAGGGATAACCATTCAGCCCATTATACTTGTGTCAGAAATAACCCTTCCAACAAGAAACAACTTCTGAAATCCTATTTCCTCCTCTCCACCACCAAACACTTTCAATTGCTCAGACTCTGTCATCAGCAGCTAAATAGATTTTTAGTTTTAACTGCACTTGCAGAACCTGACATTGCTGTCAATTTTATATAATCAGACAGTTCTGAAGATGCCCTTCAGCCCATCAAGTCTGCACCACTAAAGCGACATTAAATCTACACCAGTTTCACCTTCCAGCGCTAGGCCCATAGCCTTGAATGTTTCAAGTACTCAGCCAAGTACTTTTTAAAGGTGGTGACGTGGCCCATCTCAACTACCCTCCCAGGCAGTGTATCCCAGATTGCCACCACCGTCTAGGTGAAAATGCTTCTCCTTGAATCCCCACTAAACCTTCTGCCTTCCACTTTGAAATGATGTCCCCTTCTTATTGTCCCTTTGACTTAAGAGGAACAGCTGCTTTTAATTCACGCCATTGAGAGGTTTGCCAACATTGCATCTGAAAATTACAGACAAGTATCTTTTTTGCTATTAAATATTGCTTTCAATTCTCGTCTGTCTTCAGAATCTGGGTCTGCTTTAAATATTCCAGGTCCACACAGTATTTAAACTGACAGTAGCTGCACCAGCCTAAAATGAACTAGGAATTCAGCTCTGCAGGGTACCTGATCATACCGGGTACACTCGATGCACTCGGAAGCTCTTTCACTTTAAGCAGAGGACACAATGTATCAATTTTTAATTGGTCTTTTCTCAGTTGTTCCGTCTGGAAACATGCTGACATATTCTATTTAAAAATTTTTTAAAAATCTAGATTTTGGAATTCCCAATTGTATTAAAAGAGGTGATGAGACCATCCATCCATAACCTTCATATTGTTGAATTGTTAAAGCTAAAATATAATTAAATCAAGGCTAATAATAGCTCAGGTACGGCGTATATCGAACTAGAGGCAGGGGGTGAATTAATTTAAGCTAGTCTAAATATGTGCTACTTTACCAGTCATTTTTATGTTTCTCATTTGAATTCATGGATACCAAATGGCGTATAGACTTTTAACAACTGAATGATTTTTTTTCCCTGCTTGGTCTTAATTCGTGTCATCACATAACAAGTTGTTTACAAATGAAATGGTACTGAATATGTGCAGTTTGAAAAACAAAACATTAATGCACAATACAGAGTAGAAATCCAGGACTGCCAATGCTATCATCTATCAGGGAGGCAATGGCCTAGTGGTATTATTGCTAGACCTATTAATCCAGAAACTCAGCTAATGTTCTGGGGAATCTGGGTTCAAATCCCACCATGACAGATGGTAAAATTTGAGTTCAATAAAGAATCTGGAATTAAGGGTCTAATGATGACCATTAATCTATTGTTGATCATCAGGAAAAACTCATCTGGTTTACGATTGTCCTTTAGAAGAGGAAATCTGTCATCCTTACCTGGTCTGGTCTACATGTGATTCCAGAACCTCAACAATGTGGTGGACTGTTAACTGACCCCTAGGCACTGAGGGATGGTCAATAAATTCTGGCTCAGCCAGAATTTGTTCCATGCACAAATTAAAAAAAAATTATTTCCATCTTAATAAATAATCTGACCATGAATGTAGTGACCCTTCCTCATTAGTTGTCCAGGTCATTGTGCTGTTTCTGAGCCCAGGGAAACTGATTTCAACATGAAGTATTTTTGTGGATTAGATTAAGTTCATCTAAAACAAGGTGTGTCAGGAAAAAAATTTGAAGAATGTGATTGCTTTGCCATTGTCTGTATGGATGCCTGCTCTGTAAGGCAAGGCACTGAGCTACATATTGCCAGGAGATCCAGAGAGCGAGAGGGAAGGTGGAAAGAAAGAACAGTCAGGATTTAAGAGTTCCTGAGGGATTTTTCATGGCACAGAGAGAGGTAAAGTGACAGAGGGGTTTGGGTAGGAAGTTTTGAAAACAGAACTAAGACAGTAACATTCCACACTTTCCATGATGGAGATTCACCAAGGAATAGTGGATAGCTAATAACAGCAATCTAAAAGACTGTTTGCAACAATTGCATAAATGGCTCGGTTTTAGAAATCCACTTTTTGGTTGTGAAAATCCACAGATGATGGATGGATCACTCTTTGCAATTTAAGGAAAATCTCAAAATTCCTACAAGCGCCTAACCTGGGATGATGTCAGTCTGTGGCTGATACAATCAGTAAAACTTCACCAATACAGTGATGCTGCCCCTGAACTTCACTACTTCCTTTTCCTGATTGGCTGGTTCTTGTCCCAGTTGATTCCGTCATTTTCTCAGTATGTGCTCTGTGTCAACCAAACTGCTGCTTCTGTTAGGCCAGGCCTGCTGTAAGTTATATGGCTTAGCTGCATACAAATCAGAACAGACTGTAAGGTATGTAGTGCTCCTGAACTCCTATGGCTATTGCCTCTGGGTGTAACAAGTTATTAAATTGCAATATGTTAAACTCAGAATAGATATGTGCAATGTGACGTAATTCTGTAATAGATCTTCATATTGATGTGGCCTTACCTATTTATGAACTGTTGACTAAAGATGCAATAAACAGTGAGTACTAAATAGCAATGAGTTGCCGATAAAAGCTAGTGAAATCATCATGCCTTGAATAAATGATTAATAAATATGGAATAGAAATTTAGGAATAAAGTGTTGCATATTGTCAGGTATTTTTAGCTTCCAGATAGTATAGGGTTTTTGAATAACAGATAACAAGGAAACGTATAAGCTGTTTTTATTCTATCTATTGAATACACATTTATTGATTTTTTTTTTTAAAAAGCATGCTTATAACTTTTTGAGTTCTGATACTGGTGACTGTTTCAGAGATCAGTCCCTGAAATAAAATGATGGAGCATATGCAGGCAGGAATTTAACCAGACATTCCACTCTACAAATACAGCAGCCAGTCTGGAGTGCTCGAAATAACGCGAAATAAGCCTAACACTAACCAAGGACATTTATAAGTGTCAGCAGTGCCAATATGCAACATTTCATACAGTTTCACAACAATTCTGGAGCATTTTGTTTTAAATCAGAGAGTGGAGTTGCCTACTGTGCCTTCATCTATTTTGAGTTCACCGAGGAGCCTTAGCAGGCCTTAGCTGTATTCCAGTATTCCACAGCCTTCAACTCTGACCATGGAACTTGATGCCTTTAACCTCATGCCCCTTCATCTGCAGAAATCCATACGAGATTTATTCTTTACTCACTTGGACATTAATGTGATTTGAACTTAGTCATGGAAAAAAATTAAAGTAACCCTGCAGGTTCACTGTACTTCAGAAATCAGACTATCTTTGAGAAATGACAGTTATTCTGCAGCCTGCATTTTCCTAGAATTACTATGTGATGTTTAAGAATATATTTGAAAACTCAGAGGCCATTCCAGTCCATTCTTAAATCTGAATATGGGCACGTCTTTTGACCAAACAGTCAAAAAAAACCTCCACCTGGTCCATAGTGTGGACAGTAGTGTTTGAACTTGTTGCTTATTTTCTTACATTTTATTTCAAATAGATCAGGATTCTCATAGGATTGTCTCAGAAATGGGCCGAGCAACATTAAAAGACCGTAGAGGACTGACAGATGAACCTCGTAGGAAACCAGAAGATAAAGAGGTAACTGGAAAAAGACAACAGCACAGTACTATGAATAATTATTTAATTTTGCTTTTATATGTGTAATTGTAAAATGTTATAGACAGAATCCTCCCCACAAAAATATCTCATAGATCAAGTGTTTGGTACGCTTACCTTTATTGGTCAATGCATTGAGTATAGGAGTTGGGAAGTCATGTTGAGGTTGTACAGAATATTGATGAGGCCTCTTCTGCAGTACTGTGTCCAGTTCTGGTCTCCCTGTTACAAGAAGGATATTATGAAGCTAGAGAGGGTTCAGAAGAGATTTAGGAGGATTTTGCTGGTATGGAAGATTTGAGTTATTAAGAAAAGCTAGAGAGGCTGGGACTTGTTTTTCGCTGGACCATAGGCGGTTGGGAGGTGACCTTCTAGAGGTTTATAAAATCATGAGGGACATAGATAGGGTTAATGGTAGGTGTCTTTTCCCTAGGATGGGGGATTTCAAGACCAAGGGGCATATTTTTAAGGTGAGAAGAGAGAGATTTAAAAAAGACATGAGAGGCAACTTTTTTAACACAGAGGATGGTTCGTGTTTAGAATCAGTTTCCTGAGGAAGTGGTGGATACAGGCACAGTTATAACATTTAAAAGACACTTGGATAAGTACATGAATAGGAAAGATTTGGAGGGACATAGGTCAGGATCAGGCAGGTGGGACTAGTTTAGTTTCGGATCATGTTCGTCATGGACTGATTGGACCGAGTGTCTGTTTCTGTGCTGTATGAATCTGTGAGGGGCATGGACGTGGTGAATAGCCAAGGTCATTTTCACACGGTAGGGGAGTCCAAAACTAGCGGATATAGGTTTAAGGTGATAGGGGAAAGATTTAAAAAGGACCTAAGGGGCAACTTTTTCACACAGAGGGTAGTGTGTGTATGGAATGAGCTGCTAGAGGAGGTGGTGGAGGCTGGTACAAATACAGCATTACAGCTGGAGACAGAGAGTGGTGATAGAGAGTTGCTTCTCAGACTGGAGGTCTGCCATCAGCAGTGTTCCACAGGGATCGGTTCTGGGTCCTCTTTTGTTTATCAATTATATTGATGATTTGGATGAAAATATAGAAGGCGTGGTTAGTAAGTTTGTGAACGACACCAAAATTAGTGTCATAGTAGACATTGAAAAAGATTTTCTAAGATTACAAAGGGATCTTGATCAACTGGGTCAATGGGCTGAAAAATGGCCGATGGAGTTCAGTCTGGATAAATGCAAGGTATTGCATTTTGGTACAACAAACAAGGGTAGGGCTTATACATTTAGTGGTAGGGTCTTGAGTGGTGTTGTAACACAGAGGGACCAAGGAGTTCAGGTGCATAATTCTTTGAAGTTTGTGTCACATATAGACAGTGATGTTAAAAAGGCATTTGACATGCTTGCCTTCATTGCTCAGTCTCTTGAGTATAAGAGTTGGGAAGTCATGTTGAGGTTGTACAGGACATTGGAGAGACCTCTTCTGGAATACTGTGTCCATTTCTGGTCGTCCAGTTATTGGAAGGATATGATTAAGCTGGAGAGGGTTCAAAAGAGATTTACCAGGTTGTTGCTGGGTATGGAAGGTTTGAGTTATAAAGAAAGGCTGGATAAGCTGGGACTTTTTTCACTGGAGCATAGGAGGTTGAGAGGTGACCCTGTAGGAGTTTATAAAATAATGAGGAGTATAGGTAGAGTTAATGGTAGTTGTCTTTTCCTTAGGATGGGAAGTTTCAAGACTGGGGGGCAGACTTTTAAGGTGAGAGGAGAGAGATTTTAAAAAGACATGAGGGGCATTTTTTTTATGCAGAGGTGGTTTGCATGTGGAATGAGCTTCCTGAGGAAGTGGTGGATGCAGGCACGGTTATAATGTTTAAAAGACATTTAGATAAGCACATGAATAGGAAAGGTTTGGAGGGATATGGACGAGGCAGGTAGGACTAGTTTAGTTTGGGATTATGTTCGGCATGGACTGGTTGGACCAGTCCAACTGGTCATACATGCTCTTTGACTCTATGACTGTACGAGGGGCATAGATAGGGAGAATATCCAAGATCTTTTTCAAAAGGTAGGGGAGTCCAAAACTAGAGGACATAGGTCTATGGTGACAGGGGACAGCTTTAAAAGGGACCTAAGGGGCAACTTTTTCACACAGGTTGGAGTGTGTATGGAATGAGCAGCCAGAGGAGGTGGTGGATGCTGGGACGATTATAACATTTCTGGATGGATACATGAAAGGAAGGGTTTAGAGCAGTATGGGCCAAATGTTGGCAAATGGGGCTACATTAATTTAGGATATCTGGTCGGCATGGACGAGTTGGACCAAAGAATCTCTTTCTGTGCTGTACGTCTCTATGACTCTGTGACCTGCTCCTGTATGTTCCTCCATGTGGTTATATTACATTTACATTGTTGCACAGATGTTCTTTAGATCTCAGGAGCAACTGTTAGCAGTGTAGTTTCATTCTCAGCAATATAAGGTCTGCAGTTCAACCCAGGAGGGGAGAAAATTTGGAACTTTCAACTCAGTTGCCTGTTTTAAGAAACAAATAAAGGATCATCTTTTTGAAGACTGGATGCTGCAATCCTCTTTATAGCCAGCGAATCTCATTTAGAAGTGTAATCGTAGAATCCCTACAGTGTAGAAGCAAGCCATCCAGCCCATTAAGTCCACACCAACCCTCTGAAGAGCATCCCACCCAGACTCAACCCCCTACTCTATCCCTGTATCCCTGCATTTCCCATAGCCACTCCACCCAGCCTGCACATCCCTGGGTACTGGGCAACTTAGCATGGCCAATCCACCTAAGCTGCACGTCTTTAGATTGTGGGAGGAATCCAGAGCACCCAGAGGAATCGCACGCAGACACGGGGAGAATGTTCAAACTCCACACAGACAATTGCCTGAAGGTGGAATTGACCTCAGGTCAGTTTGTTCTATTTAGATCGGCATATGGGTGATAGTATAAGGTCGGGGTGGAGGTTAGATAGACCTTAGGTTTAGGGTAAAAGTTCGGCACAACATTGTGGGCCGAAGGGCCTGTGCTGTGCTGTACTGTTCTATGTTCTATGTTCGATGTCCCCGTCACTCTAAAGCAGCAACGCTAACCATTGAGCCACTGTTACACTGAGACCATTACACAGTGGTGTAATCTCTGTGGTAATGTATGAAATGTGGCAACCAGTTTGTCTGCAGCAAGTTCCCACAACCATTAATGTAAAAATGACCAGACTTCATAGAATGGTATAGTCATTGAGATCTATAGCACAGAAAAGGCCCTTCAGCCCATTGAGCCTGTTCCAGTCAAAATCAAGCACCTAACTATTCTAACTGTCCTAACCAGTGATGCCCCTCACCCCATCAATAAATTTTTAAAAATCCATTGGGTACCTAGTATATAAATTAGTAAAAAGGGGCAAGTTGGAGTTCTGAGTTTTTGTTATACCTTTGTTGCAGTGATTATACCAGGAAAGATTAAAAACTTTATGATATTGTTTCAATGATTTGCTTTCATGTTTATTTTGAATAATTGGGACATTAGATTGATTTAATTCTGAAGGGCCTAACTTGTGTTTGACTCACAGGCACATGGCCTCTAGATTCTGCATGGCCTAAAGTAAACAATGATAAAAGGACCATTCTCTAATCAAAGACAGAATTGAGGGTTATGGGGGAAAAATAGTGAGGGGCATAAATAGGGTGAATAGCGAGGGTCTTTTCCTTAGGGTGGGAGAGTTCAAAACTAGGGGGCATATTTTTAAGGTGAGAGGAGAAAGATTTAAAAAGGACGTGAGGGGTAACTTTTACACAGTGAGTGGTTCGTGTGTGGAATGAATTGCTAGAGGAAATGGTGGATGCAGGTAGAGTTATAATGTTTAAAAGAAATTTGCATAAGTACCTGAATAGGAAAGGTTTGGAGGGATATGGACCAAATGCAGGCGGGTGGGACTCCGTTTAGTTTGGGAATATGGTCAGTGTGGACTAGTTGGACCAAACAGTATGTTTCTGTGCTGTATGACTCTATTTGAAGCAAACAGCCATCCAGTCAATCTTTATAATTAGCGCAAGATTTAGGTCAAGGAACCAAATTAGCTTTACATCTGAGTTCAGGTCGTGTTCTTCAAAACTCGGAAAATTTCAGTCACGCAGATATGCCAGCATTATGATATTAATGGCATCGATCTTACAAAACAAATCCTCGATCCGTACAAAAGTATTTATTTTCTTGAAACATATTTTCTCTTTTCAGAGACAGCCTGCTAAAGCAATTTATGATTTTAAGGCTCAAACAGCAAAGTAAGTATTGTTGAAATGTCTTACAATGGCTTTACTTTATTTTGTGCATTCTAGATTTTCAAAGTTAGGATCTGGTCCTGAAGAGGCTCTGTGAGTAGATCTCTCACTAACTAGCTGGCAGGATGTTGTGAAATCAAATTTCTGTTCACCAAAGGGCTGTGAATACTTTTGTTGGTGTCATAAAGTAATGTAGTGTCCCCTAGGCCCAACCATCTTTAGCTGGTTCATCAATGACCTCCCATCCATCATATGGTCAGAAGTGAGGATGTTCTCTGGTGATTACACAATGTTCTGCACCATTCGCGACTCCTCAGATACTAAAGCCATCCACGTCCAAATATCCAGGTAGCAAGTAACACTTGTGTCACGCAATTGCAAGACATTGACCACCTCCAAAAATACAGAATCTAACTATCGCCTTTGATGTTGAACAGCGTTGCCATTACTGAATCCCACACCATCAACATCCTGGGGATTACCATTAATAAGGAACTGAACTGTAGCAGCCATATAAATATCGTGACCTTAGTACCAGATCAGAGACTAGGAATTCTACAGCGAGTAACACAACTGCAGATGCTTTAAAATCTGCTAGAAACAAGTCAGGAGTATGATGGAATACTTTTCTCTTCCTGGATGAATACAGCTCCAACAAAACTCAAGAAGGTTGACACTGTTCTGGACAAAATAACTTGCTTGATTGGCACTGCATTCACCTCTTTCAGCATTCACTCCCTCCATCAGAGACACTTAGTAGATGCATAATGTGCCAAGTACACAAAGAATTTCAGAAATTTGCCAAGACTCCTCTAACAGCACCTTCCAAAGCCTTGATCACTACTATCTAGAAGGAGAAAGGCAGCAGATATCTGGAAACACCACAACCTGCAAGAGCAGTCCAAGCCATTCACCATCCTGACTTGGAAATATATTGCTGTTCCTTCAATTTCATAGGATCAATCCAAAGATACAGATGTTCTGGAAGGCAGTTCACCTCCAGCCAAATCAGGGACGGACAATAATTGCTGAACCAGCCAGTAACAACCACATCCATGAATTAATTTTTAAAAGTAACAGCAGCAGTAATTGACCAATCCGTCTTCTGAGTCTGCACTGCTATTCATTAAGACTGTGGCTAATCTCCTACCCTGATTCTCCATCTCCCTCAATTCTCTTTGCATCCAACAATCACTCCAAGCCTATCTTGAATATGTTCAATGACTGCTCATCTTGAGTTCTGTGGGGTAGAGAGATTTAAAGATCCATAGCCTTTTGAGGCAAGAAACTTTTCGTGCATTACCAAACCCTTATCTGTCACAATAAAAACCGAAAGAACTGCGGATGCTGTAAATCAGGAACAAAAACAAAGTTGCTGGAAAAGCTCAGCAGGTCTGGCAGCATCTGTGAAGGAAAAAACAGAGTTAACGTTTCGGGTCCGGTGACCCTTCCTCAGAACTGAGGCTGTTTTGTTCTGAGGAAGGGTCACCAGACCCGAAACATTAACTCTGTTTTTTCCTTCTCAGTTGCTGCCAGACCTGCTAAGCTTTTCCAGCAACTTTGTTTTTGTCCCTTATCTGTCTCTGTGAGTGGAGGTTTCCCCTCCCTAGAGGTGGTAAGAAGGGGAAAGAATTGAGCAATAAGGTGTAGGACAAAAATATCCATGGGTCACTTTTTCCATTTGCCCTTAAGTGGTCAGTTAGTGGCCATTTAAAAGCCTCAACTCACCACTTCCCTTTTTATCTGCTTCCCTGAGAAAGGCGGCTCGGCTCCCAAGTGGGAAATTGTGATGACCTGAACCCCAAGTTAGTGGGACACTGGGGGACCGACTACCCCAATCTGGGGACAGCCAGAGGCATAGATGGCAGGTGAAGGTGTGGCCTCAAAGCCACTGCGCTGTAATTGTCTCCAACCCCTCATCTCCACACAACCCACCCCCACAAAGAAGAAGAAACTGTAAGTATTCCGTTTCGTTGCCAGACTCCACAAAGTTTGACAGATATTTGGAGCCAGCAGCTGCCACCATCTGATTGGCTAGCAGCTTCTGGTGACCCAGGTCATTAGTGTCAAGGCCTGTGATAGGATGAGGTACTCACCGTTATGCATGCCTGTTAGTTCTTGATGACTAGATTGGAGGGAGTCATGTGTTAGCCACCACCTAACACAACCCCGCTACCCCACCCCCACCACCCCCACCTTTTCTTTTTGGAAAAGGAAAATCAAACCCTTTGTGATTTTTGTGTCCAAGACACCACAGCTATTTCAGTGGAATTTTGTAATGCTGCACCCAGTGAAAATGATATAAACTTAGGAACAGAAGTGAAGCCTGCTCCCCCATTCAATGCAATCCCTACAGTGTGGAAATAGGCCCTTCAGCCCAACAAGTCCATACCAACCCTCAGAGCATCCCACCCAGACCCATCCCCCTAATCTAGGCATCCCTGAATGCTATGGGCAGTTTATCATGGCCAGTCAACCTAGCCTGCACATCTTTGGACTGTGGGAGGAAATCAGAGCACCTGGAGGAAACCCACACAGACACAGGGAGAATGTGTAAACTCCACACAGACAGTCACCTGAGGCTAGAATCGAACCTGGGTCCCTGGCGCTGTGAGGCAGCAGTGCTAACCCCTGAGCCACTGTGCCACCCATTTACAACCTTCTGAGTAAAATAAATTCACTTCATCTCAAAGCTGAGTGACATCCCCCTTGTTTTTAAGCTGTGCCCCCTGATTCTAGACTCTTCGTCCAGGGAAAACACCTTACTTGCATCAAAGATAGTAGGAACTGCAGATGCTGGAGAATCCGAGACAACAAGGTGCAGGGCTGGATGAACACAGCAGGCCAAGCAGCATCATAGGAGCAGAGAGGCTGACGTTTCGGGCCTAGACCCTTCATCAGAAAAGGGGGAGGGGAAGGGGGTTTTGAAATAAATAGGGAGAGAGTGGGAGGCGGATAGAAGAGGGATAGAGGAGAGGAAACAAAA